>NC_047524.1:4649003-4982337 GCF_902827115.2 Pseudochaenichthys georgianus | reverse complement strand
GCTCGTTTCTCGCCCAATGATGTAGCTCACTATCAATTACTCACTGACACTTGCCAGAAGCAAAACCATATACAGACAGCTTAGATGTATGGTAGTGACTGGAATATGAAGAAGGATTTTGTTATGAAATCAGCCATGAGAAGATTTCCTGTGATCCTATTAATGCCACGAAACAGGCAACATTATAAATCACTTTTTTATTAGATTGTTATGTCTTTGTGGAGGCGAAAACTGAATTGGCGTAAGGATGATGGGAAAAATACACAGTGACCTTAGCGTTGTGGACAACTGGGTGTATCTCAGCGGGGGAATTGATTATTGACATCGTACCATTTTTCATCTGACATGTAAATGAGTGTGTGGGGTTTAAGACAGCTGCAGAATATAATGCATTTCCTATAATGACTTCCAGGAGCCCCAAAGCTTGCGGTGTGAGATTTATACCATCGTCCCCGTTTCATTGCCAACAGACTGATGAGGACGAGGGGACTGTTAGCGGCCGAACCTACGCAGTATATCACCATATCCACGTTAGCAAATAATCATGCGCTCGACATCTTAGCCATGTGGCAGTATATCAGTCATGGTGTGACGGCGAGATGGAAATATGGAGGCCGTTACATGACAAGAGCAGACAATAGATCAGCAGCACACTGGGCCTGGCTGTGCAGTTAATCAACAAATCAGTGCTCATTAATAAAACAACTAGTGGTAACAAATGCTGTGTGAATGACACTCACACAGTGTGGGTGAGCTCCGGGGGTCTCTCCGCCTGCTCGGGGAATACAGGATGAGGCGGCTCTCCGATGGGGACGCAGCCGAGGGATTTACTGATGGCGTGGCTCAGCTTTTTGGCCGGAGACTTCTGTGAGGAGGGCGGGAAAAAACACAAGTATCTGTCACCCTTGTCGTGTCATGTGTCACCATCGTGTGGGGAAAGTAGAAACAGTTTTAAGGCAAGGCAAGTTTATTTATATAGCACTTTTCAACACAAGGCAATTCAAAGTGCTTTACAAAAAATGAAAGACATTAAGCATTAAAAAAGAAAAGCTAATAAAATAAACATTAAAAGGAAAAATACATGGATAAAAGTTACAGTGCAGTTTAAGATATAAATAGTTCAATTAAAAGCAGCGACAAAAAGAAAAGTCTTCAGCCTGGATTTAAAAGTAGTCAGAGTTGCAGCGGACCTGCAGGTTTCTGGGAGTTTGTTCCAGATATTTGGAGCATAATAACTGAACGCTGCTTTACCATGTTTAGTTCTGACTCTGGGGACAGAAAGCTGACCAGTCCCTGAAGACCTGAGAGATCTGGATGGTTCATCATTTAGCAGGAGGTCAGAAATGTATTTTGGGCCTAAACCATTCAGTGCTTTATAAACCAGCAGCGGTATTTTGAAATCTATTCTTTGACACACAGGAAGCCAGTGTAAAGACTTCAGAACAGGAGTGATGTGATCCACTTTCTTAGTGTTAGTGAGGACTCGAGCAGCGGCGTTCTGAATCAGCTGCAGCTTTCTAATAGATTTTTTAGTGAGACCTGTGAAGACACCATTGCAGTAGTCGAGTCTACTGAAGATAAAAGCATGGACAAGTTTTTCCAAATCCTGCTGTGACATTAGTCTTTTAATCCTAGATATATTCTTTAGGTGATAGTAGGCTGATTTAGTAACTGTTTTAATGTGACTGTTGAAACTCAGGTCAGAGTCCATGACTACACCTAGATTTCTGGCTTTATCTGTTGTTTTGAACATTGCACACTGAAGCTCAGCGCTAACTTTTATACGTTCTGCCTTGGCTCCAAAAACCATTACCTCAGTTTTATCTTTGTTTAATTGGAGAAAGGTCATTGATTTGTTCAATGCACTTCCTCAGTGTTTGAATTGGAGCATAGTCTCCTGGTGAAATTGTTACGTAAAGGTGTGTGTCATCTGCATAGCTATGGTAACTTATTTTGTTGTTCTTCATTATCTGAGCCAGTGGTAGCATGTAGATGTTAAAGAGAAGAGGCCCCAAGATGGAGCCTTGAGGAACCCCAAATGTCATATTTGTCAACTCAGATGCGTATTTACCTATAGAAACAAAGTTGTTTCTGTCATTTAAGTAGGATTCAAACCAATTTAGAACCGTTTCCAAAAGTCCCACCCAGTTTTCCAGTCGGTCCAGTAATATGCTGTGGTCAACAGTGTCAAACGCAGCACTGAGATCTAATAATACTAACACTGAAGTTCTGCCACTGTCTGTTAAGCTGCTTCAGACTGAATTTACATAACTAGGTCAACATTTTGTTACTGTGCCAAAAGTGTGGATCGGCAGGAGTTTGTGCATATTCAGTAAGTGCCTTATCGGCTACTTCACAGGACGTCTTGGTGGCTGCCCTGCGGCCCAGAAACTGCAGCATAATGAGTCTGCTCTCACGTCATGTAAACATCTGAGTGTGGCAGCATGACTACATGGGAGGTTGTGGCTCAGTGGTTAGTGCGCTGATCTTCGGATCACGGGGGCACTGGTTCGAATCCCGCCGCAGTCAAACATTCCGCTGTGTCCTTGGACAAGACACTTCACCCCTAATTGTTCCTGTGGGGATTGCCCACAGTATTGAATGTATGAAAGTCGCTTTGGATAAAAGCGTCTAACAAGTAATGTAACGTAACTACATGAAATACTTCCATTTGTTAAAAACAAAATATGTCTGGTATGACATCAATGCAGCATAACCACAACATACAATAATAAGGAAAAAAGTGGATAGATGTAACTGTACTCTTATTTAGACAGTATTCATCTTTTAATATTAAGTATTTCCATATTGAATACCAGTCTTCAAATGACTGTCATGCTGAAAACGATTCTGGTAGGTTAGAGTCATTCAACCCTCAATGGTTCAACAGTGAAAACTAAAACACAAACTAATCAATACATTTATGGCAGGATGATCAGTGTAGCATGTGGTATCATTTAGAAAAAATAGCAACTGTTTAATGAAAATCATGTTAGGTTTACTTGTAGTCTAATCCGATAAAGGGTTTGAATTGTTGCCAAAAACAAAAACCTTCTCTGTTTTCAGCACAAAACCTATAAATGTGGTGAAACATGTCCCAGAGGTATTAGGTCGTTAACTCCAATTTGTCACAGAAGTAGGAAATCATCCCGAACAGATGCATGCTCCAAACCTTCACGATAAATATCAAAATGTGTTTTCATATCACAGACAGTGTTCGATGTGTCGTGCACTCAGGCATGTGATCACAGCCCTGAGTCATTCTCTTCTGTGCAAAAACTGAGTTTGATGGGAATTGGATTTGGGATCCAGTGCCTATGACTTCCCTTGTTCAGATTTAAATAATAATGAAAACGCTTTGGGGGGATGCGGCAAAGCAGACAATTCAATCAATACGATTTCATTTGCCATAATGAGTGAAACCTCCATAACATCTCATGGATTTCTCTGACGGGACAGGAAGTGTACTGTAGAGAGACGGCTGGATACTCTACCCTCAGAGATATTGACTATGAGATAGTTTTGAAAAGGGAACAACGTGAAGGTGAAAGTGATCAGGGGTCTTACCCAGGAAGAATGCTCCTTCATCTGGTGCTGGTTGCTATGGGGACCGTTGGCATGGCCCCGCCAGAAGCAGCTCTGGCACAGCTGGTAGCCGTGGCACTGCTGGCACCGGTACCGGAAACCCATCATGCTCTCGCTCCGGCAATAGGAACATTCCACCGGATGGAAGACTGACGGGGAAAATAAACAACAAAGACAAGATTTTCTGTCAGAGAGAAGCAGAGATGGCAAAAGTACACACATCAGTACAGATACTCGTGTTTTACTCAAGTAAAAGTAAAGAAGTATGGGCTTCGAATTGTACTTAAGTAAAAAGTACCCATAACTACCATCTGTTTTAAAGAGTAACTGACCTCCCTTTATATTAATAAAACAATAATGTCATTGTTAGTTAAAGTACTGATACCAGAACGAAGTATTTTTACTCCACTACTTCCCACCTCTGGAGAGAAGACATCTTTACTCACAGAGTTACTGTCCAAAATCGCTTTTTGACATCCTCCTTTATTTTCATAATATCCTTTTTTCTAATTTGGATGGTCTTGGATTTTTGTATGTGTAACTGATTCCCTAAACACAACATCTTTTGCACCTCAGTTATGGGAGAGGGACCCCTCCTCTACTGCTGCCCCCGAGGTGTCTTCCATTTCCCCCCCCCCACGTTATTTGGGTGTTTCTTTGATGAGTGTTGCCTTGTACGCTGCATGGGTCTAAGCACAGAGGGTGTCAAACCCCTGAGACAGATGTGTGATTAGATTGGTTTGATTGGTTAAATCTTCTATTTATTTGTAAGGCAGTTTGTCAAACCTTTTCTTGTCTGACATACACAATAAAAGGTTTGATCAGTGTCGAAAGTGACATTTACTCAAGAGTTTCGAAAGACTTTTAAGGCACTTTGGAGGGTTTGTCTGAGTTTGTGGACCTGGACTATTTTGATGTACTATGATTAGTGTTTAGTGATATTAGAGTGATACAGACCTGATGGGTAATGACTAGGGGAAGGGTCCTTATTAAACTTCTCCGTGTAATCAAAGGGCTGTAACTCGCTACTATAGATGAATCTGTGCATTATTACTTCAACTTGTATCAATTATTAGCTACATACAACGGACCATTGGGATGCAGCCATGCACTGAAAATAAAAGGAAAATGTAAAAAATATGTACAGAGATTTCATTTGTTTATTCCTGGACAGATAATGTTGGCTCCAAATTTAGAACAATCAAAACCTGTACATTCCTCTGTGGTTCCCAATATGGAGTGGTTAAAAATATATAAGTCCAGATCTCACCATTTTCAACATTAGCAAGTCGGTGCATGAGCGGTAGCCATACGAGGCATTGAGGGGGAGGGTCTGCCATCAACACATCCAAAAACGTGTTCAGCATAATCTTCTTCTGGATACAAACACACACAAACATGAATACAAACAAGACGTGTACATCATTAGAGAGTTGAACGAAGATACAGCGTAAAAAGAGAGTGGGAATGTGGTTTAAATATGCTCCTCATACCTGCTGAGGGAAGCATGTGCGCACCGAGTGCTCCGTGTAGCCGAAAGACGGACCCTCGAACACGGCTGTGGGGAGCTTCAGCACCTCCCGGAGAAACTGATCAAACTTGGCAAACATCATGACTCCATTTGAGTCTGAGATCTGTGAGAAAATATCTGAAAGACAGCAAATCTCAGATTTTGCGAAAACAGTAGCCAATCCATGCAAAAAAAGTATAAAAAAGGCTTTTGAGTCAGCCTTTTGACATTTAAAAACATATTTATGAATGTATAGGATTGATCCACAACCATACACTCAGCATAGAGTGAAAATATGCAGAGTTAAAGCAAATGAATGTAGCATAGACGTTCCTACAGCGCCCCTGTGTGTTACATTTGAGAAACTACATGAATGCAGCCATGACGTCAGACTTCAGAGGGCTGATATAAAAACTGCAGTTTATTCACAAATATGTTTTATGAAACTGTATGTGTACGGAATATAAATGCACTCACAGCGTAGTTTGTCCACAATCTTCCCTCCACACATTGTAGACAGCATGGCTTTCATTGAGAAAACGGTCAGCTTCCCATGGCTTTCACTGCAAAGAGAAAGACAAGTGGAATTTATAAGCACATTTGTTGTGTCCCTCCAGATAGTTGTGTCCCATAGCCTCACTTTAAAAACGAGTATGTCATGTTTTCACAGAAATACAACTCATTATTGACTATTTAACTCGAAAAAAGTATAGTATTTTATCTTATTGTGAACTCTTTGGAGATCGTGAATTTGAGATGAAAAATGTACGTCAAGATAAACAGATTATACAAACAAGTGATTTGTATTCAATTGTGTGTAAAATGTAATAAAATCATGACGAAAACATGAACTAACAGATTAACGAGGTATATTCAGCTCATTATCGAGGCTGCCTCAACACCCCTTGAAACCTTTTCAACTTGCCCAGAGAGAGCCGCTCTTACATTTCATTTTTCACTTTCATTTGGCCCCGACTTCCGAGCAGCGGTAGCCGAGGACATGAAAGCTCTTCTGCCTAATTCAGTTTGGACCTCAGGGACAGATTGCCAAACGGCTTCCTGTGATCACAGACAGTCATTTCCACAAATGTCTCAGAGATACGGCAGCATGACTAATAACGGAGCGGGGCCGGAGTGACCTTACAGATAAAAGTAAACCAATTGAACGGGTCGATGAATGACGGGGCCAGCAGCCAATCAGCATGAGCTCCTAGGGAACAATAATGAGAGAACTTTACAGTCAATAATACAGGATGCCTTGAGCTCAGAGCAGACGTCAAGATGAGGGGTATACAGTAAGACATCACCAGGAATACTTCAGCTGACAGGGACTATTTTTGTATCTGCTGTGTGATCATTTACATGGTTTCCAAGGCTATCCCTTGTATGTGTATGGCTCATTTGTACAATATAGAATCAGGGCCATTAAGGAACGCTAAAGCCGCTTCTGCTGTGTATGATTTCTAGAGTTTCCGCGTTTACCATATTCAATTCAAGACTTCCAAAACAATTCGGAATTTTTTCCCCAGCATTTAATAACCTGCAGCGTGGACAGCTGTATTGGGAAAAATACTTGATAGAAATGGTTAATAATTTAATTTTTTTTTGCAAATACCAAAGTTTGGAGATTGGAGATTAACACTTATTAATTTCGTACTAATTAAATGTAAAACTGAGAATGTTCTGTAGAAGTTATTTATTCAGACTAGGGCTGCGGATTAATCGTTCAATTTATAAAAGATGGTAAGAAAATAGAAAATTGCGAAGAAATCCGATTTTCTGATTAGCTTTTTAATTTGAGCTTTTTCGTGTAAAGAACTAGAACATTTGACCTTTTTAAATATTATTTTAAAGTGGTCACAAGCGATAGTTCTATGCATCCAGTGACAGGCTCATAAGTTGACAAATTCTACTCTAATATTGGAAATGTTAAACCATGTCCTTCACTTCCTGAAACACTTGTTTACATTAAGCCCTGCTGTTGATGTCTCCTGCATTAATACCCGAACAACAGAAGTCCAATGATCTCCGCCTGCAGACTGCAGCGCTCCTCTGCCTCGTACCTGTCGTAGGTGGCCACCATGAAGTTGAGCAGCAGCCCGATGGACTGATCCACGTTGATCTGGTGGGTGGTGGGCAGCCGCTTGTTGAGCTGGTAGTAGATGGAGGACAGGATCGTCTCCAGCCGCGACACGTTGATCTCGGCGCTGTGGTCCAGCGTGTTGAGGCCGTTGTCACGAAACGCCTCGATCATGTTCCACACGTCCACCAGATGAACTGAGAGGGGGAAACGGAAACACTGAGACTGTGTTGGAGTTGGAACAAACATTTCTTGAATTGAAAGGAGAGGCAAACTCTTACGGTTGCATCTCTTCTGCACAAACCGGAGTTTGCAGGCAGTCCTGTACGTCGACAGTCTGATTACATCAAAGTTTTGAGCTCCTGAAAAGCAGCATTAAGAAAAATCAGTTCCAAGCCTTGAAAGACATACAATGAAAGTGTTTCTTACTGGAGAAACATTCTATCACCGTCTCTGTGTGGGAGGAACTACTGTACGTGTGAAGCAGCAAATATCTCTTGTGCAACTTGGAGCCAGTGAGAGCATTACATTATGAGCTGCTGGCTGTGAATGGTGAAAAGAGATTTCTCTCAGTCGACTCCACTCACTCATTTCCATGAAGAGCTGTCTCTTCTCCACCATGGCCTTGCCTCGTTTGCTGCCTTCCTCGATCATCCTGTGGCACATCAAACAGCGGCGCGGGAAATGTTTACTGTTAATAACAAGGCTCTCTTTATCGTCCAGAAACCATCAGAACAGTGCAAGTGAAGATTATTAATAATAGATATCATTAGAAAATATGTTAAACAACTCTGTATCATTTCGTGTGAAGACTGAACATAAATGAGGACCTATATCATAATCTTCTTTTAAATATAGACGATATGGTCTTTCTGTGACCAGTATTGAGCGCTCAGCTCTTGAACACTGGTGTACCAGCAGGACACGGTGTTTCATCTTTATTATTGACCCTGTACATGAAGGACAGTATTAGTCATCACTGCGGTTAAACACTTCACTGTAACAACATATGCCTTGGGTTCTGCGTTTAATAGAATTATAAGAAATTTAAATATTGTTTAGGGCTACACAAATGATGTCATTGCTTTGAAAGACTGGACAAGCTGCCATAATAATACAACTGAACCGTCAAATTGTTTCACTTTGAGTTGAAGAATATTGAGTTGAAGATGCTGTAAATTAGAGATACATTATATATTTTTGTATTTAAAATGTCATGAATTTGCCTTATCGCCAGGAGTGAGAAGAAAAGATTGATGCCACTCTTATATCTGTATGCTAAATATGAAACCACAGAAAGCAGCTGATTAGATTAGCTTAGCTTCAAGTCTTTAAATAGGGGAAAGTAGCTAGCATGGCTCAGCTGAATATCACATGATATACTAAACAACACAAGAACACTGTCAATATGTGGTTTTAGGAGGTTAAGTGTTTTGTTATTGCAACTTATTTTTTTTTGAGTTCATACAATTCATTTAAAGTGTGTCGACAATCTGGGTTCAGCCATAAAAACAGCTGCTCGAATATAATATAAAAGATGTTTATGATGCCACCGTGTAGTAATGAATCTTTTCCACGAGGCAGAATATCTCTTCAGGAGAAAGAACAGAAACACACTCGTCTCTTTTATACAGAAAACTTCTATGGAACAATTCAGACTTTTGTTCTGACACCTGATTCAACTTCAGGGTCGACTCAGAGGATTCATTGTTCCTGTCTGGTTCTGTTTCAACATAGCTCTCATACTTGTTGAAGGCGCATTCCCTTTGGAACCAAACAGGTGTCCTTATTTTATTCAATAATATATTCATTCGACGATTCTTCAATAAGTGTCATCACAGTGTTTAATGTTGTAGTCATTTCTCCAGGTGACGTTTTTCTTGAACAGAAAATATGATAACCTTCTTATAATATGACGACATTTATTAGTAGTATTAATATATAGATTTGTGTTATAAGAAATTGGTAAACACTATTTTTTTTAAACTTCAAAGGACAGATCGACTATGTCTTTGACCTCATAATAACATATCATTTAGGATCTCAATATTTACCTGTCGGTGGCTGAGTGTCAAACGGAGAGAAGCCCTTAACGTCGGCCCTGTGAAGAAAATTGGAAACAGTTAGTGAGGGAGTCTTTATGACTTGATCATCACGAGAGCTGAGCAATTATTCGCTGACAAAATGTAGTTGACTTCTGAATAACTAATGAACACGTCCCCTCTCTCCCTCCTTCAAGGACTTCATTAACTCTCCATGTGTGCTTTTGTTCCTCCTCCTTCTCTTGCTGTAGAGATATTGGTGAGCTGGCTCCAGCGCCCGTGGGTCCGTGCAAATGATGATTCTCCGTGACATCCCGCTCACAGTGACTGCATCCTGTGGGCTAATGACACCGAGCAAGAGCTGCAGAGGAAGCACCTAGAAAAGACCGCGGACACACGGCACATTACGGCCGACCAATGAGGGAGAAGCCTCGGATCGAGAGCCCCCAACATGCCCCGGTGCATGTACACAAGGGGTGCGTTCACTGACCAGGGGGCGTTCACAAACCAGCAGAGCGAGAAGCGAAGGTTCTGCGGCCTTGAGGAAGTCTCCAGGCAGGATTTCTCTATTTATTTTTTTACATTGCATTTTTATAGAGACACTCGTCTTCACGGTGATGCCTGCTGTATGACAGATCCTCTCTCCAGTCACTACCTCTGGCTCGTGTTGCCCGGTTCTCATCAGGGGTTACAGGCATCAGAAAGATCATTTAAAAACACCTCGTCCACTGAAATGCAGTCACGAATTACTCTATTTCTTAAAAACATTAGATATTATAATCAGGCTTACAACTAATGATTATCTATTGATTAAGTCAACGAAATGTAAACTGCTAATCCATAGTCCAACAACTAGACAATAACTCCATGTACGCAGGTTCGACTCCGGCCTGCAGGAGTATTTTGGCAATGTCATCCCCCCTGTCCCCCCCTTTCTACACTGCATATAACAAAGGCAGTCTCTGGCCAAAAATATATAATCCTTTTGGTCATTAAGCAACAATGACAGACGTGCTTCACACTTGTGAGAAATGTGTTTTCGTAAGGACAATGTCATTAATGTTATTTGGTTTTGACCAAGACATTTGAGGACATCCCCTTGGGTTCTAGGGAGTTCATTTTTCACTATTTTCTGACAGTTGAAAGGACAAAACAATTAACTGAAAATAGCCTTTAGTTACATTCATACCCATCCATCACCGTCCCTCACCAGAGCCCAAGGTGACATCTTTAAGTGTCTTCTTTTTCTTGAGAACAATCCAAAACATATTGACTTGACGATGATGCAAGAAAGAGAAAATCCGTACTTTTGAGAAACTGAAATTATAATTTGTCGTTGTGCATCTAATCAATTACTTGCATCATATGGCTGCAATCTAAGAAAGACAACGAACTAAGGAGCTATATGCTAAAAGAAGAAGCATTTTCACTGCTCTGAAACAATATTATGGCTATTTTTAGCTCAGTGCAAATCCTGTCAAAAACTCAGTCTGGATTAAAGGTTTTTTAAAGCCATTAAAAACACTTGCTCAGCCTAATTACAGATTAAATGGCGTCCGACTGTACATGGGGCAGCACACTGTCATTCAGGTTTAATGAGTCAGAGGAGCACTGCTGTACTCTGGGGGCAAAGGGAAGACACATTAGCTATGCAGTGGGAGACCCAACAGACACATGTCAGCAAAACAACACAATGGCTCATTGTAAATATTCAGCCTGTGAAGTAACTGCAGAAATCCACGAGTACTCAGGCCTTACATTGGCAGGACATGTTTGGAAAAAAATGTAAAGCAGCAAATAAAAGAGCTTCAATGCAGGAGCTGATCATTTCAGGTTAGACGAGCAAGCAGAGACAAGTTCTTAATAATTCATGGACAAATGAATTCACAGAGCAGCAGCGTGATAAAGCTCTGCATTCAGGGGATTTTCAGTCCATTTTAATATTTAATTCACAAAAATGTTGATGTCAGCCCTTTTTTTAAACAGTATAACAGTGTGGTTATCATTATAATCCCGTAAAGGTGCATTTACTGTAACCGCACCTTCAGCTGCGAGCTAATGACAACATCCTTTGACGCGAGTCAACAGAAGGACTGCAGTACCTCCCTGCCGCTGATATCATCCACTTCTACAAGCCTCATTCATTCCTCACGGTGAGCATCCCTGCAACACTTAACATTCACTTTCAAAGCGACGGAGGGACACACACGCAGCCATGTCGGTGATTCAGCTGCCTATTTACCTTATTTCTGCAATGGGAACGGCGTGTCGTGATGCTCATAAAAAATGTTGGCATAACAAACAATGGCAATCCTGCATCTATTTCTCACGGCTGTCTCGACAGATTCATAAGAGGCAAAGCTGGCCTTTACCCGAGGAAAATCACGCAGGATGCGTTTAGAGCATCATCATCATCGGCATCAGATGTGGATGATAAGTCGTCCAGGGTGAATAAGGAGGATATTTCCTCCGTGATCCACAGTCGCACATCTCACCTTTGATGAATCCAGGCGTGTGTCCGCCGACCTTACAGCTGTCCGGGCGATGCGACGCGGCTCCGGTGACCCAGCTTCATATTTCTCCCTCCTCCTCCTCCTCTCTCTCATCCGGCTTCAATCTTGGGAACTGCGGTTGTATCCGCGCAGAGAAACGAAGAGGCTCCGCTCGGCTTCACCAGCAGAGACCAGCGGCAGAGGACGGCAGAGCAGCAGGAGGGCGCGAGCTGCCATGCGCGGACTCTACTACACTTTACGCATGTGCGCACGCACGCTGGTTAAAGGCGCACGCACTACTAACATTGCTGCTTTGACTCAGAGTTATGATCCTCAGCATTATAGAGAGGAGATGAAAGACGAAACTGATACAATCTAATTTTAAGGGAGACTCCAGTGTTTCAATACGTTCTTAAAGTTGATGGATTCAAAAGAACATATTTCAAAAAACATTTTACAAAAGCAGAGACAGAGTCTTGTTGTCTGACTTGACACTAAATCTTACATTTCCCATAATTCAATTTAAGATCAGTTTGGATGATTGTTGACAGACCTATAGTTGATAGGTTATCACCCAATGTTTCTATGTATATTGCCATGGTTGTGCCTTTGAAACAGATATTTAATAATGCAGTTGAAACAGAAATGTATAGCTGATTAAGAAACATTTCCATATTGTGAAACAATGAACCACGGTGCCAACAATGTTTTTTCATCGTGGGAGACAAGCAACAGAAAACTCAGACAAAATACTTTTCATTATTTATTCATATAGTCTATAACTTCTGGTAAAATACACTTTGTTTATAAGTGCTGATTACTATATTACAGTCACCCGGAGTTTAAATGGAGACAAACTGACACAGACATATTAAACAAATTCACCTAGTGATAAACGTGACGTTTCAAAAAGGGTGGTGATTGCCCATGACACATAACGGGCGTTTCTTTAAGAACTGCTCGTCTGAAAACACACGACGGGTAACTTCAGTGAGGGAGGGGGGCCGCTGCCTGACTCGAGTTTAAAGTCCTCATTAACAAAGATTTCAGCTGCCTTTCGGGGTGATTGATTGTTTTTGTTAATTATTTTTGCGGTGCAATCCAGCCCCCCAAATACAAAACATCACATTCAACCAAATAAGACCTACATGTATGGGGGATAAATACAATCTGTGTTAACAGAATCAAACACTGCTCCATTTATATTGAAATGCTAAATATGTGGAAACTTCGTCTGATTCTAGCCCTACAGTTTTAAAAACAATTGTACCCCCAATTTAATAACAGATACATACAAAAACGGACTTGAATTCATCCACTGACCTAAAAATGGTGGTTTTAAAAACATTCTCTTTTTGTTTCCATGACAAAATGACACAAATGTAGACAGCTAAAAGGGTACACACACATATGACAACATCTCTATGGAAAAATATAGACCAATAACAGAACCGTTGCAAACAGCTGGGCCATACAGACTTGGTTATTCTCTGCATGGTGGTCTGTCACAAACAAAGCATAAGAAACACGGACAGCCAATATATTATTATTATTATTATAGTAAATACCCTGTTGATTCAAAAACAATTAGCAAATAGATTTGTGTTAATATAAAATATATTCATTAAAATATATTACTTTATGATTACTATATTACTTTTTTTAAAAAGGTGACTTTGGCATATTACCTTAGAAATAATTGCTATTAAAAACAGGCCTACTTTGCACCTCCAGGACATTTCTAAACAAAGTTGATGCGTCTAACTTTGCAATTATCATGAGCAGCTAAAAAACTGTTTTAATACTTAACACCGGCCTTTTTCCAGTTAAATATGTATTAAAGTAAGCGCTTAAATAGTAATGCGGCTGTCCTTATACATCACACGCATACATAATTGTATATTATATATCATGATACAATATTGTTTAGTGCTGACAATACCACATTCATATTGAGGGTAACTGTCCAAATACTCTGGAAAACGGCCATTTTAAGTGTTTCATCCGCCCGTCATATTATACCTCCAAATATTTGTGAAACTACAGCATGCTACTGTATGCTGCATCATTTTATGGAAAAAGTATTTTAGTGTTTAAGAACAACGTACTGTTCTCTTTCAACAGTACAAATGATTATGTAATTAACAGGATATACTCTAGCAACGTGTGCTGCACAAATAAAATCATTTCTACATGTAGGCATAGTATATGTAAATAAGCAGATATTTACAGTGGAAAAACGAAATGATTGTTATGTTCTCCCCTTGCCTCGAGTGTTTTCTTTACTGATGTGTCATTAGAGACATACAAGCATCAAGCCCCCGCTCACAGGAGACGATATCTACTAACCGGCTATTTTGGGGAGAAAATGAAGAAGGGACACACAGCAGGAAGTAACGTTAGACCTTCAACCTGGAATCTCAATTTACCAGAAGGAACATATAGACATTTTTATGTCAAATGATGTTTGAATGTAAGTGCTGTACATAGTTTCTATAAATCCAAGTGCTTCGTCAAAAATTATTTGATGTGCAATCCTTACAAGTTCATTAAAATTCTATTTATATTCCATTTCTAAAACGATACAGGATCTTTCTAATCTTTATATCGGAGTATGTTCAGTAATAAATGTACAGTTTATATATAAAATAGTTACTGTGAGTTGCACTTCCCTGCCATGCGTGCATAAATGCCAGGAGGTACTCTACAAGCAATGATTATCATTAGCACCCTTTTTATGCCGGCTTAAACCATAACTGATCAGGCCCAATAAGAAAAAGTGTCAGTCATTATGTTCTACAAAAATAGCAACATTCATTTTCCCTCGTTGTTTTTAAAAACTACACGTATATATAATATATATATATATTTAAAAAAATATATCGCACCGATCCTATCCGAGTGCAAACACTGCCATATTTCATAATCGCCGCACGTCTGACAGACGACTGATTTGAATCAAAACGGATTGACATTTCTACCAAAAAACGGCACGAAAACAACTTTTCTTAGAAGTTGGTGAAACGAAAGACCATCCAGTGTAAATCCTTGATGCTGGTTGTTTTTTTCTGGAGTGTTGCTTCACACCAGCAGTGATTGTATATTGATTCTGAATGACCTTCTTCGATACAAATCAACCCTTGTACTTATTATTAACTTCATCGTACGACTAAACATGACACACACAGTTTGGAGGGGCCGATGCAGTCATCGTGGCAAAAGGCTCCACATCCTTTGCACATGATCATGGCCTTCAGTCTGCAGTAGCACTTAGACTGCACGTCCTCCATGTTGGAGCCCTCGATGAACGACTGCTCCGAGGAGGGCTCCCCCTGGTGGCCGGCGGGTATGGTGGTGACGGTCACGGAGAAAGACATGACGCCGCCTCCGTCAGCCTCTGAGGAGACGGTGGAGGAGCGGATGCCGGTGTGAGGTACAGACACGCTGATCGTGCCGCCGAAGCACGACGCTTCCTGATTATCGAGCGTCCGCTGGGTTTGAAACTGCCGCTGGTGACTGGGGTCCACTTGGGAAAGATATGGCTCAGAGTTTCCTTGGTTACTATTGCAGAGTTCTAGGTTCCTTCGGTGTGATTGAGAAAAAGGGCTGGTGTCTTTGGCGGCTGCACTGGGGTCTGATCCCGGCTCAGTCTTTACATCAGAGCAGTGTTGAACGCTTGCTGCTTCGTCAGACTTGGTTATAGAGAATCCGTGCTGCTCTGTTTTAACTCCAGAAGCCGGAAAGAAACACTTCCTGGCTGGTTCTTCTCCTTTAGCCGCCTCCTCTCCATCTGTGCTCTCCCTTTTTAAACCGGACACAGACGTGTTAGGGATGACAGACTGCTGCAGTCTCCTGCCTTCTGGTCCTCGGCCGTATGTGGACACATTGAGCAGGTAATGTCCCGTCATGGCAGGCCTCGGCATCTTCCTACGACCCAGAAACCCTACAGAAATCCTGGATTGGTCCTGACGCTCCTCTGCGTGCACCAGCTGATGAACTCTGTACTGAGGATACTGAGGCCCTATGCCAACATAAGGCTGGCTGGGCGGAGCCTTCCTCTGCATCAGAGCCTGCAGGATCTGCTCCTGAGTCTCCTTATCAGGAAGCTCCCCAAGTCTCGTGTACTCTGAAAAAACTCCTGTTCGTCCTGTTGTACTGAACGGCTGGGACATCAGTTTATCAGCCCTGTGCTCTGCAGAGTGTAGCGGCTTCCCCTTACTGCCCGAGGGTACGCTTGGCGTCTTCACCTCAGACTTGCAGAGCGGTTTTGGGAGGATCTGCTCCAGGGGAACGTCTTTACCCTGCAGGAGCTGAGTGACCAGCGGGTTGTTTGCAGGGATACAGGAGCTGTTCTTGGTTGAAGATGCAGCAGGTGACGGGGTTTCCTGTGATGGTGCAGTGGGATTTATCTGATCACTCCCGGGTCCTGCACTGACAGAACTGGCAGGATGGCCTTTGAGCTTTTCAGCAGTGTTGCTTACGGAGGATGGTGGAGAACGGTTTGGGCTGAGCAGAGTAAAAGAGTCCAGTGGGTGAGAGGGAGGTGCACTGGTCTGACTGGGGGCTGGTATGCAGGTCGGTGCCTGAGGGGAAGTTGGGGAGGGGCTGGGTGACGGCTGTGTTCGATCCTCACTGCCCCCCCCCGGCCCCGGGCCTGGCACTGCCCCCCTGGATGCAGACGATACTGCGGCCGCCGCTGCTCGCTGCACTCGGGCGAGCCGAGCTTTGGCTTTGATGTCTGCCAGAGTGCGGGCACCGGTCCGGCCCGGGCTGCTGAGCGGGGTCGGGAGGGGGGTCCTGGGGGGGTCCTGGCTAGGTGACGAAGGAACCGGGAGAATCCGTAACACTGATATCTGTGACAGAAAAAGAAAAGGAGATTTTTAAATATGCATATACAATTACATTTAAAAAAGTCTTAGTAGAAATTATAAAAAATCTACATTGCATAGCTAAGTTAACTTACTCATGTGTCCCGACATCACTTCTTACAACGCAAACATATTTTTTTGTGGAAGCTTATACAACGTGTCGAGCATAAAGATTGACGGCAGAGAAATGAGAAGCCTCTGAAACATTTCTAAGGACATTTTGATGATTCTTGACATCTTTTTGCCATGACTGTCTTAGAAATGAATCGAAGCAGACTACAGTTGTCAACCACTGTAAAACGGTCAGAGCCATCTTTCAAGCCTACAAGTGGTGAGGTTTTTAGTTTGACTCAAAAAGACACGAAACGAAGCTCCACAAACAGCTTTCCCACCTTGAGTGGTGGAACCCTCTGACTCGGGGTCAGTGGAGCAGGGCTGGAGATGGATGAAGCTGGTGGAGACACAGAGGACACTGGAGACACAGAGGACACTGAAGACACTGAGGAAGCTGAGGACATGCGGGGTCTTTTCTCCGGCGTCAATTCCTCCACAATCTCACTGAGAGATTTCCTTTTCTGCGGCTCTGAGGGGCCCCTGGGCTCAGGGATGACCGCTTGGATCTCCTCAGCAGGCCTAACCACAGACGCCGGCTGATCTGCCTTCAACTCTGAACTTTTTGGTGGATGGCTTTCTTCCACAGGCGACTGCGGGCGCTCAGTTAGAACCTCCTTCACTTCCTCTTCATGCTTCTTTTCAGGCAGAGAACCTCCCGCAGCCGGTTCAAGCTGCCTCTCAGCCTCTGGTGTTTTCACTGCAGGTGTTGGAGCCGACTGTGCTGCAGCGTTTAACCGACAATCCTCAGCGTACTGAGAGCGCCGTGTCTTCATGGGCTCTGAGGTGGAGACTTTCTCTCTCTGAGCAGGCTGCAGCTTGAGTGGCTCTTTAGTTGGCTTCACGTCTCTCACAGCAACAGCAGCATCAGTCCGGCTGCTGTCCTTGGTGCCCTTGGGATCCTCCGTTGCTCGAGTGGCAGGTTCTGCTTTCTGATGGCGGGGGGGCTTGGGCCTGGCAGACTCCTGATTCACATCAGCCTTTGTCAGCTGTTTGGATTCCTCAAGGCTGAGCCCAGAGCTACACAGAGGGAGAGAGAAAGGAAGAACAAGTCACACATCCTGAAATCAAATGTCTTCTTTGCTAAAAGGGATTCAGACATTTTATAAAACAAAAAAAGGTTTTATGTTGAAAGTGACGGGACAATTTAGTTAGATTCATTATAATGTTTTTTATAGATCTCAGAAGAAAAACATTACAGCTTAATTCATGTTTGCTTTTTGAAACAAAAGCTACTCGGATTACCTCCATAAGTGTTTCCGAGATGATCTGAATTTACAGAAATGTGTGTATTTATTTAAAATCACACATATTGTAAACCTGCATAGTAGCCTCAGTATGACGTTTGAAATAAAAGAATGGAGGATTAACTCCATTTCCATCTGTGGCTGTGACTGTGTGACTGACCCAAGCCTCGTCCTTCTGATAGCTCCGCCCCTTCGCTCCAACCCCCCTCCCTCCCCCCACATCTACAGGTGAAAATTACTTTTGCGACACATTCATCGCAAGAAGTGTAGCAAAAGTCAAGACCGCAGATTCGTCGATTTATACTGCCACAGAGCAGATTCGTCAAATTGTAATGACTGATTTGAGAGGTTGTAATAACCAAGTTGCAGTTGTAATGGAAAATATATTTAAAAAATGTGTATTTGTCTGCAAGTGAACATTTCATCACTAAGTTCATTTTTTTTCTACAAGCTACAAAACTTATTTTCTTCTTCTGTGACTTCACATTTGGTTCACAGTTACGTGGATATTTTGTACAAGTGTAAATGTATGCACACAGTGCTCACATCAGGTTTTACACGCTCTCTTATTTTTCACCATATCTACCTTCATATGAATCCATCATGATGTAATTTTATGACCCTAAAAGAAATAACTTGAGATGAGATAACGTGAGATGGGGGCGGGGTTGGATCCGACAACACACCACAATTTAATAGCAATCCATATCTGAAGTTAGATATATAATAGTGTCAATGAAGTGAGGAAAAAATCCTTGGGATAAGTAAGCAGCTGTCTTTTGGTGTTTGGGAAATCTGAAGAGGAAAAGGCCTTTTTTTTTTAAAAAGCTAAATCAGATGAGTGAATGCATAAATAAATGATCATAGAGGAGAACTCACTTTTCACCATAATACGTTTCAAAGAAGGCTTCCTTCCAGTGCTCAACTCTCTTTTCCTTCTCGATTTCTTGCCGCATTCGTAGCTGCAACTCCGGAGTGAATTCCCCTGTAGAGAAAGAAGTTACATAAGAAACTAAAAGTAAAATTATACTATCTGTGAAGTGGCAATGAACCTTGGTGATGTAACAGTTCTTTGAATATGAAGTGAATGCAGTTATTATCAGTGGGAACAGTTGCACTGACCCTCAGCCAGACGCTCCTTCCACGACTGAGCCGCTGATGTGAAGAACTCGTTGTTCAAGGCAGAGCTGGTGACCTTCAGTAGGCCGTCAATGCAAGCCTGGGGAGAAGAAGCACATCGTTATGAATAACATCAGCACAATACATCGGCTTATTCTTTCCATATGTGATGGAGTTAAACATCAGTGTAGCTATATAGAAGTTAACTGTTTCAAATGTACATAAATGTATGTTTTCTACTATTTTCTGTGATTCAGCACGTGCAACGAGTGACAGGAAAGATGGCAGTGTTTCCCATACATTGATTTATTTGTAGGGCCGCCACAAATAAATATCGTCCTCCACAAATGGATCTCATAAAAAAAGTTTTTGTTTTAATTTTGGTGGTCTAATGGATAGTGAGGTGGGCTGATGATTGGAGGGTTGCGAGTTCAAATCCCGCCTGGAACACCACTACTAGTGTGGCCTTGAGTAAGGCACTTAGCCCTCAGTTACTCCAGGGAGAATGTCCCTGTGATTGGTCATTGTAAGTCGCTTTGGAATAAGGCGTCTGCTAAATGCCTAAATTATATTTCTGGGAGGATAAACCCCACAGATCCTCAACTCCGGGGTGTCTCACTCATCAACAACGCAACACAGAGTAACAAGAACGTTGTCAACAGTAGCCATGAACTCGCATGTATTCTCTTATTTGAGGGGGGGTGGATGCATGGGCCACCCGAATAGGTTAAGGGGCCTTTGGCTTTTCTTGCCGGGGGGTGCGGTGCGGTGCCCCCACAAATAGAATCAAATTCTGTGGGAAACACTGAAATGACATGCAAATATATTAGACTCTTCATTTAGTGCAACAAAAAGCAAGAGAAGTAAGAACAGTTCTCGAGGCACCTGGCGGTCCACCTCAGGCAGGAGTTTGAGCAGCTTCTGCTGGCAGTCTCCAGGCAGGACGGAGAAGGTGTGTTTGTTGATGATCGCCCGCAAGTTGGTGTTAACTAAGATGGAGTCTGGTGTTTCCACATCAATGTTACACTTGGTGCGTTTGAACTGCCCTGCGATACAAAACAGGAAACAGATGTAAGCCAAGACAGAATCAGCAATGTAGAAATATGCTGATCTTGCAACAGAGAGTAACTCGCAGTCAAATTATTTTGCTAATGTGGGAAACTTTTACATTCTTGAAATATAGCAGTTCAATCTATCTATGTCTGAGCAAGAAGGCAGAAATACATTTCAGCGATTATTTTAAATTATTTCATTGGATGAGGTTAGTGTTTTCTTGTTGTCAACAACTCCCATGAAAATACGTCCGGGCTTAAAAATGTCCTAAAACAGCTGGGTGATGTCGTTTTTAGTAAATGCTATTCCTACAACGGTAAGCAGTTACTTTGTTGTGGATTATTTTAAACTGTGGATGAATCATTTACAGTAGTATACAGCAACAGGAAATTGTACCAGTTACTCACAATAGACCGCAGTCTCACTGCAACGTTGTGGGTTTATACATTTTTGGATAGCAATGTAGGACTATGGAAAAGAGGAATATGCTATGCTAGGCTTTGGCACACAGGTAATACTTGATATTAGCATCGGAGTGTTGGATTAGTATTTGTTATTGCTAGCCCTTTTCTTTGAGTTTTCCAAACCAATCTGTTGAATATAAGTAGAAGTGTGACTTACCAGCACTAAGGCGGCCTGACCTCTGAGAAACCTTCCTGGGGACAACCGGGTGGCATAAGTCTATGTTGACAGAGGGAAAAGAGTAATTGCACGTCAGAGATCTAACTCTCACACTCAAGTTGCCAAATAAAGGAGTCATGTTTAGATGATGTCTTTTGTTGTGTCGTTATGTAATTGTATCAGGACAATACCCAAGATCTGGATCAGTTACAGTCCTTTATCATCAAACCTTTTTGTTATATCATGCATTAAATATCCCGTGTGACTACTACTAGTGTAATTGTAAATTGTATTTGACAGTATAATAGCTGCCACCTACCGGTCTTTGTAGTAATGTTGTCAGCCATATCTTTGATGGTTTTCAGAAGCAGTCTAGGACTGGAGGTGGTTGGCATCCCCACCTGTCTGCGCTGGTTTCTCTGCTGCTGCTGCTTCAAGGCCTGAAAACAAGTCGAATAAGAAGGGAATAAATAGCCAGCAGAATGAGAAACAGCGAGTGTGAGTAACCCTCTGCTTTCCTGCAACTACTCCCCCGGGGCCACTTGCCTGGTTAGATAACCGCTAAATGACAGGGCTGCAATGAAATAGCTTGCATAAAACAAGCCTGAATCAAATCTGTTGTAAATCTGTCGAGGAGTCTGATCAACTCAAAAACACAATGTCAACGGATTAAAGAAGCAGACAGTCCGCTGAGTGACTGTGCATCGACTCAGCTGATTGAAACAGAATCACAGAATACAAATACACAATAAGTATCTCCAGCACTCTTATTTCAGTACCATGGCTTCATCTGTTGTTTCCACGCCCAATAAAGGAACCCAAATTGGTCTTACAGAGCCGCAAAGTACACACCAGCACAGATGGAGTGAATTACAATCAAGTGAAATCTAATTAAAGTGAACACAAAAGGCACGAAGCAGCCAATAGAAAGACGTTGAACAGGGGGGATTATGAGCACATTAATACTGAAAAACCAGCTATAGGCATTTTTCCAGCAGCGTCATTGTTTTTAAATAATTAGCACAAGATGTTTTACAGGCGGCGAATGGAAAGATAGTTGGCGCCTGCTGACACGCTAACATGGGTTGTTTACACGTTAAATGAAAACGTGTCAGCAAAAAAAGTGTCTGCAGAAAAGTGTGAGTAAAAGGTGTGAAATACAAACGTCTGTTTTTAGATTTTAGTGTAGTAGTCTCCTTTAAATGCTAAACACTTGGTATACAAATGCAATACAAAATATACGACTTTACTAAACAAGAAAGTGTGTTAAAGGTAGAAGGGATTTGTATGGGTGTTTGTGAGCATGAGGGTGTGGCAGGAACTCGTTTAGAATCTGACACATGCTTGAACAAATGGGGAATATAGTTAGAAGCTGTTTTTAACATAATAAACAATTACAAAAAACAAGGAATAGCAAACCCAGTGGTACCTGTTTGAGAGCTTTCTTGCTGTGCTTCTGCGAGGGAGAGATGAGTTTACTGCTGGGGACAGACGGCGACGAGCATCGAGGCTGCGGAGAGGACGGCTGTGACTGCAGCTTGGAGGGAACTGCAAACACAAAAGCACCAAACAGATGTTACAAAATAGACTTCCCGAGGGTGGTGTACAGACTTTGTCACATCGCGCTTTGTTTTGATGACAGAAGATATCACATTACAAGAAATGAGCTGAACAACTTCTCTGTACGCCTTTTCTACATAATGTACCGCTTTTATTTGTTTATTATTCAATGTTATCTCATTTGCATTTGACTTTGTGTCTCCTGCATTTAAAAATAAAACGATATCTGAGGCCTCCCACTCAGATATAAAGCAAGGTTATTTGCTTGGCAGTTCCTAACTTGTGCATACTGAGGAAGTGGTTATGGTCACACTGAGAAAATACAGTTTCCTGCTTTAACAGTCACTTAAAATATACAAGTGGCAGAGAGGAATAATGAAAGTCAGTGAGAGCACAGCCCGAGGAAAACAAAAATAATTGCTACTCGAAGAAGGGCTCATTCAGCAAAGCTGCCACGCAATCCGGGGCAATCAGGCAATCACAAGACAGCAATGGTTTGACCCCAAAGAGAAACAGCTGCTGCGATGTGACCGTAGTGTGTACAGCCTGCCGCCTCTCTGCTACAGTTAACAGAAGACATTATTGGAACAACATAAAAAGGTAAAACCCACCTCTTGCTATCATCATGTCTGATGCTCAGGGTATTCCAAGCATTATGTTGAGGCCACGATGCAATGTGTGTTCGCCTCTTCTGATGCTACTTCAGCTGGTTTCCTGTGTTTCCGCAATGACTTCTAGCCAGAGCTGCGAAGGGGCGTTAACGATCTTAGTCATTACTGATAACCAACCACTGGAAATCAGCTAATGAGCAGCGCTTCATTCCTTTCTTATTGTTTTGTTTCTAGCGAGGCTGCCTGAATGATTGTTCAACCGCACCGACAATTATACAAAAAGAAAGAAGATTTATCCATTTAATACTTTAAACCAGTGGTTCTCAAACTTTTTCTGTCATTCCCCACTTTGAACAGGTGGGCCTTTTCAAGCCCCACCTGTTCCTCATCGCTCCAATAAAATGGTAGGCCAAGCTTAAAATTGTCAAATGTATCGTTGTATAACAGGGGTCTCCAACTTTTTTTAGGATGAGAGCTACTTTCAAAAAATAAAACAAGTCGTGAGCTACTTTTACTCCTCTTTTTTGTTTTTTTGCAGTGTATATATTTAGCACATTTTAACATTATTATATGCTACCTTTAACCTTTAAGTGCTGTTTGGGTCTGTGGGACCTGTTTTCAGTGTTTACTAAAATAAAATGTATGCAATTTAATTATTTTAACCTGCTTTATTTGGTGGTGGACGTCACATCCTCTAGGGGGGTCCGGGGGCATGCACCCCCAGGAAGATTTTTTTTTTAAATGTTTAAGTTGAATGCATCAATCTGGTGCACTTTGAGCTAGGGCTGCTCAATTAAATCGTATTTTAATCGCAATTACGATTTTGGCTTGCAACGATTATGAAAACAACATAATCGAAATAAAACGATTTTATTTATTTTTTAAATAGGTTTTTCATTTGAATTATACTTAAAGTTCAGGGTAATCAACTGTTAAAAACATACTTTTCAAATTATTTTCTTCAATAAATTGATGTTTTTCAAAGTAAATGGTTAATCGTTTTTAATAATCGTGATATCAATTATTGACCCAAATAATCAAGATTATGATTTTTGCCATAATCGAGCAGCCCTACTTTGAGCCCAACATGAATTTATGGATACAGCTCTCAACACTCAGATGAAAGGGAGCTGTATACTTTTCAATAATCCAAACATCTTTAGAATATGATCACAACAAATCATTTAAACTTGTTTATTCTTATCTTATGTTACCTAGTTAGCATTCTTTCTTTTTATTTATGCATATTTGACTAATCACTCCCCTTTTAAACTTTTTACTGTCCTATATTACACATTGGAATGATTTCTTACTTTATTTTGTACAACTTTATTAAATAGATAAAGGTGTGCTCTCTCGCACACATGCATACTAGGGATGGGAACGATTAATCGAATATTCGGAATTACTCAGGTATTGGAATTTTTTTTTTGGGTGGGGTGCCTAAGTTGATTACACATTATCAAATGGAATAATTCAATGTATACGACAGTGCCATAGCTAAATGTGTTCGGTCTAAAGGTGTGTTTTGCTCCGCTCACCGGTCCCTCACAGCGGGCAGAGCTGCAGGTGCTGATCTCTCTCTCTCTCGCGTCCAGTTGTACTTCAATCGCGTTTATGTCCAAATCCATCAGATCTAGCTGGTTCTAGCCAATGACATGGCTGCTGCCCCTCCCTACACGCAGATCACGCAGACTCAAACCTCATCTTTTGCCCAAATTCCAGCTGAGAGGGTCTTCTCTACAGCTGGCCTGATAGTGAATCGCCTCCGCACCCGCCTCTCCCCTGAGCATGTAGACATGCTCATATTCTTAAACAAGAATGAGTATTGAATAGGGATGTAACGATATATCGAATATCGCGGTAAATAAATGTCTCAATATCGTCGTGAGACTGACAAAACATTTTTTTTAAACTTTATTTAACCAGATGGTCCCATTGAGATCATCCATCTCTTTTTCAAGGGAGACCTGTCCAACATGGCAGCAAGTAGGTTACACCATGAACATAAAACAACAGATAACACAAAAGGACATCGTATTTACAGGGCTACATGTACACACCTAGAGACATTGACAAGTACCAACAGTATATTTATATCTCGCCCTGTCAATAAGCCTCACCTTCTTGGCAAACACTGTATTGTTTTTGAAGTGGTGGAGAGACAATGCACAGTTTGACCCACTGCTGTCACCCATGGCCAAAGCATATCTCTCTGTCCCAGCAACATCAGTACCAAGCAAGAGTTTTTTCCACAGCAGGCGATTTTGTAAACGCCCAAACATCCCAGCTTCTACCTGGAAATGTGGACATGCTCATATTCCTAAAAGATAACCTTGATGATGCTGAGTGAGTGAGTGAATGAGTGAGTGAGTGAGTGAGTGAGTGAGTGAGTGAGTGAGTGAGTGAGTGAGTGAGTGAGTGAGTGAGTGAGTGAGTGAGTGAGTGAGTGAGTGAGTTAGAGTTGAGTTACTTGAAAAACTAAAGTGAAACTTGATTTATTCTATTGCAGGGTCTGATTATCATATTGTTGACACTTTAAAATACTACTATCCTATTAAAATGCTGTACAAATCAGATGTATTATTTAATAAAGAAAAAAAAATTAAAGAAATTTTTTTTATTTTTCAATATCGCGATAAATATCGTACCGTGGACTTTTTAAATCGCGATATTATCGTACCGTGAGTTTTTGGTATTGTTACATCCATAGTATGGAATAGCTGCATTCTGTGCATAGGCCCTGTTATAGGTTGTTGATCTCTGTTGTAATAGGGTTACGTTACCCTAACCCAGAGGTGCCCAGTACGTCGGCAAAGCTGGTAGATCGCGAGTCATTCATAAAAAAAAAAATCCAGCTCCGTTAAAATAGACAAAACAGGTTTTGATCCCTCCTCCCTTGGCCTCCCTGCCACTTAATTCAGGAGTTTACTTGATTGACAGAAAAAGCGACCTATCTCTGTCCAGTCTGTTAACCCAGTGCCGGGAAAACTCAAATTAAGTTAAAGAGACAAACAACAAAATGATTGCGGGACCGAGCAAGAAGCTAAAGACATACCACTTCCACCCAGAATGGGAGGAAGAATATTTGTTTGTGATGTCACATTCAAAGGTTATTTGCCGTATTTGTAAAGCAAGCGTCGCTCTGCCAAAGAAAGGTAACGTGGAGAGGCATTATCGGAGTGTTCACAAGGCATAGCAGCGACTTCCCTCCGAGTAGCAAGTTGAGAAAGAGAAAGGTCATGTATTATTGCTACACAAACATTATCTCGCAGTCTTAGTGTCGCCAACTCGTTTCTAACATGCAAAAAGACAAACAAATGCGTCTATGGCCGGTGTATCTTTTATCTTTCCAATCGAGACGAGATCTCTCTCCCCCTTCTGTGTGCGAGGGGGCGCGGCAGATTACACACACGCAGCTGCTACATGCAGCAACACACGGAGGGGATGGCGGAGAGAAGCGCTCCAAGGTGTGGTTAAATGTTACCCGTCTTGAGGTGGACAATGCTCGTTGCCAAGAATGTTTAGCATGTGAGGGCGGAGCAATTTGTCTAAACATTTATTATCAAAAGTGCTCCACATCCAGACGGAGGAATGCACCGGGTTCGACTGTCTTTCTAGCAGCTCTGTAGCTCCATCCACGAGTAACGTTTCCACGTCAGGTGTTATGTATGCTAGCAGCAACACACGGAGTTAACTCCATTATACAAACATGGGTTAATGATTAGAGGTAACAGAGTTATTTAGTTTGTTAAAGTTTCAGCTATTCTGTTTACAGTTCTGTCATCAGATTATTTAATACAATTTGTTAAAACACTGTCGTTTCTTTTGATGTGAAATATTATTTATTTAATTGAAATAAAAAGCAATGTTAGTTTTGTAAACAATTTAAGTTAATTTAATAATATATGTATTTTTGAATCAAGTATTTAAACTTAAGGACAGCACTTTATTGTCTTCATTGTTAGTTTCCACATGCCTAAAACAACCTCAAGCTAAATCTAAAAGTTGATGGATAAATAAGAGCGTTTGAGAAATTGTGCAAGGCATACAGTAATAGTCCGAATAGTCGATTAATCGTTTCATTAATCGATAGATTAATCGATTATCAAATTAGTCGTTTGTTGCAGCCCTATTGTCCCATGTATAAATAAAACGTGTTATTCAGCCCCTTGCAATTTGGGATTTTATTTTTGGTTGGTAGACCTCGGTGAGCTGGTCATTTCAAAAGTAGCTCACCAGCCAAAAGAGTGTGGGCACCCCTGCCCTAACCCGTTATGTTGTCCGTGTATAATCCCTCTTTCATTAAAAAACCAAGTTATGTTTTAAGCATGAAAGCTCTAGGTCTACAGCTGTCAACTGTTCAAACTGTGATCACCAGTTCAATACATTTGACAAATTCGACTTGGTTTCTATACTTATTTGAACATGTATTTATTTATTTTTCAAAATGAAAAATCTTTTTAAAAATGTTTTGTTATAGGATATGTACATTTCGGTTAACCGTTTTTCTGGGGGTCGAATATTCGAATATACATTTGCTTTCCCATCCCTAGTGCATATGTGTGTTCAGGTTCAAGTGTTAGTGTACATATTCTTTGAGAAAGGTCCAGTTCCCGTGGGGGGAGGGGGGCAGAGGGAGGGGAGACCAGGTGCATGTTGCGAAAAATTATTGTTACAGTTGATTAAGGGGGCGGGGGAGGGGTGTCTAAAGTCAAAGATGAATCTTGATTGGGCCAAATTTGACCTCGAGTCACCCACAACAATTCTGCTGGGTCTCCTCAGACCCGAACACCAAATCATTTTTCAGACTTGGCAAAAATGGTCAAAATCAGTTTTGTAGTGTTTATATAGCTGTTGTGGAGGATATCATGAAGCCTTGTTCCGATACAAAAAACTAGAGGGTAGTTATTATATAATTTTAACTTGGAACGGGTCGCGGGAGACCCGAACACAACATAAGGGTTAAATAACTACTTTACTTTCTTTTCACATCTGAATTAAATACATTCAAGCTTATATAAATGTTGATGTGTAATTCCTAAATAATGGGAAAACGTTATTGTAGATGATGGCCTGTGAACTCTACTGGAATAAGTGTTTTAGTGTTGTCCAAACGGTTAGTAATGACAGTACCTCTCCGCATCCACCTCCCTCTCCTGCCCTCTCCAGCGATGGCACTGCTGTTGTTTTCTGTGCTTTGGGAGTCAGAGAGATTGTCACTGCTGTCCTCAGAGTCCTCCTCAGAAAGCTCCTTCATCACGTCTGAAATGTCCTTCTACATCAAATAAAAATAAAACATAGTGTGTTATCTTTATGTTATACATTCAGAAGAAGAGCCAAGCAGAAATTCCAAAACATCTTAATCAACCATAACCCGTACTGAAAACAAAACCCAAAGCATTCACATTTTAGTATAGTACATTTTAAACATAATTATCTTTGGTCATCATATTATAATGAATGTTTTCTTACCCTCCTTAAGTAGATAGACATTGTGAATGCTCTTTAACTTAGCAGCCCAGTCACAATGATAGCCTTACAGAGCACAAGTGACACTAACCTTAAGAGTGTAGACCCCCATTCTGCCGGGAACTTTGTAGAAGATCCCCTCATCCCCACGAGAGTTTGTGTGCAGCATTGCGTTCAGACATGCCAGCGGCGATGTTCCACTGTATCATGAGAGAAAAGCGCAAATTACACATCTGTTCCCCAATAAATCACACAGCTGGGAGAAAGATGTAAGAAGGGTGAAGGCCGCTCTGATATCTGGGGAGAAACTGCTATCATGCTCCAGGAGGACACGTAGGAGTTCAGGTCAGATTGCTACGACCGGATTGATAATCTCGGATAAAACTGGTCTGGAATTATTATGTCTGTTGCACAAAATCGGCTTACCTTTTATTTATTTATTGAGTTAATTAAGAGTGCACAATAAGGCTTCAGCAGTTGTACAAAATATGTATCTAGAGGCACATAATGAAGCATTAATGCAACTTACATTTGTGTTGTTTTGCATAGTCTATAACTTCGTAAAGTACATAAGCAAAATGTTAGATGATACAACGCATTGATAAAAAAAAAATGTAACATCTGTTATGTATTTGGAAAATTACACTAGTTAGGCTTCCAATATTGCCAGCCCGATCATTTATCTCATTAAATGTACACCCCCGCTAAATACTAGATAATATCATGTAACTGTGTGTTGAGTAAAACATAAGCATCCATTCTTTACTTTTTTAGAACTTCGAACAATGTACCATACTGAAATGTAAATGTATGCTATGCAACAGGTGGCTATAGACACTGTACGTATAGCAGGCAGGTGTAGGTATAATACAAGAGGGAGTCCAACACTGTCTTTAGCAACTGGACCTCGGACATGTTATTGTTAATAACATGCAGAAGGTAAAACAGAACTATGTGGCAGTGAGTTTGTTAAGATAAGGGGTGGGGGCTAGCTTTTTCTTACCTTCTGGATGAGAACAGTGACAATGAAAAAAAGAGAAATGAAAGAAAATGTTAATTGAGTAGAATAATGGTTACCATGTGAACAAGAGAAAGGGAAGAATGTGATTTGAGCAATCGAGTACAGAGGGAGAAAGCTGTGTGAAGTCTCGTGAAGAATGTGTCCCCTATGAAAGGCATTGCGGCAGTAAAGCTACGGCACCTGGAACATATGTACCTTATTTCCTTAAGCCTTTCTCTTTGGATCACCTGCAGGATCTCTTTATGGCTCATGGGCGTATTAGGGTATTTCTCCAAAACCTACGATAATTATGGGCAAAAAGAAAGCACAGATGAGTTCAGTGAGTGAGAGTGGTTGTTATAAAACATGAAGCTGAAGAGTTCACACACTGAAGCTTTCCAAAAGGTTTACACAAAGCATCTGCACAATACACAGAATAATCAAGAACACAAACATGGTGGCTTTTTGCTTTTAAGATCTTCTGCTATGATGTTGTTCCACTTTCTGGATCAACTGTTGGTCTAACTACAAAGTTATCATTTCCACACAAGGCTAGGGCAGTGTGATCCAAGGAAACATTGCGTTATGTAATGACATGAACAGCAAAAGCAGAAAGACCACTTGAAGAAAATGTAAAGAACTGCGAAGCATGACAATAGAAACATCTCACAATACAGTAACAGTACAGAAACTGTCACGCCTGCGTAAAAAATGTGAACACAACGATGCTTTATTTTGCTCCCACCTTGTACATTCTTGTATCAACTGTTCGTATAGCCCCGCATACACATTCCAACAATAGTAATGGGTGTTTTGAAAATAACTTGGTTACAGCAAGTATCAATAGCCACGTTATGTAACTAAATACTGTAAACAACTAAGGGGTAAAACTAAAGGTGGATGTCTACATAAGCAATAACATAACTTTTTAACTATGACATATTTGGCAGTGGTGGGATTTAACCTAGTACATTAACATATTTTGTAATGAAACTTTATACTTTTACTACACTACATTTCAGAGGCAATTATATAACTTTTGACTCTACTGCATTTATCTGAAAATTACTTCTCTCAACAAAAAAGGAAGATGTGCTTGTATATGATGCAGTACTGTGTTCCTAAGAAAACTCAGTGCTGTTCGAACTCTGATCTAAAACATTGATAAACAACAATATCAAATATTTATACACGTATTTATTCGTCAAAAACAAAGAATACACATACACAACACTTCTAAAAAGGTGCGATTCTGCATACTGGGTAATTCGTACATTAAGCTGGTAATACTTATGTAACATTTTGAATAAGACATTTTACTTGTCATGCAGTTTTGCTACGTATTTTATTGGATGGCGTTTCTACTTTTGAATAAATAAAAATATTTGAATACTTTTTCCACCACTGCTTGTTGGGAGTTTTGATATGTGTAGTTGATGGCATGCTACACTAGACAGCTACAATGCTAACCACAATCATCAGTGTATTCTGACAAATCCCCAAACCGTGACATGCAATATACTAACTCGCTGATATATCATGGAGTTGGGATCATGTCAGGGGAATTACTTTAGCTCAGATATTGTACGTCAAAAGGTGTTTTATTTGAGGCTCGAACCTCACAAACTTGACGAACTTAGCAGGAGCTATCATGCTAACCTGGCTAGCGCAGCTGTGACGTGATTACTTAACGGTTACTTTCAATCCGCTTTGAATCCTGACAAACATGTCAACCTTGTTTAGTGGACGCAACACAGAGAAGGGGTTTAAAAACATGCTTAGGTGCACACAGCTGACCGTCACCTCGATGCAATGTGTGCTTATTTACGGTGACAGCTAACTAGCCCTAGTGACAGCGCTGCTCCAAATGTCTGACCGTCAACACAGGGCCTCGCGCGGAGCACGCAACATCCCGACTATAGCAGGTCATGAACTCATAAACACAGTTGTACAAGTGGGAGCGTTCAAGGGAAACAACCACAACAAACGAAGGTAAAGACTCATAGAATACCGTTTTAGCGGCTTCTGCCCACGTCCTCCCCTTCTTTTTCTTCTGTCTCTCCCTCATCGCTGACGTCCTGTTGCAGCAGAGTAGTGTTGAGTGTATGTTCCAGTTGAAATGTTGCTGTAGTTACCGCGTAAGATCCACTCCGTCTGCCATGTTGGACTTACTGTTAAAAAAGGGGTCACGTGACTCCGAGGGAAACGTCATCCTACTGTATGAAGCTGTCACTGCAAAGACTTCAAGAGTTACCACAATGTTATAAAGCTGTCATGCCGAGTTCTCGAGATTCCGAATCCCCATAGTGAATATTTGACGGGCAGTCTTATATATCTTCCACTGTCATTATGTATATATTTAACTTTAAAGTATTGTTATTTATCTTCTATTTTGAGATGTTTATATTTTATTATTATGTATGTTTATGTTGTACTCCTTTTCATCTTCACATTGTGGGCAATGCCTTGTTTAAATGGGATCAATAAAGTATATCTTATCTTATAATGTTTATAAAGATGTCATTGCAAATCATTCAAAACGTCCCACTTAATTACAGGTGAAAGAAATACTCAGATGTTGTACTCAGTGGTGGAAGAAGTACTCTGATGCTTTACTTGAGTAAAAGTAATATATTATTGTCAAAATACTTAATTACAAGAAACAAGAAAAGTCCTGCATTCAAAATCTTATTTAAGTTAAAGTATTATCAGCAAGATTTGCATAAAGTATCAGAAGTAAAAGTAATCATTGTGCAGACAAATTTCTTTATGTGTGTATAAACAGTATTTCTATTATATTTACTGTATATGTGACCTTTCTAGATAATATAGTAGCATTTTACGGTTGAAGTTTACAGAACTGTAATATTCAGAATCACTTTTTGAACAATGTTTTAAATAATTGTACTCTTTTGTGACTTAAAGAGTTAGTCTACTATTTACATTTTTGAAGATGCATTTTGTTAAAACTAAGTAAAGCTTTTAAGTAAATGCAGTGGAGTAAAATTACATGATTTCTCTTTCAAATTAAGTGTAGTAGAAGTATACATTAGTATAAAAAAGTACCTCCAAATGTCACTTAAGTACAGTACTTGAGTAAATGTACTTAGTTACTTTACATAACTGCACTTAATATTTATAAAGCTGCCATTGCAAAGACTTCAAGATTCCCCACGTTGTTTTTAACAGTTGTAACTGCAGTGTCTTTAAAACGCTGTCACAAGCAATTATGGAAACTGTAGGTCTTGGAAAGAAAATACAGAAGGCAGTTCGAGATCATTTCAGTGTTTACTTTCATGTGTAAGCAGATGGACTTTGCATGGTTTCACATCTATAAGGCAGCTAATCAAGAGAGCGTTGCAGGCTTTCTTCACATTTTTGGCTCACAATTACAGTAGCTAGAAATCGAAGCAACAAGTCATCAAGCATACAGGCTAAACCAGGGTGTGTCCTCACCACCCTCCACTGTTTTGGCAAAGAACAGGTACATCTCCAAAATAAACTATAATTAAAATGTTTATAAAATAAAAAAAGAGCTGTAAAGATCCTCCAAACAATATACAATATGTCTGATTTCAGGACATTACATTTAGTCTGTGCTATTCATTGAGACTGGAGGAAGTCAAGAGAAACAACATGTTCTTAAGACAAGTGTTGGCAAAAACTATGCGTGTATTCATGGTTCAAGGGATAGTTTCGATTTTTTTGAAGTACGGTTTTATAAGGTACGTACTTTGGTTAGTTTAGATTCACCAAAGTCTCACAAAAACAAACAAATGGTCAAGGCAGCAGTAGATCAAGAACTCCCCTGTTGTGGGAGGTGAAATGACTGTTTATGTAAGGACGTCTGGCAGCTTGGAGGGAGGGTAAAAAAGGAATTCATTCCCTGTCTGGAACGGCTGTATGTAGCAAGTAAAAAAATGAAAATATTTTGAATATTGCGCACACTTAAACTGGTCTTGAGTTTTTCAGGTAGGCCTTTTTTATGTGGCTACAATATATTTTGCTGACGCCACTGTCCACAATAGACGCACATTGCTTAACTTCCCCAAACTGGGAACAAACAGTCATCAACTACTGTAATAAAATACAATAACCATGGATAAGTAGCTCATACAACCCCACTAAGAAAATCCAAACTTCCCCTTCACACTGAACACATGCATATCAAGTAACGAGGGGTGAAATCAATTTTAAATCAAGGCATAAGATTTCCCCCCATGTCTCCTAGATGTCAATCTGGAGTCCTTTGTGCCAACGCTGACCTCAGGCCAGCCCTGTGTGCAGTTGTGTTGAAACACATCAGGGGCTTGTCTGACTCGCTCCTTCCTGCGGAAGATAGGTAGCGGAGGATGGTCTTCTCTGTCTGTGAGAGGGAGAGGAGCTCTGAGATCCCGATGTCACTGCGGTCGATGATGCTGATGATGGGATGGATGCTGTTTGCGGTGCCTGATACCTGTAGAGCATTCAAAATACAAACATATTCGCTTATTATTTAATCAAGGAATCAAGGCCAGGTTATATGAACAATATAGAATATCCCGATACATACAGTATTTAACCAAAGACCTCAATTTCAATTTTGTGACTACTTGCCATATAGATGCTTTCACATAATATATTTACAAAGAGAATTTGATGATAATCATCAGTAATGTGGATTGACTAAGTAAGTAAAGGCAAATCATAACAGATAGAAGAGTCTGGTAGATCTGGAAAATCACTAGTCTAATTTTACAGTGAGAATTATAATAGATTTTTCAGTTGTATTGTATATTGAATTGCTAAGCCCTAGATGCAATACGTTTACTTTTGTATTGCCCCACATCATAAAATAACCAAAGTATTTATTCAAATGTACTTAAATGGGATTTATCAATAGTAACATATATAGTAAATAAGTACTGTTATTTAATCAAGTGCTGAGAGTTGTGGCAAGTCCATACCAATTGATTCTCATTTAAAAAAAGAAATGCTTATAACTGTATTTAAGAAACTAGGATTGACCCCTAAAGCATCCTTCTCTCACCAGGATTGTGATTTCCTGACCCGGGATGCTGCAGGGCTCCTCTCTCTCATGGGGACAGTCACCAGGAAATCCCCCATCAGCCTGGGGGAGAAGGCTCTCTCCAGGTGAGCGCCATCAAGGTTCAAGGAGAACATGGTGGGTGGAGACATGTCTAACTCCAACAGCATTATGTTCTCCGCCTGTAAGGCCAGACACAAGGAAAGCTATCATTATTATACCATTACTACACATGTAAATGCATTTATTGACTTGAGTGTATTGCCATCCTTTTTTAAATAATTTTGTTGAAATGAATGTAATACTGTTAACTGTTTGCTGCCCTTCAATAGTGTTTTATTTGTCAGATAGTTTATAGATTTTTTTATCTTCACCGTCAGCTTGTACATTTTCTACTTTTTAATGCTGTTTTATTTCAATTTTGAGATGTTTACATTTTAGAATAGCTTATTTCTACACTTTCAATTTTTACTTATGTGCAATGCCTTGTCTTTTATGCTGCTGCAATGCAAACATTTCTCAATTTGGGATCAATAAAGTACATCTTATCTCATCTTATCTTATAATTGAATATTATAGAGAAGTGCAGGAATGAGTTCTAAAATCTTAAAAAAGTGGGTTAGCATTTCTAAACCTGGTTCCCTTGACAGGGTGACAACATAAAACGTGTCAGTCAAACAGTATTTCTTTACTTTGTGATATTAAATGAGTGGTGCACTGTCATAAGATGCAACTGTTAAAGATGTGAATAGTTTCCATGGCTACTTGGAGGCTGTGAACACACAGAGCGGCTGATTAAGAGACAGATGATTTCACATTTCTTTCTCTGCTGTCCTTTTTCTCCAACTGTCCCGAGCACTGACCTGGTATCTGTATGGGACCCCAGTTGCCGTGGTAACAGCCATCTGTGCATATTGGCTGATTGGCCTCTTGTATCCCACCGCCGAGGGAGGCCTTCGCTTGACCTGAGTGGGGGCACTGGGGTAAAGACATGGGAAAGGAAGGGAGTACAGTTATTAATGCACAAGCTTCTGTGGTCAAATGTTATCTTTCCTTCTCTGCTGTTCAGCTTTCACAGTGAAGAAAAAGTGTCTCGATTTCTGAATAAAAATATCTGTTTCTTGGAGACGCAGACTGCATAAATTATCTATACAGCATGTGAGGTCAGATTACATTACGCCCTTCTGTTTACATTTTAAAAACCTCTGACTTTAGTGACACCTGGTGGTTGTATGGAAAATAGACACCGGGGCTGACATGACTGCAAAAACTGTAGGATATTTGAAATACATGGAAACACAAAAGGTATTTACTTGATGCAATTATCCTCTTATTTGTCTGATTTAACAAGATTATTATCTTAGAATTCTGATAAACTTACCATTATGTCAGAGTTCTAAAAATAAATATTTAATACAAATAAATGTTGTATTTTGTGTTTTTTGAAAAACCAGATACATCAAAGTTCCAAGAGAGAGTCTTTTTTACGTGAGAGCTTGATTTCATACAAGCAAACATTTTACATTTAAGTTATATTTTAATTTTAATTTGGGTTTCAGACATCAAGAGATACGCATGTCTTTAACTTATATAGATGTTATTGGTATTCATTTGTCAGCTTTGGAGAAGGCACCTCTGCACCTTGCAGTTGCTCAGATGTAAAGACTCTGAACGGCTGGAAAAGGTGGTGTTCCTCAGTTAAATTGATACGGCATGCTGAACAGATTTCCTTCATTTTCCATAAATTGTAACATTATGTAGATCAATATAAAAAGCATAGTAACAGCAGAGTTAAGTAGTTGTTCACAGTATCACAGAGAGTAGCTGATGTCAGCAAGGTGACATGAAATCACTGACCTCTCTGTGGGGATGACGGAGTGCAGTCTCCACTGATCCTCCTCGCTGTCAAAGTGCAGCCGGTGTATGATCTTGTTCTTGTCCTCCGGAGGTATAAAGTTCTCAATCAAGAGATATCTGCCAAGTGAAACACAAGTGTGTATCAGCTGGGGTCAGAGGAAGCATTACATTAAAACAACAACATCAAATGAAATAGTTGACCTACTTCACAGGCTCAAAACACACTACTAGAATAAAGGTAGTAAAAATGTTCCTACATTTATATGCCTTGAAAGTGGTACAATACACATGTGTAAAAATAATCAAAAATGCATTACTAGCTGATTTTTTTTAGCTCTCTGCCCATTAAAAAAAACTGCTTACCGAGCAACAAAAAGCATTTATTTCCTAGTTACAGTTGCGCTCCCTTCCTGTTATCCTAATACAACACGGAAATCATCCTATTCAGACCAAAATGCTCTGAAATCACATTAATTATTGTTTATATTGATCAAAATCCAATTTGATGTCGTGACATTTCTGATTGTGCCAGTTGAGAGGATGGAAACAGCATTTCCTGACATTTATTGCATGAAAATTAAATTAAATGTTGAATTGATGATCCAATTGGTCGTTATCATTTTCTATCCACCGACTGATAGATTATTCGATTGATCTTTGCAGCTTTGATGATGTGAGAAAACACAAGGACAATAATGCAACAGCCAAAAGGTGTCTCCTCACTTGTACTTGAGTTCTCTGGTGAGTTCGGTCTGCGTCTGTTCGAGCTCCTGTCGGATTACTACGTGTTCGTCAATGACGTCTCTCGTCTCCGCCTTTACCAACTGTAGTTTGGCATACAACTGTACAAAGAAGAGCACATATATAATATTACTACAATATATCTGCTGTCACTATTGCTTTACTCCACAAGTTATTTGAAACACTATACTCTATACATACAGGAGACGAGATGTATTTATTCCTAAAGACAAAGAAACAAGATTCTCTGTTGTTACTTCTGGCGATGTCACTCTTGATTATTATTTGACTTCTTGCAAATGGAATGAGGTTTTATTGCCTGTGTGATTGCATTAGGATGCGTCAGCGGGTGAGTCATCTTACCCTCTTCAGCTTTTTTGTCTTATGTTCCACCTCCTGCTGCAGGGAGGAGAACGTCTCTCTCATTTCTAAGGTCTCTTCGTCCTGCAACATCATCTCCTGCTGGATCTCTCTCTCTCGTCTTATCTGCAAAATCACACGGAACATTCAAGTGACGCCTATTTCAAAAACATATTCCTGTGACAGCCCCACAATTACTATCTGCAATACAAAAGTATGTTTTAAAACAAAAAAACGCAATATATTTGTACCTGTTCTGCAATTTCTTGTCTCTTCAGCTCCAGCATTTTTTGTTGTTCATTAGTGTGATCAATTATCGTCTTTCCTCCCACTAACAGTTTGCTCTCCATAGCCTGTGAACCCAGACATACAATGAATTATTTATTTCTTTTGTTCCCCCAGTGTCTCATTCATCCGACTGTACTGTACTGTATTTGATGTACCTTATATTTCTCAATGATCTTCTCCAAAGCATCTGGATCCCACTGCATGTCCACTAAACTTTTGCGGTTGTCTTTCAGGTGCTTCAGCCTCTCTCCGCTCCCCTGGCAGAGCATCACCTTGGGGTGGTCACTCCCTTCTTGTATACGACGCGTCACCACTGGTTCATCCACGAAAGCCTTCCACACGTCTGCATCCCTCTCATTGAGCATCTCCTCCTCCATCCCCGCCAGACTTTGACTCAGCCTCTTGCTGTTCCTTCTCCTCCTCCTCTCTTTCGCCAGCATCCCCCTCTCCTCCAGCTGGGCCTTCAGGCGTGCTATCTCCCCCTGAAACTCCCTCAGCAGGGCGTCTTTGGGATCCTCATTAATCCGAGGTTTGTTCTTTATGTCCTTGGCTCTGTTGGCGTACCTCAGCGTGGCCAGGGATTCCTCAAAGTCCTTGTGCGATGGCCCCACCGTGGCTATCATCACAGTCTTTGCGTTGCCCCCCAGTGAGTCCTGGAGGAGGCGGGTGAGTTTGGAGTCTCTGTAAGGGATGTGTGTGCTCTTGCCGTTCACCAGAGCTGAAATGACATTCCCCAGAGCTGACAGGGACAGGTTGATCTTGGCTGCCTCCTTTAGGCGCTTCCCTTTCGCACCTGTCTTGCTCTGGCGCTCGCTGCCAGCCAGGTCAACCATGTTCAGCTTCCCCACCCGGATGTGGTCCTCTCCATCTGGCCCTACTTCACTGCACTCCACGGTGATGACAAAGATGGCATGAGAGCGAGAGCTGCGTTCATTCATGTTGGTGAACCCCACAGACCTGGACTGGTTTCCTATGTTCATCACATGTTCAATCTCAGTGGCGTTTTTAGTCACCACTGAGGAGAGACCCCTCACATAGACCCCAGAGTCTGGGTTTTCCTTCAGCTCCAGCTTCTTGTTGTTGTCTTTGCACAGCAGGTCTCTGACTTCCTCCTGGTAGATCTCCATGTAGGATGACCTCACCAGGTATTTCTGATTCTGAGTCCTGGATATTTGTGTAAAAATGTGCTGGAATGAATTTGGTATAATCCCTCTCATCTCGGGGTCGTTTGAAACCCCCTGCATGGTGTGTGTTTTACCTGTCCCGGTCTGTCCGTACGCAAATGTAGTCCCATTGAAGCCTTTGAGCACAGACTCCACCAGAGGTCTCACAGCATCATCATAAATGTCCACTTGTTTTGAGTCCCAGCCGTACACTGAATCAAACGTGAACACTTTCATGGGCTCATCAGGTGGTGCCTTCGGGTTCCGGATGGTGATCTGCCCCAGCCTGTCATCAATCTGCAGGACGTCTTCACAGCCCTGGCTCTCCTCCTTCCTGCTGAAGGGCCGGCAGCGGACCACCACCCTCACCGCCTCGCACTGTTTGCTTTTAGACATGCTGGTCAGAAGTGAAAAGTATCCTCACCACGTTTTAAACATGCATTTTCTGGGGCGGGGTCCTCTCCCAATGTTTTCTTCTTCTTCTTCATACAGGTGCAGCCGCTGTGATTTCATGTCAGACAGACACACCTCATGTAATCCATCAGGAGCGTCTCCTCCGCGCAGAGCATCCTCCCGAACAGAGGCGATGTCACAAGAAATGTAGAGGCTGCAGGCAGCTACTGGAGAAAAAACACCCATCCGCCCCGGCCCAGCCCACACAGCCTCCTCGCGGTACACACCCTGCTCTGCGGACAATAGACAGCGGTCATGTGACCTGCGCGACCAATCTGATTGGAGCAAATCTTCTCATGGTACGCAGCTGTGGTCTCATTCTGTAATCTTGATATATTACCTTCATAACTTGCACCTGAACACATATTAAGGGTAAACAGCTGATTTGATTCCATAACAATGTTTTTATTCGGGCTCCACATTTACAGCATTGTTCAGACCAGGACAGAAAGTCTTTAATGTACAAAAAAAGAAAGGTCTCTGAACCATACTGGTAGACAGACATTCATTAATAATGGAAATGTGTCACATTTGGAAAATATTTTAATTATTTCACATCCACAGTCTCTTTACATCCGCAATGTGTGAATAAGCCTCCTTAATCTATACATTATCATCAGGTAAATCAATAATGTTAAAGTAAAAAAAAACATCCAATGTTGCCGACGTAACGCACTCAGTGGCCACTTTATTAGGTGCACCAGCTAAAACTAAGATAACAACAGCCCTGTGACAAATTGTACCATTTTATAACGTTAAGTGTCTGTTGAGGCGTAGGACTGCTGCATTAAACTGCATTGATTTTACTTAAGTGTACCTAATAAACTGACAACATGAGTGCATTTCAGTATGTTGCCCCTCCACTCGTGGTATAAATGTTAGGCACATTCTAGCGGCAAACTGGAGGACTATTAACAGCTACTGGCACACACGGTGAGTCGGTCAGTTGAAGAACTTCTTGCTAGGATCCTTTGCGTGATCGAGGAGGAGCTGGCACGGTGTGAAGTGATTCCCGTAGACGGATTCAAAACGCCTCATCTTCTCCACCAGCTTATCGGCACCAAAGCTGTCCACGAAACGGAAAGGTCCTGGAAGAGGTCAAATATTATGTTAGAGACATTATCAAGTTACATGTTAAATAACTAATATATTGTTTTCATTTTCTGTGAACAGCATTGGGGTCTTTCAGAAAGCCAGGTTAATGTTTAAACCAGGATTATTTCATTAAGTTTAACCATGTTAATCCTTAGCTTTTCCGGCTTAACCTCACCTCAGGCTAGACTGAGTCACTGAACTATAAATAAAACTAGATAAAAACATTTAAATAGTTTTTTAAAGTCAAATTCTATCCTTAAATGCAATTCCTGGGCTTTTCAATTTACACCTAACATGGAACAAAGAGGACACTCCTTATGCTCTTTTTATTGACAGAGGATGCAGCCTCGGAGCACGAGTGGCTCAGATGACCGAGACTTAGTTTGAACTCTGACCTCCGAGGCAGGGGGGGAATCCGAGCCCAAACACGGCCCCGATGTCTCCTTCCAGAGGGCCATTCAAAATGCCCTCCTGCAAACACATCACCGCCTCGTTGACGAACCGGGAAACCAGCCTGAACTGCACATCAGAGTCGGATGAACTGTAAAAGATTCACAAGTAAGTAAATATTCAAACGTATTAAAATCAGTCTAATGTAATATCAGGGCTCATAGGTCTTGTTTCGTCTAAATTTAACAATTTGTCCAAATCAACAGCAAACACATGTTATACTTGCAATAGTCATTTTCAAATATGACATAAATCACTACATTTAATTGTCCAGTTTTAACTTACACAGCAGGATTTGGTGTCAGCTTGAATTTCTCAAGAATATCTCCAATTTCTGGGTTCACATCTTTGGTCTTGAGACCTGGCTGGTAGACGTAGCAACCCTTTCCTGATTTGCGGCCTTAAAAATAAAAAAAGAACAAGAATGAATACAGTTAAATCAACTTTATCAAACCTTTCATGGAGTACAATTCTTTTATGTGATCATCCGTACCCTTGAATCCCTTTTCCACCATGGTCTTCAGAACCTCCACGTTCCCACCCCCAAAGCGGGAGCCGAAAGCTTTGCCCAGGTCCTCGGCCACATGGGCGGCGACGTCGATACCGACTTCATCAGCCAGCGTGGCGGCACCCACCGGGAACCCAAAGCTTGTGGTGAGAGCATCTAACTTCTTGGGGTCATGTCCTTCCTGTGAGAGCAGATGGATAAATGTATCACACGTTTAACAGCTACCCTGAATAATGAATGGGCTACATCTTAGGTCTTAAATCCTTTTATTACACCACATAATAAAAACAATGTTAACAGCTGTGTTTCCCGCTGTAGGAACACACTGACCTGAAGCACTCGAACTGCTTCCGCCAACATGGGAGCCAGACACCTTGTTGTGTAGAAACCAGGTCCATCCTGCAAAGACATGCGTTTACATTTGTATTAGGGGCCAATAACATTTCGCAATTATTAGCGTGCATTATCAAGGTTGCAATTAAGTCAAGCTACTTCTGCAAGTACTATTTTAGTTTTTCAAATTCAGGATTATTGCTAAGGACAAAGACTTTGCTTTGGTGTATAATTGTAAATACATAATAATATAAAATTAAAATAAGGAATAAAATGGTAAAAGATTAACACCTATATCGCTTTTTCAAAAGCTACAAATAAAAAATATAAAAATGAACGTTTATAAGAAATATAAATATATAAAATAAATGTGTTTGATACGAATTTAAGAATAAAGTCACCTAAGAATGAAAAATTGTGCAGAATATCAGAGTTTAAAGTGGCAACAAAACAACTTTGTCAGTTTTCATAATAATAAATATAATCCCTAATATATATATAGTAATAACAATAAAGTGTCATATAGAATGTTTGGTAACTATGAAGAGAAAAGGGAATCTCATGTGTTGCTAAACCTCACCCCAACAACGATGATGACTTTGCCCTGCTTCAGGCCGACGGCCACAGCAGAGGCTGTCGTGTCCTTTGACGTCTGGTCAGTGGTAATAATCTCCAGGAGCTGCATCTTGTCCACTGGAGAGAAGTAGTGCATCCCAATCACCTGAGGATACACAGTAAAAGTATTCAGCAACCATGGTTTCTTTGATGAAGTATAACTACAAGACTCTCCAAACCTTGTCTGGTCTCTTGCTGACAGCAGCGATGTCCTTGATGGGCAGAGCAGACGTGTTGGTGGCAAAAATGCAGTGAGGGGAAATCACCTGCACACAAAAGGTCAAAGTCAAATTGAACTAATAGTCACAAGAACATTGCAAGTGGTAATACCCTTGACTGATATGTACAACTTTTTGAGCCTATTGAGCCTAATTTCAGTCACACTTACAGCCTCCACCTCCTTCAGGACGGCGTGCTTGATGTTGATGTCTTCAAACACGGCTTCAATGACCATGTCGGCCTTTTCAAAGCCGCTGTAATCCAGCTGGCCGGTCAGGTTGGACAGAATGGAGTCCCTCTCAAATGTTGTGATGGCCCTCTTTCTCGTCTTGTCGTTGAGCCTTGTTTAAAATAAGAAACATGTTTTAGATTCCAACACATTTGTGCCTAAAAAAAAACTACTATTTTCAATATGTTTCAAAGCTAATGTATAAAGGTTGCTCTGGTATTAGACTGGAACTATATTAACACACATTTAACTATACTTTAGTAATATAGCATTTTGTATACCGCTATGCTGCACACAGTGCTTAAGTGCAAGAAAAAACAGCCCAGACAAAAAATTAAATTGACAACAAATACGATTTTGCAAGATTACAAATTACAACAGTCACCAATAACATACAACAGATAGTGGCCAGAACAAAAAAACAATGATTAAGATTTGAAAACTGATGCAACTACTTATATGTGCTCTCTATCTAGTCCACATTTTAGACAACCATAGTCATGATAAAAATGTGTGAATAAAATACTTTTAAAAAAATGTTCTCAATGAAACAACTAATATGAAGTATATGATCTCACCCTTTGTAAACCTGCTGCTGTCCCCTGGCCAGTCCAGTCAGAGTGGTGTCCTTCAGCACCGTGTGCACACCTTTGTCCACTGTCACCTGCGCAACACCTGCTCCCATCAGACCTGCCCCCAAGATGGCCAGTTTCCTAGAAGTAACAACAAAAACAGACAGTTTATCTCCAGTCTAAAAAAAACATCTGAAAATTAGAACATAGGAAGACTCTTATACTTCATTTACACCTAAGTATTGTGTTTGCTATTAGTGTGATTGTGACAACAGACCTGGCTTTTTCATTAGTATCGACCAAGTATTTAACTAAGACCATACATGCTAATCATAAATGATAAATGCAGACTTAACATGTGGGAATTGTCCCCCACATAAGCTCAGTATGTGAAGGGTGTAAGGGAAACTTCTGCAGCAATGGAGAGTCAGGACTCAGAGAGACACGAGGAGAGTTGGAGCTTTGATGTCAAACACTGATATTTAATACAAGTATCGGCCGGAGAAATTCACATCACAAGTCACAGTCAAAGGTTCTGACTGCACGGTCAAATCTGATCAGCCTCGCATCTTGGTAGACCCTTTAACTAGTTTACAGAGAGTCAAATCCACATATTGGGGATGGGCGTAAACACCTGGAGACACAGGAGACGTCTCTCTAGGGCTGTGCAATTAATCGTATTTTAATCGCGATTACGATTATGGCTTGCGACGATTATGAAAACAGCATAATTGACAAAATACGATTATTTTGCTGGGTGCGCTTTCGCCCCTCCCTAAAAGCCCACTCCGCCACGTGCGAGTGACATGTGTTGTGAGTGTTCAGCGCGAGCGAAGATGTCAGAACAAGAGCAGCAACTCGTTAAAAAGAAGGGTAAAACTATTTCCACTATTTGCAAGTACTTTATTAAAATGTATTTATCCAGGTAAAATCCCATTGAGATCAATGATCTCTTTTTCAAGGGAGACCTGCAGATACATTTCACATCGCTAAAGATATGTGCCCAGTTAGCACTGTTAGCAACCAGGGCTTTAAGCAACTTGTCAACACGTTGGACAAGCGTGACGCGATGCCGTCTCGGTATTATTTCAGCAGGTCTGCGCTGCCTGCACTATATGACAAATGCCGTGGGGAAGTTGAGAGAGATGTGCCTTCAGCTGACTACTTTGCGACCACAACGGACCTATGGTCTAGCCCAGGGGTGCCCAACCAGTCGATCGCGAGATGTGTCTAAAAATAGAACAACAATATTCTGTTATCGTTAATGTCCTGTAACATAATCTTCCTGTGCCAGAATAATGCACTTGAACGCATCAAAGCTTTGTGATTGGCCGGCGTCACCCCATGTGTCGGGGCGTGGCTGAGGGTCTTCAGTACAGGTGGCTTGTCACCTGCCTGCGCTCATCTCTGAAACCAGACCATGTCAACATGAATCTTTAAGAGATGACATGAGCAGCCCTACCAGCATTTGCCATGGTGGCCTAAACATTTTTATTTGATCTTAAATTGTAGTTCAACATTTATTTCCTGTTACTTCTGGACCATGACGGTTGGCCAGCCTTCAACGTTTAACTGAGTGGAATATGTTGAATATGTTTTACCAAAATGTTGGCTATATGTTAAGGAGTTTTCAGTAGGTTGTGACAGTGCACTGCATCATATTTGATTTAATTTATTTTGGTCTAATTTATTTTTATTTATCATATTAATAATATATGTTTAGTATGGTTTTGGAAGTGCGCTCAAATATATTTGTTGATCTTGTTTATTGGTAAAATATTATTTGTTTTAAAGTTCAATAAATGGTCAATGAATAATCGTCAAAATAATCGTGATATCAATTATTGACCCAAATAATCGTGATTATGATTTTTGCCATAATCGCACAGCCCTACGTCTCTCACATCTGTAGTGCTTAGAAGCCAGCGTTCTCACAGTCGTAAATCCCCCCCCTGTGCCCGCTAGGTCAGACCATAAAACCTGGTAGTCAATCAACATACGACTGCATTATCACATTCCTTACGGGAGATTAGAAGCAGGGTTGGTCGTAAATGTCAACACACAGAATAGGTTAAATATCTAGGAGTAAAGACAGAAATATTATACAAAGGGTAGACTTACTTCACTTCTTTTTCAGGAGTTCCAAAGCGGTTCTTCTTGCAAGCAACTTGACCGTGGTACAGACCGATCAGAGCTGCCGATTCTGAGGTTTGTGCCAGCTGACCGAAATTCTGTGACACGAAACAGGCAATTGGTTAGTATGACACACAATGTTTAACTGAAAATACTGAATTCACTGATGATGTAGGCTATAAAACCTCACCTGAGCCTCAGCCAAATATCCAGCATCGGGGCCTTGTTCTATTCCTGTCTTTGCAGACTGTGAATGAGAAGTTTGTATGTTGTCATGTTAAAAATAAGACCAACTTTTACAAAAAAGATTATTTAGAAAGAATACAGTTGCACACTAGTTAGCACACTTCTTCATTTTATAACCAATACCATCCAGATGTATTAACAAAAACAGTTGTAAAGAGTTTTCACTTACTTCAATGATTTTCAGGGGTGCAGGATAGAGTCCCTTGCTCTGCTTCATCACTTTCCCGTGAACAGTTTTGTAAATCTGGTTCCGCACAAACTCAAAGCTCATAACGTAGTCTTGAACTTCTATAGAGAAAGAACATAAACTCTTTATTGTAGTGCACATAACTAAAGTGACTACAACGGGCTAAATGCTCAATTCACAGCACAACTTACTCTCCATCGGGCCTTTCTTTTTGCTCAGAGGAATCGTCTTGTTGACAATCCCTCTGGCACATTGAATGGCAACTTCCTCAAGGTAGTCCATCGTTCTCTCCTCAGGACTCTTCAGCCCAGGTCCTACAATAGGAGCACAAATATCAAAATAATCAGTTAAACAATTTAATATTTTATCATCGGTGCTACTGAAAGTCAAATACTCAAGCATTGTTACAAACACTGAACGGTGAATTCATGGGTTTTAAAAACTCAAGACAGCTCACCTAGTGGGTCTACGAGTTGGTGGACGAGACCCATCTTCTTTGCTTTATCCGCTTTGATATTTCTCCCTGTCAGCATCATGTCAAAGGCATTGGGTAGACCAACCTGCAAGTAAAACAAGATGTATCAACAATATTGAATGTGATGTTCTGTGATTAAACAGAGATCAGTAATAATCCTGCAGTTTGAAGGACAGGAAATACTTGACATGGTGTGCTTGGGGGAATAATCTGTTTCCTGGTTGGCAGGATCTTCAGGCTGCACGTAAACATTTTAAACCAATTATGAGCATTAACCAGTCTGTTTTGCTTTACAGCCCAGCCATTTCAGGTTTTGTACTGACAACCAGAATCTATAACAATTATAGCGCACCTTCGCCAACCATGGTTTGCATCATCCCGCATACTGTATAGTTTTTGTACTTAAAGGTGACCTATCATGCTATATTTGAGCAATATATTGTAGGGCCATACCTATAAGTATATAAATATAGTTTATTTTTCAAAATACCAAACAGATCCTGCATTTTAGCCATGCCTCATTTCGCTCCATTTGCTCTTTCCAGCCCTGTTTTTGCAGGGGGCTGATTCTGTGAGCTGCAGCTGACCACGCCCCCCCGCAGGAGAGGGGAGCGTGCTCTGATCAGCTGCTGAGCTGTCAGAAGAGGGGGACAAAAAGAGATCTCCGTCCTCCGTGTTTTATTCTTATATGATTATATAGAGTCGTTATTCATTTGTTTTAAAGCTAAATAAATAACAAAGAAGACCTTTGACCGGCACTTTCTAATTTTGTCCGGAAGATTTAAACTTTAACGGACATGTTGACCGGCGAAAAAAAATCTAACTGAAACTCTGCCGCACGGTCCGCTCATTCCTTGGAAGAGGCGGAGAGGTGGGTGTTCGTCATCTGCTGGTGGACTAACTGGAGAGAATTACAGCGAGGGAGGGATTGCATTGAATTACAGCAGCAGGAGCGAACGCTTGCCTCAGGGAGAGAGAAAAAGAGCCACAGCGGAGAATAAACAGAAGGGCAACCATGGCAACCATGAGGGAAGTCTTCTTCGCTGCTTTTGTGGCAGACTACAGCGCCACTTACAGGCCTGGCATATGAACTACAGCGTCTCCAGCGCTTTCGAGCGGCAATGGCCGGCCGTGGCCCAACCCCACATTCCCCTGATAGGTGGAGAGTTGGCCATATAGGCGGAGCTCCTCATTCCTGACGTCAGAGAATTTTCAAATCTGTATCAGTCTGTATCAGCTCCGTTGCAGCCCCGTTTTTAGAGATTTGGGTACGGAGGAAAAGAGAGAGGGTTGTGTTTTCTGACACTTGGTGAGTTCCCTGACACACCGGGGACACATATTCATGTATAAAAGACGTACAAAAGTGCATTTAGCATTATAGGTCCCCTTCAAATAAAGCAGGACAGTTAGGTAAATAGTATTTCCAGTTCTTACCAATTTGGGGAGTCTCTGAGTGCCACCAGCTCCAGGCAGAAGACCCAGCATCACCTCAGGAGTACCCAGAATGGTTTTCTTACTCTTTGTTGCAATTCTGTACTGGCAGGCGATGGCAAACTGAAATGCAAAAAGAGCCCATTATAACTCATCATTATCAATCATCTTCATCACATATTAATGATATACTCAAACATTGTTTTACTCTGAAATAGTTTCTCTTTACCTCCAAGCCTCCCCCTAAGCAAGAGCCGTTGATGGCCGCCACAATGGGTTTAGGCGATTTCTCGATCATGTTGAACATCTTCTGCCCTTCCTGAGAAAGTGCTGTGACCTCCTCTGCACTTTTGCAGGCCGAAATCATACTGAAAGAGATGTTAAGTATATCACAAAACAAATACAAAGCATCTCCATTGTGTTAATTCCTTGTAATATAATTTTAAAACATCCTAATTCAGGCTATGCATAATATACATGTGTTGTGTTTTAGCAAAAGCAGTTTATTTTCAAAACGGTCGCACGTAAATATTGAGTTAATTGGTTAACTGTGTAATAGCAATGAAAATGTTATATGGCGGTGGATTAAAAGAGATTTTCTCTTACTTGATATCAGCTCCTGCGATGAAGCACCCCGGCTTTGAGGAGATGAGTACAGCACTTTTAACATCATTGTTGGCCCACACTTCTTGCATTACTTCTCCCATCTCCTTTTGCATTTGGATGGACAGTGTGTTGACCTGCAGGGAAGAGAAGATGACCATTAGGTCCACATTACACCTGCATAGTTCTGATTAATGTCACATACATTTTCAATGAGAGCACACCTTGGAGTTTGGGTCGTTGATCCGCACAACAGCCACATCGTCCTTGACTTCATAGCTCACATGGGTCCGGGCTAAAAATAAATAAGGGAGATATAGTACAGTGAGAAAATAATACTGTCACTGAACAGGACAAGGTGCCCTTTTCCCCCATATACTGTAAACTTCTGTAATTACCTAGCATTGCAGGAGCTACTGAGAAGGTGCGAGATGTACCACCTGTAAAAAATGACAATAAGCAATACATTATTACGAGTCATGTGTCATCACTTAATACGTCATCCAACCCAATCTGCTTTACCCTTATGTCCATGTAAAGAAACGCACAGCATTAAACCCTAAACACTGTATAGAAACACACTGCCTTCGTACAACATTAATATGAAACGTTTATGAGACGTACACATGATATTTGGCCATGACCTCAGACCATACTGTGTCACCTAGTGCACAAATGACCCTTCACCTACATTCTCCGCCTACCAGGCATTCACACAGACAGAGCCCAAAGTAGCCGACACAATGGCGAATCAATGGCACAAGTTTGTATATCCCCGTTTACACTTTTCTGGGAGGGACAACTTAATTTAAAATAACAAGCAGTCTGAATTCAAACGTACATGTTTAACCAGATACACAACCTATTCCGTAGCAGCCTGCTAACGTTAGCACGCACAGATGGCACGTTTTAACTCAAGTTTGCTAGTTCAAACTAAAAAGTTCCACCTACAAAAAAGACTCTGGTTGAACTTTGTGGTTGTGTGTTGTCAATAAAAACAGTGTTGAATGAAGCACCCCACCACTCACATTCTCCAGAGCTAACAGCTAATCCAACAGGCTAATTACCCACACAGCACTTAGCAAACCCAGTAGTTTCAGTGTCATTCTCCGCATTGATTCTCTTACATGTGTAAATATGAAATACATTTAGTTTCTACCTGTGAAGAGAGCGTATCTCCTTGATGGGAATCTAGCAAGAACACCAAGGGCTCGAACACCAGCCATCTTGGGGAGCGGAGGTCAGTGAGAGAGCAGAGAAGTGAGGCTAACTAGCTCGCTGTCAAACCACTGAAGGAAGCAAGCCCGGCGAGTTTGTGCAACTTCCTGAAAACCGTCAAACGAATCAGAAGCTGATTGGTTCTTACCAAAAATAGCCGAATGCCATTGGCTGACTCTGAAGAGCTCGTATCTCATTGGACGTCCTGGGGCCACACAACGCCTCCTAACTCTGTCACTGACACTGACCAAAGTTCTCATCGCTGACGACTGTAGTTGTTTTTGCTTTAAATCAACGTTGCCAATCAAATTATTATACTTTTATTATATTTAGGAAATATATGACATATAACACATTTGTACCTAAAGCATTGTACAACAATTACAACTGTTATACCACATGAGAGCAATGGCAACATGGCGCCACAAGGTGGAGGTAGAAATCCGTTTTAAAGAATTAAAACTTTGCTCAAGAATAAAAAAACGGTACTTTTCACATATCTGACAAAAACCGGAACTATCCTTCAGGGGTAAAAAAATACAGGTTGTAAAATACCTGTTTCTCAACTATAGATAACAATTCTGAACGTTTCTGCAACTACAGGGTTAGATTAAAGATAGCATATATAAAATCAAGCAAAATGCAATGTACTGTCAATACCGTTTATACTGTACATATTCATCTGTTTATAGCCTATTTATAATTATTCTTCTTATGTACTGCACTGCTATTTTGCACTTCTAGTCAGATGCCAAACTCTCATGTTGTCACTAGTAGGCCTAATTGTAATGACAATAAAGTTGAATCTGAATCTGAATCTAATAAACAGATATTGCACTTTTTACTCCACAACATCGATGTAATAGCTCTAGTTTCCAACTAATTTACAAATCTAGCCTAATTTATTAATACATCATTAAAAAAACATCAATTATTATCTTTACCATCTACATAATTTACATATTACTGCAAGATGATATGATTAACATTATTCTTCAGTGGCCCTCCAAGTTAAAGTGAAAGTTCTTTATTATTTCATATGAAGAAGCAATGAAAATAAAATTACCTACGACAACACTTATACATATGTGTATTAATGACAAATATTGCAGTTAAAACAAAATGAGAATCTGAACATAAAATAATGCAAGTTAGAGATACAATATAAACAAAAGTAATTTGCGAGTCATAAACATGACTGCTAATGCTAATTATTCCAGGTTATGTCTAATGAGATATATTGTTGCTAATGCAAAGTATTTTACTTCAGATATTTAATTAAGGACTTTTCCTTGGACAGTACTTTGATTTATATACATAGCTGACTTATTATTCTTTCACTAATGACTGTTCCCAACTTGGAAGTAAGTTTTAATGAGCAATTATTAACTAAACGCACCTCAAATTCTTCACTTCTTACCTCTTACATGAGCGTGAACGAGGGACAAGTGAAGGCAGCACCAGCTTTTGAGGAAGGCGGGATGAATTATCGCTTACACGAAAAGAGCCAATCAGAGGTCAGATTTCCACATAGCAACCCCAATCAGCGCAGAGGGAATGTCTGGTTGCGAAGGTAGTGGCAGTTGTGGTGTGCTGCTGGAAGAAGCAAGTGTTTTCACTGGGCTTGTTTGCTGCTTGGTTTAGTAGCAACATTTTGCCCATATATCTGTTAAGTTTGGCGCCTAACTAACAGGCGTATTACTCTCTCGCTTAATAATTATGTCTCCGCATGTTAATATTGCAAACTACCTTGTCTGAAAAGCATCTTTGAATATAATTGGAACATTACGATGCCATCCCCGATGGAGGGATCTTCCAGAGAAGGTGACCTCTTTACTGTGAAACATGAGCTGAAAAATGGTAAGTTTAACTTCAACGCAGTCCGATTTATTTGCTTGTTATCTTTAGTAGACACGTGTCGGGGGAAATGTTAGCTGGCTAGCTGTGAAGAGCTGTCACTGTCAGTGGGCATTTGTACTGAGCGCGACCGTTAAGTCCGAACATGGCAGAGGAAGGCTAACGTTAGCTGCACTTATTACTGAGGCTGCTGCTGTCTGTCTCGCGCAAACAAACGTTACCTAACCATCTCACTAGCTAGTTTATAACGCTGCCAAGGAAACAACATTAGCTTCAGCTACTAATTAACGTGTTATTAGGCTAAATAAGACCATTGACAGAGATTATAAGCAGATAATGCCTGTCAACGCCTTAACTCAAAGTCAATAACCATTTAATTGAGTTGGTTTGTTGTCACTGCCCGGTCCTGTTAGCCAACGAAGAGCAGACACAGCTGCAGTGCTGCCAAGTGTCAGGAGTACATGTTAGCTTGGTTTCATTCTGCATTCATACATGTGCAGTGGTGTAAAGTAACTAAGTCGATTTACTCAACTACTGTACTTAAGTTACATTTTTGAGGGACTTGTACTTTGCTTGAGTTTTTCAAATAGTGTACTTTTATTCTACTACATTTATTTGTATACCTTAAATTACTTTGCTTATTTGGATTTGGAGTAAATCCACAAGCTACCTTGCAGTATTGGAAGGAATTATAATAAGCTTCACCTTTACCAGCTGTGAGAAAACACACATCCATACAAATATATAATTTTTGAAATGAAGCAAATCTGCATCTGAGTACTTACTTTAATTTAGCTACTTTTATTATATTTGATGCTAATGCTTTTGTACTTTTACCTATATGTAAGATTTTGATCGAGGACTTTTACTTCAAACAGAGTATTCCTGCTCTCTGGTAGTTCTACTTGGTACAAGAGTACTTCTTCCACCTCTGATTACCAGATTTAAATGATGTGGTTCTGTAGTTAATGCCATGTCTGTTAGCTAACTTCTCTTTATCCAACAAAGAGCAGACACAGCCGCAGTGCTGCCAAGTGTCAGGAGTAAAAGTTGTTTTCATTCTGCACATTATACATGTGTGTACATCAAGAGTCACATTAGACTGTATGTTCTGGTAGCCTGGTGCATTTCTTTGACTCTTGGCTAGCCTTGTTAAATGCCTAACATCACCCTCAAACTGGGAGAAAAATATATTTATGAAAACATTAAGTCAAATCTGTATTCCTATTTACAAATCACATACTGTTTAATTTCTTACGGTTATTGAATACAATTATATAAAAATAATCTCTGCATTGTTTAGTTAGTTCTAAGTGGTGCAGTTTGAGAATGTACAATTGGCCCAGTCTCCTCTGATGTTACACTGCCTGTGAGACAGAGTCCAACCACACATGTCCAACACATAGGACATAACCTAATAATAATAATAATAATAATACATTATATTTATAGCCTATAGGCCTAGCGCTTTTCTACAACGCAAAGACGCTTGCACACTTACACACGTCCTGCAATACACATGCTGCAGCTGCTCACTGTTTGTAAAAGTAAAGAAATAGTATTTTCATTTCCATAATGTACTTTCTATACCCTGCTTCATAAACAATACTGACATCCTGCTCCTCCGAGTCTGGGGGTCCGGGGATGTGAGGACAGCGCGAGGACAGACAGGGAGGCTGCCGGTACCGGTACCGGAACAATTGTTATTTGTTCCTACTCGGAACCGAGTGTTGCTTCCCAAGCCTGCCACTGTGCTTCACTTCCCGCCCCGCTCCGCCCCCGTCTAACTGTACAGAATGCGGCGAGATGCATTTCCTTAGGAATCGACAAGCAGAACCGAAACGAACAATGGCGGACACGTACAATTTGCGAATGAGTTCTGCCTTTTGTAAACTGAATGTATCAATAATTTGTCAATAAATCAGGTTGAAAAACGTCACTTGTCCGCCGGACAAGTCAATTGAAAGATCTACTTGTCCGATATTGTAAATAACACGTCCCGGACGGTGGGACGTGTACTTTTTCGCACACTGGAGTGGCTTCAATGCAGAGGGGCTGCTGAATGAAGTTGGAAACTGGCTAAACTGCAACTGGATTATAATGACACGGTGCTGCTGTTCAGGCTGGAACATGACTGCTGCTCCCCCATTCACTGCCCTGCCCTAAATATGCAGTCAGTCAAGTTTTTTGGAGGGAATTTGCATACATTGAGCAGCTGTATTACCTCTGCATTGGACCCCTGCTGTAACATCTGACCTAGTTTTGACAATACAGTAAAAGAAAAAGATAAAATAAATACCTACTAAGTCCATTCAATTAGTCAGAAACTTAATTGGCGACGACAATCCTTTATTCGTTTGAGTCTTTTTTTCAATCAGAAATAGTAAAACAATTCCAATATTCTCTGATTCCAGCTTTTCTTTGCCATAATTGTAAACTTAATATGTTTAGGTATATAGACTTTTGATCGAACAAACCAAGTCATATGAAGACAGGTTTGGATTTGTGAAGTTGTGATGGCCATTCATTTCACGTTTCCTTGAGTAAAAAATCAATAATGAATCAAAACAAGGATCAGCAAATTGTTAATAATTATCCTATAAGGGAACATATTTGGTAGTTCCAGCCTCAGACACAATATTACATTTTGAAAAACAACCTAGGTCAAATGTTGTTGAAATTCGATGGCCTGCTTTTAAGTTTGATCCGTTATGTAGGATTTCATTTAAGGAAAGTGTTTTCTTCAGAGGAACTTAAGCATTTCTGTCTCGCAGACTGCAGAGATTCCGCTTGTAGTAAGGAAATCATCTGGTTCAACACCTCTGTCAGTCTATTAATAAACACCTAACTCAAATTGGGCCATGGCAGATGAGCTTGACGAGGCTGCTATGTAACCTGAACCCCTGACCTCAGATTGGAAGGACAGGGTTGTTGTTTTGAGACGATACAGTATGCACCAAGTGTCTAATAATTGCACCTTTACTTCTTGTGTGCTGGAGAAGCATGCAGCAGAAAAAGATGAAATCAGCCGCTGAAATGGCTCAGTAGCCTATTTTCAGAGTGTGAGACAGAATGAATGTTTTCACTACAATGGAGATGCTTGTCTGAGAGCGTGCGATGCTCAGTCGGCTGCACGGGGAGACCATGATTTAGAAAGACAGGAGGAGTCACAGTGTTGGCTGACTTTACTAAAGATCCCTGATGGAAGATAATGACCTTTTGCTGGTTAATGTAGCAAGTATATTTTATGTTGCATGGAAGATAATCTCATCCTGGCATCGTTGTTTTCATGAAGCAAATGTGTCTTCATTATTTGCACATTTTTTACAATTAAACAAATTCACCTGCTTGACTTTCCCAGGCTGCTTGACTTTCCCAGGCTGCTTGACTTTCCCAGGCTGCTTGACTTTCCCAGGCTGCTGCTATTTGCGTTCATTTAACAACAAAACAGACTTTTATGGCTTTATGGGTTCAAGTCGCTGGTCCCCACTTTTACAACTTTTTAGTCAGCAGAATTAGCTTTTTACGCCATAAAGCGGCATGACTGAGTCTTTTTGTATTAAAAATGAAATCTAAGAATACCGTATGTGTAACGTGGGCACCACTTACAAAATATAAACTATAATGAGGCTGTAAGGTGATGCAATGCGCTCTCTGGTGCAGCTTTTGGCAATTTATCAGAACAGCTGACCAGATTACAATTTATTTACAACTTGGCCGCATCAACCATATTCTTTAGATGTGAGAATTTCTTGACTCATTTTATCAATGAAATGTTTGGTTAGTGAACGGCTTGTAGGTCATGCCTCTGTTGTCTTAATGTGGGACAAAGTACGTAAGTGGGAGTGTGGACTACAAACAGAATTGAATATAGATACATTTTCCTGTCTCAGCTGAAAGAAATCCTAATTTGGAAAGTATTTATGTTTTTCTTTGCTAGCAACTCATTCATTTTGTGTCTTTTTGTACACATCAAATATTAATGGACATCAGACCCCTAAGGGACTCTCTACTCTATATCTACTCTAATGATCTCTAACAACGAAATGTAACAGGACATTTGTTGTTGAATTTTTCTACAGTACTTTATAATTCAAGCCACTTTAGTTTTGTAACGTGAAAGAAATGGTTTGTCTGATTCTAATACTTTACGTCTGCTCTGACTTCAGCCAACCTGACGGGCCACGTGGAGAGAGTGGGCATTGAAAACTTTGAGCTGTTGAAGGTGCTTGGCACAGGAGGTGAGTGACATGTTAAACTGTGCGTTGACCTCAATGTGACATGTACATGATGGTGTGTGCATGCCATGTGTTTTCTAGAATGATCAGCATGTCACAGCATTCATTCCTGCCTTTTTTGCACTGACCTTTGCTCTCTGTCTTTGTTTATTTTAACCACCAGCATATGGCAAGGTGTTCCTGGTGAGGAAAGTGAGTGGCCATGATGCAGGGAAGCTGTACGCCATGAAGGTTTTGAAGAAAGCCACAATTGTACAAAAGGCAAAGACTGCTGAACACACACGCACGGAGCGGCAGGTGCTCGAACACATCCGCCAGTCTCCGTTCCTCGTCACACTTCACTATGCCTTCCAGACGGATACCAAGCTGCACCTCATTCTCGGTTAGACTTTCTTAATAGGGAACTGCCTTCTGTGTTATGTTTATCAAGAAAAATAAAAGGTCAATGATTGTTTTTAATAAATAAATGAATTAGCATTAGTTGCTCTTTCCTGTAAAAAAACATATTATTTGATGGAAACATGATATCATCTCTTTTTGAATAGATTATGTAAACGGTGGAGAGCTCTTCACACATTTGGTCCAAAGGGTGCGATTTAAGGAACAAGAAGTTGCGCTGTACAGTGGAGAGATTGTGTCAGCGCTGGAACATCTACACGAGGTCATTCATAGATTCTACACAACCAAGGCCTCTTGTATGTTCAGGAGTTGTCTATTGATGGTTACTCTTTTCTGTTGCACTTACCCTTCTGTCATTTTATTGTTGCAGCTTGGCATTGTCTACCGGGACCTAAAACTTGAGAATATTCTGCTGGATTCAAGTGGACATATAGTTCTCACAGACTTTGGCCTCAGTAAGGAATTTGATCAGGTACAGTATGTCTCAACCGTACGTTTAAATACCCATCCATCCATAAACTGATGACCCAAGAGAACAGAAGGAACAGATTCTCTCCTAAACTCTTTTAACATTAAATATATATATATTTTCCCAAACTTTCACTTACTTTTTGCTCATGTAGTCAAGGATTATAATGGTTCCCTGTTGAAAAGTCCTTAAAAAACGAATAAAAGTTTTTTTATCACCAAATGATATTAATTATATCTTTGATCCTTGAGTTTTTTTGTTATGTTTAGATTTTTAAAATGAGTCTTTTTTTTGTGCATTTGTGAACACAGATGGAAAGAGCGTTTTCTGTCTGTGGCACCATTGAATATATGGCTCCAGAAATAGTGGAAGGTGGAGAGTCTGGACATGACAAGGTAAGATGTAGTTTGAGCAGCCTAAATTCTCCTCTCTGTATTCCTGGATGTGTGCCCTGCAGTGAGGTTTTTCTTTTAGCGTGTTAAGATTAAGTCACGGGTGGTTGCTTTCATTCATTCCAGGCGGTGGACTGGTGGAGCCTCGGCGTTTTGATGTACGAGCTTCTGACTGGCGGATCCCCCTTCACCGTGGATGGAGATGAGAACTCGCACACGGACATCGCCAAGTATGGATTCTCCCTGATCATCAGCCACAGTTTTCATCTAGCCTTTCATTATAATCACTGACCATGTCCGTCTCACACAACACAGGAGGATTTCAAAAAAGGATCCTCCCTTCCCCAAAGATATGGGACCTCTGGCCAAAGACCTCATCCAGCGACTCCTCATCAAAGACCCCAAACAGAGATTGGGATCAGGCCCTAAAGGAGCGGAGAATATAAAAAAACACCCATTTTACCAGGTGGGTCTCATTGCTTGTCTTGAATATTTCATAATATTAAAAAAAATCTATGTAACAGTGGGCTGGTAATCTACATAATGGGGCTGCCTTAAAGTGCACCCATCATGCTATTTTTAGGCAATAGCATAGGTCTCAGATATATAACAATATATAAAAAACATGTCTATGAAGTGTTTTGCTCAAAATACCAAACAGATCACCCATTCTAGCCATGCCTCATATCCCTCTATTTCACTTCCTGTTTCAAAATTGCTGATTTGGGGTATAAAGCTTTAAAAAAAAAAAATGTGATTAAAAAAAAAAGGGAGGGGGCTGAGCTCATGCGGGAGATTCTACCGGCAGATACTGCCGTGATGAAACGCCATATCATGGATTATCATGGATTATCTCTGAAACAGTTTGGAGCTCAAAGGCTTTCTCTCTGGCCGGTTATACCACATGGTGAGTTCCTTTGTATTTCCTGCTTCTTCACGCACATGCTCTCCAGTACAGGTTAGCTCTGAGTGTTAGCGATGCTAATGTAAACACCGACCATATTACGTCCAAAACAGTCGGGCATTGTTTCTGATGGCAACGTCTCTGATTGGCCCGTGGGTAAAGCCAGCCTACATTTCCGATATTACGTCATATCGGACGCAAATCTGGATCAGCTCCGTTGTAGCCCCGTTTTTAGAGATTTGGGTACGGAGGAAAAGAGAGAGGGTTTTATTTTCTGATGCTGCGTGAGTTCCCTGACACACCGGGGAGGACACATCTTTATGTATAACAGACATCCAAAAGTGCATTTTGCATGATAGGTCCCCTTTAAGTGAGGAGAAAACTGTGTTTGTTTAAACTACATTAATAAGGATAGCGATCAAACAAAATGTATTTTTTCCAAACTCACTTTAGAAAATTGACTGGGAGGACTTGGCAGCTAAGAAGGTTCCCGCCCCGTTCAAGCCAGTGATTCGGGACGAGCTGGACGTCAGCAACTTTGCCGAAGAGTTCACGGAGATGGACCCCACCTACTCTCCTGCAGCTCTGCCTCAGAACTGCGACCGCATCTTCCAGGTGGGAGAGCGTCACAGGATGTTAGACAACCAGACTATTTTTTGTTGTGACTCATTGTTTTGTTCGCACACATACTCATTCCTCTGTGTTCTTTCAGGTCACTGCACAGGACAACATTTGTATTTCCATTTGCTCTGTGCTCATGTTTATCTGGGCTTTGGTTGCAGGCAGTGTGAAATGTTGACACGGATGAAAAATTGCATTATACATTATCCACTTTTTGTCTGTGACTATATTTGACATACTCCAGCGCAATTGAAGTAATCAAGTGAAGTTTTGAATGTCCTCAAAAGGTTGCTGTAAGTCAACATGAGACTGTCTGTGTGCACTGGTATTCAAATTGACTAAAGAGGCTTTTATTGAGGTAATTGCTGCCATATGCAGCTCTTATTGAAGTAACAGATGTGAATGACTATTTTTGATGTAGCTTTGAACCATAATATGGCCCACAACTCTATGCCAGCTGATGGCTGTCTGATGTATTGCATGAAATTTCAACTCTGATTGCCTTCTGGATCCTTGAGCTGGGTAGATCAATAGATCCATTAACGGGCTTCTCTCGTGGAATAAAAGGTTACACTTTGAGAGCATCACCACGTCTGTCTCGGTTACGCCTTCAGTCTTTGATTGCCAACTTCATCTTGGCTTTTTTCGCACTCAGCTGCCATTCACATAGTCTGAAATTTTGTGGTCTTTATAATTTGCAAGCCTAGCAATCTCTCAGATAACGACAGCAATCCCAATTTTAAACTGTGCACTTGCTCCCCCACGGTGCCTCACAAAACAAAATTAAAATTGCATTAAGAGCGCCAAGATGTAATTTCACAGCAGAGCAATCAAATATTCAAGCCCGGCAATTTAGGGCATCTCATTCATTCACCACCCATCCTTCCGTCCATCTATTGCTGTCACTACATACCACACAGCTGTGAGTGTGTCGGGGGAAAGGGAGAGAGAGAGAGAGAGATTAATGCCAGCTAAAAGCTTTAGGCTCCCCACAGCTGGAATTAGGCAGGCAGCGCCTCCACAATGACAGCTCTGACAATAGGAACAGCTGGACAGCCGCTGCCACTCACTGTGGAGCGGACAGGCTGCTCCGACTTAAAGACTTGAGGAAAGATGCAAAAACTATTTTAAGTTTTACAGTAAATACGCAAATAAAAAAATACATAGTCTATACAGTAAGTAGTGTTTGATTTCCATAGTAAGTGTGATTTGAAATGTATTTCATATTCATTCTCATATCATTTTTTACCCAAGATCTTCCTCTATTTTTTGTAAAAAGAGAAAAAATGAAAAAATAAATTAGGTAAAAACTAAACACCAAAATATAGTTGATATTTTGTTCTACCTTGTCATTAGTGCTTTCACAGGGGGTCCGCGGGGTCTTAAAAAGTATTAAAAATTGATCAATCAATTTAGTGAAAATGAAGGCTATTAAAAAGTCTTAAACGGCAAAAAGTTATTTTCTCCAATGAGCGGGTATGTTAATAATAAAGTTGAGATATTTCTAAAACATTATTTGAACAGCAGGTATGTTCAAACACTATCTCCTAGTTAGGCATTTCTTGTGCCACACAAACTTTTTAGATCTTTAGGTCTGTTAACTGTCCTCTTCCAGGGGGTCCGCGGGGTCTTAAAAAGTATTAAAAGTTGATAAATCAATTTAGCGAAAATGAAGGCTATTAAAAAGTCTTAAACGGCATTCTCCAAGGTATTACATTTTGTAGCTTGTTTTCAATAAGTATATAAATGGTCCAAAGAGGTTGTGTTCTACAGTCTGCCTGAATGTAATCATTGCGTAGGTGTGTAGTGATTCTGTGGAGTTTATTTATGGCATCCCGTTGGATTGGACGTCATCTGAACAGGACATGGCGCGCTCACTGCTTGATAGCGCGAAGGTCTGTTTACGCTGGTTGTTAAACAACATTGTTATGGGGAAATGCAAGTCTGCGTCCAAATGGTTGGAAGATAAGGAGGAAGGACAATCAATACTGTATATAGTCAATGTGAGGTAAAGTGTGTCGCCAAGGTAACCGGTTAGAACTCAAAGTGGCGATGAGGTCTTAAAATGTTGGGAAAGGGTCTTTAAAAAGGTCTTAAAAGGTCTTACATCTGACTTCAGGATTCCTGCATACACCCTGTTTCATCATTTCAAGTAAAAATACTAATGAAAAGACTATAAATGTCTGTTATACATTAGATAAAGTTTAATTGGGCTCTTACTGAGGCTGCAGAACTGGGTGTACTTTTCTCTCTGTCCTTCTAGTCCTACCCTCACTTTACCATGTAAACACGTAGACTTCATGTGTTTCTGTGCAGGGCTACTCCTTCATGGCCCCCTCCATCCTGTTTAAGAGGAATGTGGTGATGGACGACCATCTCCAGCTGTGTGGGGGCTCCGAGAGGCCCCGCTCTGCCGCGGTGGCCCGCAGCGCCATGATGAAGGTGAGACGGATGGACTTGGATCCTCCAGCACAAACACACTTAGGCTAATGGCTGCTGTCACAGACACGTGAGATTTTTTTCCACCCCTATCTTCTCCATTTCACTCAAACTTGTGTTCCTCACAAACGTTTAGATTCAGCTGCCAGGCTTGATCCTGTTTATTTAATTCTGTTTATCAGTGAATACACTGCTGTATCTGTCCAGCGTAATGTTTTCCCAGAGGCAGCTGTGCGTTGTTGTTTTGTGGGCTCACTAGGTTTCAAGTGTTTTCATCAATGTTCTGAGTAACTGCTGCAAACTTTGTGACATTGGTGATGGGAACTACAATGAATCATTCTAATGATTGCAGTCCAGCCCCAAAAGGTGCAATGTTTAATGAATCAACAAAATGCTTGACATATCAAATAGAATTCCCATGACTTGCATGCAAGCTTGGTAATAGCCTACTCGTTGTTTGGTGCTTACTCACTTCAGAAAGGGGAAGTTTTAGACGAGCAGTCGGGCAACTGTATGCTTCCAACTCCATAAAGCCTCAGCTCACCGGCTCAACAGGATTTTGTGTGATTTTCTCTCTCAGGAACAGGAAGCCAGTCAACCGTTTCCTATCTTGATCTCTCATATTGTATCACAGATCTAGAAAATCTACATTTGCTACTTCCAGGTGTTTTGCAGATGCCTTTGAAAACATTGCACAACAAGAGAAATGCACTTGGTTCCTCATTGTTTTTCATGCGCATTTTATAATCACATAGAATACGCAATACTTGTGTCAGGCTGTTGTCACTGGTTATTGAATTAGGTTGCATATTTAATATAAATGCTGTAAATAAGACTCCTTAGACTTCAAGTTGAGAACGCAGGAGAGAGGACTTTTATGCCTCGGCCACATGAATTGTGTTTTTGTGGAGAACAAGACAACATGGGAACTCTAAAGAAGAAGTTCAAAGAACATGATCTGTTGTGTTTGGTCGCAGTAGTTACAGTATAAGAAAAGATCAGAAACAGCTGTCGAGCTTCAAAAATAGTCAAATAAACGGCAAATTAATTTGATCTGCACATGATCATAGGAAAAGCAGTGTACAAAACATTTATATAAATCAAACAGAAAGAACTTAGTCTCATGATATTTTTTTTATTTTATATATTTGACCAAATGTTTTCCGGTCTTCAGGACTCTCCTTTCTACATGAGCTATGAGATGGACCTGAAGGACAGCGCGTTGGGAGAGGGAAGCTTCTCCATCTGCAGGCGGTGCACACACAAGAAAACCGGGCTGAAATACGCAGTCAAGATTGTCAGCAAGAGGTACAAACTCGCATCCTGCTCTCCTCAGATGTGTCAACTCAGATGCTGTGTGATGTTTATGCTCGGCTCCCTCTTTCTCTCACTGCCAGAACTACTTTCTCAGCCAAATCATACACAAAACATAAACTATGTATGTTATCTTAAAACTAGGGCTGTCAAACGATTACAATTTTTAATCAGATTAATCACAGCTTAAACATTAATTAATCATGATTAATCACCATTCGAACTATGTCCAAAATATGCCATTTCTTTATGTATATTGGTGTGGGAATGGAAAGATAAATGAAAGAAGGCGGATATATACATTTAACATTGTTCTGTGTGTCAAAATGAAAGCCAGCCCACACACCTATCAATCATCAAACCGTGGGGTCTTATTTCATTACGTGTTGATTTCTATCAACACGTAATGTTGTATCGATGTATATAGAGATGTAGAAGACTATCGCAAAAGTATTCTCCGTCGGGACTTCCTGCAACAACACCACGCCGTTATCTTGATTCTGATTTGCCAGAAGAGATTATCAAAGATGTTCTATTGAGAAGACGATCACTATGTGACAAACATTTTCAAAACCGTTTCTAGTCTTCGGTATTTCCAGACGAGTGGCTACTGAAATCAATCTTACTAACTGCTGTCTGTGCAATTTACTCCGCGAGTTGGCGGACTTTATTTTGCTTACTTTAACATCATTTTTCATGGTGGGGCTAAGCCATTTCTTGGTATGGCTGTAGCCTACCCCAGCCATACCCTGGCGCTGCCACTGGTGGTATGGGGCGGGCCATTCTGCACATGCGTTAAATGCGTTAAATATTTTAACGCAATTAATTCAAAAAATTAATTACCGCCGTTAACGCGGTAATTTTGACAGCATTACTTAAAACCAATGAATACAAAAAAAATCAGAATTTGACTCAATTTCAACATGTATCAGATTTTATTTGCTCTATTACTCTGTTAAGGGTTGCCAGATGTGGGTTAATGAAATGTAATACATCTGTGCTCGCAAACAAACTGTTACAAAACAAGCTTTGATCGTGTGTGTGGACTGCAGTCCTACACACTCCTCCACTGAGTGTGTGGCACCAAATATTATAGCTATAATAAGAAGGCACAAACAAATAGGATGTTCCTGAAGACTTGTTCACACTTTTCTATCAGCACCCTATTGTTTCCTAACTATTTGTTAGTTTGTGCATGTCACGGTAAATAAAATCAGCTGAGCCAAACTGCACGTACGAGTTCAAATAAACCTTGTTTGCTACGTCTAGAGGAATATAAAAAGGGGCGATCCTCTGTGAATTATGGGATAACACTGGGCATTAGAGAATGACAACCTACTGTCAAAAGATTATATTTGACAAAGTAGAAAATGAATGGGTTATTCTGTCCCCTTTTTTTAAATCCTACTTTTGCACATTATTTTTACAGGCACACTTAATATAATAATAATGATCAAAACTGCAGAGTGGCTTGTGGCAATTGAAAAAAACCTATAAAAGGAAACAGAACTGGGCCACGTTCTCACTCTACTGCGTATGTGTGTATTTATGTTGTATTCTGTGACAGTTCTCTGGCTTCCTGCTTGTGTTTGCTGCAGGATGGAGGCGCAGACTCAGCGGGAAATAGCAGCCCTGAAGCTCTGCGACGGCCACCCTAACATTGTCAAGCTACATGAAATCTATCACGACCAGGTAATCTTAGCTGATACATTTACAGCCATGAATTCTGTTTTGCATGGCTCTCTGTGGAGCCCTTAATAAGTCCTGGAACTGGAACAAGGCAGATTAATAGGGAGGTCTATCTTTATCTCTCCTTTGTATTGTCCCATAAACATTTCCCCGTGTGCCCGATATTTCACACCAAACGTATTTATAAACTGCAGCTGGACAGTCCCCCATTCACGCCGCTGAATAGAATCAACCTAGATTTACTTGTGTTGCTAATCGAGCCGGACACTCCAACCAAACTAAGTGTGTTGCAAATGTAGCTCACCCGGGTTATTGGGAAGGTGGACCGTGTGGCTGACTGTGTACAGGTTCATTATCCCCGCTCCTTCAAACCCAGGAGCACCACTTTAGTCCTGATGAGCTCAGTGGGGTTATTACTGTACCTCGGAGGCCTGTGACCCAGATCAAAGCCTCGCCTCAACGCAGTCCTGCCTTTGTTCCCCAGACTGAGCGCTAATGAGAAACTCTGCCCCAACGCCCAGACACATTATTCCCTTCCCACTTTGTTTGGCTCCTTTCACTTTCACTCAATGCTATCGTTTGATTTCACCATCATGGCATCAAGGATGGGCTGTTTTTGCTTTATTTAGTATGCAACAAAAAGTTCTCATCCATCATTTCAAGATTTTGTTGTGCAGCAAGCTGTGAAAGCAAGATTGAAAATATATAAAAAAATAGTTAGGATGGTTTGTTCTACTTTAGACAGGGTTCTTACGGTCATTAAAAACCTGGAAAAGTCATGGAAATTGAAAATGCTAATTCCAGGCCCTGGAAAAGTTATGGAAAACAATATATTTCCCAAAGTTTTGGAAACATCATGGAAATTTGCATCAAATATAATTAATTTATATTTGATCTAATTGCCGAAATAGTAATACTATAATGATAATAAATACTGTATAGTAATGAAACATAAATGGCATTTAACTGACAAGGTATTTTGCTGGTGAGAGATTTTAGTTGCTTTAGCGTGTAGAAGCTAAGCCTACTATTTGATTTGTTTTAGATAGGCACAACATGTTTCATATGCAGACCTTATTTTCCTGTTCCATGTTAAAATAAACCATTTTCATTGGTACTGCTGAGAGAGTCATGGAAAATTAGGTAAAGGTCATTGAAAATCATTGGTGAAAAAGTGTATGAACCCTGTTTAGAGAATCTTCAAAAAATAAAGGTTGTACATTTAATTTCAATGTTTTGTGTGTGTGTTTTCTCTGCAGCTCCACACGTTCCTGGTTCTGGAGCTGCTGGGTGGAGGCGAGCTGCTGGAGAGGATCCGCAGGAAGCAACATTTCAGCGAGACAGAGGCGAGCCGCATCATGAGGAAACTGGTGTCTGCCGCCAGTCACATGCACGACGTAGGAGTGGTGCACAGGGACCTCAAACCGGAGGTATTGGATCAGTGTTTTTCCAGCCACTTTTATAAATTCTCTCCATTCTCTAATCGCATTTCTGTGTTTAACTAACTTTTTGTATGTGTCTCTGGCTTTTTTTTTTTTTAAACAAAAACAAATTATACACATCTTCCCATTAAATGAATTGATGTAATAATTTGTGCTCTATAGCCGCTTTCACACTAAGTACTTTGCCGTACTTAGTTCCCAGCACTTAGTTCCCAGCACTTAGTTCCCAGCACTTGGTACCCCCATGGAACTAAAGAGCCGATCGCGTTCACACCGGAATAAGTCCCTGAGGGAGGATTAGGCCGCTGACGTCACTTCTTCTTCTTCTGCTTTGGGTTTACTGGCAGGCCGCAAACCACTTCACGGCGTATACTGCCGCCCAAAGTCCCCGGCCGGAAGTCCCCGGAATTGGGGACTGGCTTCAGTAGAAGCTGCTGGGACTCCCAGCAGCTTCTACTGAAGCCTTCCGAGTAAATCGCCAGAACACCGACACCTCCTCATCTCCCCCGCTCCCATGTTTTCTTTTGTGTTGCCATAAGTTATTCTCTCTCCGTTGGTGCGCGGGGCTAATGCTAATAATGCTAATGCCAGCAAATACAATGGCGGCTTCAAAAAACTTTTCCGAGTTTTACGGGGCGTGCTTTGCAATCCGCCCAGCCAATCAGAAATTGGAAATTTTTTCTCCCCAGGATAGTACCACCTCTCTAGCAGGGACTGAAAAGGGGGGAAAAGTTCTCATGAACCAAGTTCTCTTTTTGGTGTGAACGCAAAATCCCAGGAACTATCGGAACTAAAAGGGAAAAGTACTCTGGTGTGAAAGCGCCTATTGGTTATCCATTTGTAATCCCCCCCCCCCCCCCCCAAACACATTCACTCTCAGCCATTAGACTACACTCACCCAGTGGCTGGTGGTGGAATGCATCTTTTACAAGAGTTGGTTGGCAAATGTGGTAATTAAGAAGATTCTGATTGGTCGGGAACATATGGGAGCCATGTTTTGGCTGTATCTCTGCTCCATATGACGATTTAGATACATTTGCCCCAGAATAATTCAATAGAAGTTAAATTCCCCATTTGTTTGGCCTCCACTGTGGCCTGTAGCTTGATCACTGACTGCTAATTTCCAATCCAAAATAGTTTTCAGTTTGAGCACAGTCTGTGTTCTTGTGATGAATACAGACACCCTGGATCATAAGCTTTTAAAACAGAATAACTGTGTTTTTCTGAACTTTGTTTCATCTGTCGTATTGTCATTATGACTCTGCAATCTTCCACCGAACAAGAGTACAATTGTTTGACCCTAACGTGTGCCTGGTCAGACAAGTCTTGATGTCCAATTCAGTAAACTCTCGAGTGGGCCAGTTTTTGCTGAGCAGAAAGAAATGATTGCTGTCCGTGTCTCCAATTGCTTCATAGAACCTGCTCTTCACAGACGAGAGTGAGAACTCCGAGATAAAAATCATAGACTTTGGTTTCGCTCGCCTCAAACCGCCAGACAATCAGCTCCTGAAGACGCCCTGCTTCACCCTGCACTACGCCGCGCCTGAGATCCTCAAGTACGACGGCTACGACGAGTCATGTGACCTGTGGAGTCTGGGGGTCATTCTGGTGAGTGCTGGGGGACATCAGAGCGGCTCAGGTTCAAACTAAATACGAATGATTATTCAACTCTGCATTATCCTGAGGCCAAGTCTAAGCCAGTATTGCAATATCAGTTTTTTTTATGAATCAAATATCATGCCATTGTTGGACACAGTTTTTAAAGACTGAGATTATGTGCTTGTCTTTTTTTTTCTTATATTGGGTAACCTGAGAACTTGTGGCTCATACTATGAAATTAGGGTGAAAGAAAAACAAAAAGAAAGGTTTCTTGGAGGAACTGATGGAAATTGGTGTAAAATTATAAATAAGTTTCAACACATGCGCTATCTTTGGCATTACTGTAAATCTTTATTGGACCTAGGATGCTATGTCAGGGCGTGACTTTGTCAGGGCGTGACTTTGTCAGGGCGTCACTATGTCAGGGCGTCACTATGTCAGGGCGTCACGATGTTAAGGCGTCACTATGTTAGGGCGTCACTATGTTAGGGCGTCACTATGTCAGGGCGTCACTTTGTTAGGGCGTCACTATGTTAGGGCGTCACTTTGGGATCTTTTTTTTCTCATGGTCAGTTTTATTAAAGTGACATAATGAATACTGGCCTAATGGAAGAAATTCTTTACATTTAATTAAAGTAAATATTCAATAATGGCAGCATTTATCGTCACTGTTGATGGTTCGCTTGAAAAACGTATATCCATATCCTAAACATTTACATGAAAGGATTGGATTTAACTTTTTAAATCGCAGTGTTTTTGAATTTATAATAAACATGATATAAATAATGTATAATTCAAGCAAAGAATGTTTACATTTTGCCATTTAATATTTGATATAATGAGGCTAAAATCTGCAGTGGCTCAGTCAGTAGGGGCTTGGACTGTGAGCCGTAGGGTCGCCGGTTCAAGTCCCCGACCAGATCAGACCATATGGAGTGTGGGCTGCTACTTGGAGAGGTCCCAGTTCACCTCCTGCCCCACCGGACACCCCCCCCACTCCCATTGCTTGTTGTTCATGTTATCCAATAAATGGAGAAAACATTTGCTGCTGGCCATTCTGAAGCAATCAGCTGTTTTTCTTACTGATTTTGGTGTGCACATGTACAAATTAGGGCTGCTCAATTAATCGTATTTTAATCGCAATTTACGATTATGGCTTGCAACGATTACAAAAACAACGTAATCGAAAAATAACGTTTTTTTTTTTTATTATTATTTTTTTTTTTGGTTTTTCAGTTGAATTATACTTAAAGTTCAGAGTAGTCAACTGTTAAAAACATACTGTTAAAAAAAAAAATATTGACCCAAATAATCGAGGTTATGATTTTTGCCATAATCGAGCAGCCCTAGTTCAAATGCCAACACACTCTCACTCCCTAAGCGTCCAGGAGCGTTTGGTCAGTGTCCGTGGCATGCAGTTGTGACGCTCCTAGGCTCCTTCAGCGTCATAACGGGACGCAAATAGCTTTCAACTGATTGCAATGTATTCCCATCTGCGGCGGGATTTGACGCTCATGGAAGCACGGCATTCGTTTGTGTCGGCTGCCCTTAAAGGCAATGTGAGCGTCCATTCCCATTGGATAACGGAGAATTGTACACCCGGAAGTAAGTATTCCTCTTACTGTCGATTGATTTTACAGTGATATCTGCACTACTCATCGACTAAAAAACACCAGATTATCCTTGTTAATTACACAACATTGATTGGTTTAAATTGTGTGCAATGCTTTTGTATTTTTCCCCTTCGATTCGGAGAAACAATATTTTTTCGGAGTAAAGGATGGCAGAAGACACTACACTACCCAGAATCCCCAGCTATCGTTTGGACTACACCATGTGCTCTGTTTGACAAACCCCGTGATAGTCCTCAAGCTCTGTGATTGGAGAGTGTGCTCCGAGGGTTAAGCCGATTCTGAACAGCACTTGAAATTGATTTGAACGGGTTCACCGCGCCCCCCCCCCTCCCCCACCCCGTCCCCAGAACTACACATGCTGGCTATTCTGTTTCGCAACATGTTCTCTATCTATGGAACGTCTCTACTGGGAGTTGTAGTTTTAAAAGACGTTTTCGTATTTCCCATAATAAGAAGTTGCCAGTATTAAACTGTGTACATCCCTGGAGGTTTAGGGGACAGGAAACACTCAAATTTAAAACATATAATTAATAAATGGGTGAAAATAGCTTGTGCCCATAATGGGCAGCATTAATATATACACCCACACGCCAGCTAAGGTCAGAAGAGCTTTATTTAACAGCTGGTCTTATGTTTGTGACCCCTGTGATAACATTACATTATATTACATTAATTGATAAGCCTGAAACATGCACTTGTCAAGGTTCAGAGGCACATTTTGCAAATATGGCAGTAGCCATCGATCATCTTAAGATAAGATATACTTTATTGATCCCAAGTTGGAACATTTGCGTTACATCAGCATGTGTAACAGTTGTAAATATGCAGTGGTGTTTATTTTTAAATCATTTAGTATAATCACACAAATTCTGTGTTTTATATTTAACAATTCTGTGTTCTTTATTTATTGATTGTTCAATACCTGACAAGGCCGGAGATGAAATATCTACATACATCTTATAAGAGTATAATACATTATGTATAATATCAGTTAAAATAAGTGCTTCAACATAGTTAACATTGCTGGAGGTATGCACAAATATTGATAGATGTCTTGTAATGCACTGTTGAGGAACCTGCGACCCAAGTTTTTCATTCAGTGCAGAACTACACCATAGTTGTGTAGGCCTATATGATATGTCAATAAACCTTAGGAAATCTTGAAAGCGATGTGCAAAATAGTCATTATATACAGTCTTTAATTAACTATTAGTAGAGAATAACGAGTAATGAATATACTTTATAGGGATCCTATTAATATCTAATAATAAAAATAATGAAATTCAATAACATGCTTTAACCACTAGGTGTCCCTTTTAATCAGCTGTGCACTTTTATGGTGTAAATACAGCCTATCTACCAATTGGATCAAATATAAAAGTGAGCCGAATTAGTGTTGATACTGCAAGGAGACGTATTGTGTGAAAATAAATGTAAGATGTTGTTTAATGGCTGATATATTTATGATCCACGTCACGTTTTCAGTTCCTCATGTTTGTCTTCTCATCAGGGCTATAAATACAGAACTACGGCAGATATGTAATATTTAATGCAGCCGAACCGTGTATTACAATGCCGTTATGTGATGACTTTCAAAGAGAAACGCAAGCACACTCGGAATAAGGTATTTTATTTTTTTTAAATGTTTTCGGTCTGTTTCCGGTATTTGTTAATGACGATGTGCTCTGACATGTGAGACTGGAATTGCACAAGAGAAAATAACGTAGGCTATCTTTAGATGCGGATTTTGTTAAACTAATATGTTTGCGCTGTAGACCAACACTATACATTGACGGGGAAGGGGGTAGCAATAAAGATAACACCATTAAACAGTTAAACAACATAACAGAAATAATATCGATAGCAGCGTCCCTAGCAACCACCTTGGTAACAATGAAAACGTCGCGATTTCCTGAAGTAATCTTCGTAATAACTAGCAAACTAAAGATCATGTACATCCACTGCACACATAATCTGAAATAACAACTCATATTTCTCGCATCAAATGACATCAAAACGCATTTTAATGGCCAAACTAACTTTAAAATAGGCATTTTCCACCGAGAATAAAACGAAGTTCGGCCATGTTTTCTTTTTCTGCAGGGAGACATTTGAAGATCACGTGACATAGACGCCAGCCATTGGAATGAATGGTGAAAAAAAACGGGGTTTGTCAAACAGAGCACATGGTGTAGTCCAAACGATAGCTGGGGATTCTGGGTAGTGTAGTGTCTTCTGCCATCCTTTACTCAGAAAAAATATGTGTTTCTCCGAAACGAAGGGGAAAAATACAAAAACATTGCACACAATTTAAACCAATCAATGTTGTGTAATTAACAAGGATAATCTGGTGTTTTTTAGTCGATGAGTAGTGCAGATATCACTGTAAAATCAATCGACAGTAAGAGGAATACTTACTTCCGGGTGTACAATTCTCCATTATCCAATGGGAATGGACGCTCACATTGCCTTTTAGGGCAGCCGACACAAACGAATGCCGTGCTTCCATGAGCGTCAAATCCCGCCGCAGATGGGAATACATTGCAATCAGTTGAAAGCTATGTGCGTCCCGTTATGACGCTGAAGGAGCCTAGGAGCTTCACAACTGGACGCCACGGACACTGACCAAACGTCGCTCCTGGACGCTTAGGGAGTGAGAGTGTGTTGCAAATGCATGTGTGTGCGTGTTCTCTTTAATCTCATTTGCACGATATTCATCTCCCGCTCGTGTTCAGCACTACAACCTCCAGCATCCTGTGGTGAGCTGACACACTTTAACGCTCACCACGACAATGAAGAGAGCAAGCGGTACCGGCTCTCAGGCCGCACTAATACGAGACGCTTTTCCCCGGTAGCGGAAATGTCATCCTAATTCAAGCTATTTCTGTGTAGAGGAGGACAATTAAAAGGAGAGTTAGGGATGAGAAACAGAGCGAGGAAGGGTGAAGAGAGAGAAGAGAGAGATTTCTGTATTTGGCCACTCATCCGTTCTGAGTCCAGGCTCTCTGTAGAGTGTTGCTTCACACAGATGCCCCCTGGGGGGAAATGGGAGTATTGTGTGTCTGAAGATTTGATGAAATGTCTCCTGACAAGCTGTGTGCACAATGCCCTGAAAGCAAAATGAGCAGACACAGAAATGGAGAGAGGGGAAGAGAGAGGGAGAAATCCTCCACTGCTAAAAGGGCTGTTCCCAACTACAGTCACCCTAATGAGAAATCTGAGGGTGAATATAAGCAGGCCAAGGTGGGAGGATACTTTTAATCCAGCTGAGCACACTGCGCTGTTTATTGCTGGGTAAACAACACGCAGCATGACAGTGGAATAATGCGGACGGTCGTAATCGGTCAAGAGCTCTTTTTTTTTGGATGCTTTTATTTTTTTTTTACCATCGAAGAGGTGAGGACTGTGAAAATACAGCACAATCGGTAAAAATGTGCGGTTCCCAATACATATTATAAAAGGTCATACAAAAAAAGCAATTTTTAAGATCCTAGACTTTTATAAAAATCCCATTTTTCCCAATATCTATCCCCCTTCTGCTTTTGAGTCGAAGGGAAAAAGTTATTTTCTCCAATGAGCGGGTATGTTAATAATAAAGTTGAGATATTTCTAAAACATTATTTGAACAGCAGGTATGTTCAAACACTATCTCCTAGTTAGGCATTTCTTGTGCCACGCAAACTTTTTAGATCTTTAGGTCTGTTAACTGTCCTCTTGCAGGGGGTCCGCGGGGTCTTAAAAAGTATTAAAAGTTGATAAATCAATTTAGCGAAAATGAAGGCTATCAAAAAGTATTAAACGGCATTTTCCAAGGTATTACATTTTGTAGCTTGTTTTCAATAAGTATATAAATGGTCCAAAGAGGTTGTATTCTACAGTCTGCCTGAATGTAATCATTGCGTAGGTGTGTAGTGTGATTCTGTGTAGTTTATTTATGGCATCCCGTTGGATCAGAACAGGACATCGCACGCTCACTGCTTGATAGCCCGCGAATAATAATAATAATAATAATAAATGATATTTATATAGCGCCTTTCAAGGGACCCAAGGTCGTTGTACATGGTGGACAAACAAAACAAACAGACAATCAACGGGCAAACCAAAGAAATAAATAAAGGAAACCGGGGGACCAGAAAAGGGCTAGGGCCAGGGTGAACAGGTGTGTTTTTAGTGATGATTTGAAGTTGTCCAGGGAGGCAGCATTACGGATCTCGGCAGGAAGTGCATTCCAGAGGGTGGGGGCCGCAACACTGAACGCCCTGTCACCAACAGTTTGGAGGCGAGAGTGGGGGATGGAGAGCAGGCCCGTGTCTGAGGACCGCAGACTCCGAGAAGGGGTGTAGGGATGGAGGAGGTCCGATAAGTACTGGGGGGCGAGGGAATGGAGGGACTTGTACGTGAGGATGAGTGTTTTGTATTGAATCCGGGACTTGACCGGCAGCCAATGTAGGTGGATGAGGGTGGGGGTGATATGGTGCCATGGCTTGGTGTGGGTGAGAAGCCTGACGGCAGAGTTCTGGACGTATTGGAGCCTATCCAGGGTTTTGCTGGGAACCCCGGACAGGACTCCATTGCAATAGTCCAGACGGGATGTAATGAAGGCGTGTACAAGGGTTTCTGCCACAGAGTCAGAGAGTGAAGGCCGGATTCTGGCAATGTTTTTTAGGTGGTAGAAGGCGGATTTGGTGACAGATTTGATGTGCGCCTGGAAAGAGAGGGTGGTGTCCAGGATGATTCCCAGGTTGCGGACTTCAGTGGACGGGGAGATGGAGCAGCCGTCAATGGAGAGAAGCAGGTCTCCAACCTTCTGGAGCTGCGTCTTGGGAGCCACAATCATGAGCTCTGTTTTATTGCTGTTGATTTTGAGCAGGTTTGATGACATCCAGTTTTTTATGTCCTGTAGGCAGTTGACAAGGGATTGAGGGGGGAGCTGAGTGGACAGTTTGGTGGAGAGATAGAGCTGTGTGTCATCAGCATAAGAGTGAAAGCTGAGACTATGTTGGCGGATGATTTGACCAAGTAGGAGCATGTAGATATTGAATAGGAGGGGTCCAAGCACAGAGCCTTGAGGTACACCTTGGTTGGGAAGGTCCGTTTACGCCGGTTGCTAACCAACATCGTTATGGGGAAATGCAAGTTTGCGTCCAAATGGTTGGAAGATAAGGAGGAAGGACAATCAATATTGTATATAGTCAATGTGAGGTAAAGTGTGTCGCCAATGTAACCGGTTAAAACTCCAAGTGGCGATGAGGTCTTAAAATGTATGGAAAGGGTCTTAAAAAAGGTCTTATATTTCTTCTGGATTTCTGCATATACCCTGTTCTGACTGTTGTTCCCTCTGTCTGCAGTACACCATGCTGTCCGGCCAGGTGCCTTTCCAGTGTCAGGAGAAGAGCCTGACCCACACCAGTGCTGAGGAGATCATGAAGAAAATCAAACTGGGAGACTTCTCCTTCGAAGGCGAGGCCTGGAGGAATGTGTCCCAGCAGGCCAAGGACCTGATCCAAGGTGAGGAGGACACCGGGGGCTTGATCGTAAATCCAATGTGTCGACATATGCAAGAAGTTTATTTTCATAAAACGAGAGCTCAGATGTTATGTCACCTTGAGACTGTGGATTAAATCACATATTTTTGTGATTTTAATCCAGTTTTAAGAAAATAAAAATTGTAACGCATGTGAAATCAACCACCATTTATAAAAACAGTGCAATTGATGATGATGCTGAAAAATTGATTATAAGATTACATTTAAAAATATAATAATAGTTTAAATAAGAATTCTAGAATGTTCAGTATAAATAAATGCAAAACTGACTTAACCAGATGGTTGAGTTATTGCTCAAAATATTGTACTGTGAAGTAAATATTTTACAGTTGAAGATACATAAATGAAATGTAGGGTTTAGCTGCTGAAGTTTTAGTGACAAGATGTTAAGGTTTCAGAAGAAAGAAAATGTAATGTAAAAATACAGAAATAGTGTAAATTAAAAATAATTAGGACAACATAGGAATATGCCTGATGCCCTTTCCCCTATTTACACAATACAACACAGTTCAGATGTGATCTCACTTGTTACAAAGACTAAAATATACAGTGTGTGGTGGTTTCATATCATTTCTAATGGAAGATAAATGCTTCCTTTACTCAAATTCTACATGTGAATTAGGGCTGCAACAACTAATCGACTTAATCGATTAAAATCTAATAAAAAACTAATTCAGTCGTCGATTCGTTGGTGACGTCATCACGTGTGTTTTACGCGCCGTTAAGCTCCAACGTTATCGGTCTTTTTATCGGTACTGGAGACATTTACAAAATATATGTCATGTATTATTGCTACAAAAACATTATATCACAGTCTTAGTGTCGCCAACTCGTTTCTAATATGCAAAAAGACAAAAATATGCGTCTGGTGTATTTTAGATCTTTCCAATCCAGACGAGATCTCTCTCTCCCGTCTGTGTGCGAGGGGGCGCGGCAGTTTACACGCACGCGGCTGCTACATGGAGCAACACTGCGGAGATGGCGGAGAGAACGCGCTCCAAAGTGTGGTTAAATGTTACCCGTCTTGAGGTGGACAATGCTCGTTGCCAAAAGTGCAACATCTAAAAGTTGATGGCTAAATAAGAGCGTTTGACAAATTGTGCAAATAATCTGAATAGTCGATTAATCGTTTAATTAATCTATAGATTAATCGATTATCAAATTAGTCGTTTGTTGCAGCCCTAATGTGAATGAATCTGTCCAGCATTAAAACAACAAAACAAATCTAGATTATGTTGTTATTTAAAGAGTCTATTTTGAGTGACAACATGTCCCAAAAATATTGTTCGTTTTGAATCTTGTTTGCAGCAGCACCCTTTTGTTGATGTCCGGGTCACAGCTTGAACTTGTAACCCTCAAAGTAGCTCAGAGTGACTGAGCCTCCTGAGAAGGAAGTCACCTCCTCTCCTGAGTATTTGGAGCAGCAGGTCATTATCTGTGTCTCGTTCCTACAGAGCTGCTGACGGTGGACCCAAACAAGAGGATTAAGATGTGCGGCCTGCGCTACAACGCCTGGCTGCAGGACGACAGCCAGCTATCCTCGAACCCTCTCATGACCCCCGACATCCTCGGCTCCTCCACTGCCTCCGTCCACACCTACGTCAAAGCTACCTTCCATGTAAGAAATGACCTGCAGTGTGTGCTTGTTTTAGATGTAGGTCGGGAACTCTGGGCTTCCTGTTGAAACATTTGGGTGGTATTGATTTGTTGTTTTCAACCTGCAGCTCGTGAACTGTACAGTTGCCACTTTAAACACCAATTGAACAGAAGTTATAGAGATGCTAACATGAAACGCTAGGCATTATTGTTATAATTGTATTATAAGGTCAATCATCCAAAGTAAAACAGGCATTTTGAAAGGGAAAATAAATACATTGAAATGAATTGAAAATCTGACATTTAAAATAGTCACTAGTTTAACCAAGTGATTTGGTTTAGGATTGAATCTTAGAAAACCCCTTTTTCATTGGTAACGCACTTGATAAAGCAACATTTTGGAAAATGTTGTGATCTACCAAATCTGATATATTCTTTCCGTATCAGCACTGATGCTTACTATTAATTCCAATGCTAAAGGGTTAGCATTGAAGAGCAGCAGAAACCCTGAGTTGAAGTATAAGAATCAGTGCATCCCTTGTAAAATGAATAATTCAGATAAAATCTCAACAACTTGCTCAACGATCCCATTTCTTTTTCTTTTGTTCCAGGCATTTAACAAATGTAAGCGTGAAGGTTTCCGCCTGCAGACGGTGGACAAAGCGCCGCTAGCCAAGAGGAGGAAGATGAAGAAGACCAGTACCAGCACGGAGACCCGCAGCAGCTCCAGTGAGAGCACGCAGTCCTCGTCCTCCTCCTCCCAGTCTCTGGAGAAGTGTTTTCCAGAGGGCAGCTCCAAGCTGCAGCCCTGCAGCAGCACCCCCCTCACCACGCCCGCCGACGACACCCCCGCCGCCCTGGGGACGGACTCTGAGCACCAAGCAGAGCATCCAGCCTTCCACTTCTCAGAGGGACAGTGAGACGGGAACAGTTGAGATTCAGACGGTTTCAGGACCTGCAGGATGGCTCGGACCAGCTCCTTTATCTTTCTCTCCGTCCCTGGCAGCCCTCCGATTGCATGGACGTCCACACGTCTCCACACCAAGCATGCAGCAGGAGCAGCGACCCTCTCCTCAGTCTCAATCAATCATCACTAGCAATAGCCTCTTTTCTCTCACGCTGACTGTGTCGATCAGGGACTGGACCAGGAAGAGGTCGCCACCAGGGTCCAACATGTCAAACCTACTGCCCCACTGCCCCAGGTCCAGACATACGATAGGAAGTCGCAGCTCGCTCTCCGTCCGCTCCATTCACCCGTGTCGGTCCTCGCCTCCTGAGGTTTTAAAGGGAAAGTCGTCGTGTTTACGCCACGGATGCTTCGTGTTTATGTTTGGTGCAAAGGGAGAGAAGAAACGCAGCGTAGAGAAACGTCCGGTCACTTCTCTGATCCGGGAAGTCTCTGCAACGCGAAGCAGAGTATTTATATGTGAATTTTACAGACTGAGATTTATTTATGATAAGCTATATTGCTAACTTATTCATGGTTCAGACCTGATCTGAAAAGAAACAAGGGGTACAGTGAGTCCTTTTAACGTGCGTGTGTGTTTTATCAGCTCAAAGGACTGTTTCTATGTGGTCAGATGGTTGTTCATTCATCATGTAGTCGTCATTAATGCTTCAAGTCGGTTACTGAGACACAGCTAAGTAGACTGTGTAAGACTATTATGGGAAAGAAAAGACGGCTATAAGAAAGATATGCAAGTTCTTTGGACTGCAGTTGTGTCCAGTAGATTTAAAAAAGTAATTTCCTTGTTCCTCAGGACTAAAGAAGCAAACCATTTTTAATAGGAACAACCAAGTGTGGATGTAGTTTGTTCAGCCAAATGTCTTTTATTGTCGTATGAGGGAGTGCAGCCGCCTCAGGGAAGGTCACCCTACATGGAGAGCTATTTTTAGACTGATTTTTGCCTCTGATGTTGGAGTGTGACTACGTCCAGACTCAGCAGTGCTGTTGTTCCACACGGTCGGATCCTCGCGGCACTATTTAGCCCGGCTCTGGATGTGCTTTGTGTGGTAGAAGACTTCATTATAAAGACAACCAATTGGATTGAGCAGAACATCCCATTTGGAAAGTTCTGATCAGCTTAGTGCGAGGGGAACCGGTCGCGGCGGTTGTGGTTTTCTGAGATGCCAAATGTGCAGCATCAAGTGGCTTCTTTGTCAGAAAAGAAAAAGATCACATTATTGGAAAATGGAAGGGTTTGTGTGCCAAAAAAATGCGCTTAAAGAGCGGTGGTGCATTCTGACTTTTGAATGCAACAGTGCAAACGTTGCCCATTGTGTCGTTCCCCAAAGTCTTTCTGAAAGCATCAAACATCAAGTCGCCCCTTGCTCTATTTACCATGTTGTACTGCATGACTGAAACGGTGACCTTTGCACTATGTGACCGCTCTCACTTCGAGGCGGATATCTGGTTGGTATGGAAACATCAACCTCTTTGTTTAATGGGCTTTTTCGGGCAGATTCTCACTTGATTGAATGTGAGTTTGTTTACTTTGAGTATGCCCACGTGTATGGGGAAGTTTTCCTGAGGTGAAAACACCAAGAACCCTTTTTACAATAGCCTGAATATTTGAATGTCCCGATGTTACAACTCTGGTGTAAAGCAGGAGAGCTCGGCGAAGTGAACGCCACGCTCTGGTAAATGTTTTTTGAAAAAGTACGTGTTAGTCTGTTTTCAAGGTAACGGTTGAAACGCTGTATTCTGTTCATGTCCTGGGTCTCTGTGTTCAGTGTGTGAAGCAGCCTCAAACAGCTTCTCCTGCTCAATGAGGACGCAGTGGGACTCCCTCATCTTCTTCCATTTGAATGCACTCTGAATCCGAACCAAAGCATTAACTTCAAGGTAGCTGCTCTAAGCTGCATGAGAAATATCCTTTCATGTGTATATGCAAAGAAATGCTTCTTCTATTTATATCACACTTTCTGTTTGTCTGACTGTTGACAAAAGCTCCATCTCCGAAACATTCAACGTGTTTCCTCAGAGATCCTTTATAGGACCTACAAAGACCACATCCAGCACGTGATCATGCTTTAAAACTATGCATCTTTTTTCACTGTTGTGTTGCTTTGCCATTTCAAAAAGACCTCGCCGAACATACTTCTTTAAAGATGTGCACATAATGTACTTTTACCCTCATCGCATCAGCCACAGTGGAAATAGCAGAGTATCCGCGGCCGGCACAAAAAGCTGGCATCCTTGAAGCCGAACGCTACGAAGCTCTTGTCTTACTTAGTTCGCATGAGTTCCCTGTTGCTGCCTCATTAAGCCTCTTTACTTTTGTTTGGGTGTATTAATAGCTCAAGTGGAGGAAGAGGGAAAGTGTCCTATATGCAGCGCCCCTCTGGGAGCAGGCTCGATTAGCTGAAGCGGTGCCGTTTGTTCCAACCATACGCCGTGCTCCTCGCACTGTGGGACCAGCGCTCTCTTTTTGTAGGGAAAAGAACCGTGCATCACAGGAACCGCTTGTTTGGTACCAACGTCTCCCGGGGCAGATTTTTAAAACTAGGTTTCCCCTCTTTGATGAACGACTCGTTCAGCGTGCCTCTGTGAAGCAGAGCCGAGGGAGGGGGGCCGGTCTGATTGGACGTCCTGTTGTCTTTGATGCACTTTTGTTTATTGGTTCCCTGGGAATTGACTGAAAGCTACTTTTCCTGAGCACAGTGCTTCCTCTTTTTGTACCTTTCTATGAGTTAAATCCTGACCTAAACCTTTGTAGTGCTTTGCAACATGAATTAGAGGGCTGGTACTTTGAAGTGTTTTGTATAAAGCCGTGACTGCTGTTGTGCATTTTAGAGTCGAAGGATTGGACGGTTCCTGTGAGCGTCTGTCAGTGGAGTTGTGTCGTGATTAAGAGACCAATGTGTGTGCCAAAGCGGAAAGTCTCATCTTGGAGAACACGGCTTTGTGCTTTTTGTGCATGTTTTGCCTGTAAAAGTGGTCCTTTTTAGACCGATGCTAAGACATTGTGGCTCTTTTCTGTCCGTTGTTACTATGGGATCTGTCCGTGGTGCTGAAGGGACCAAACCTCTGCCGGAGCTGCAGAAATGACCCGTCGTAATGTGACCATTCAAAGCAGTGGTTTCCAACTTGGAGACCCCAAGCATTAAATGTACATTTTATATCAAAATGCATTGATTAAGACTTTCTTACAGGGAAGATCCACTCGTTGTACACATAGACGTCTCTTAACATGTCCTAGAGAGAATTTGGAAAACACATTGTTTAAAGCCTTTTATGGAAAAAGTCACTTTTTGGTTTGGACTGACGACTGCAGTTTAAACATCTGGCACCAAAGATCTGGAGGTGTAGAGTTCCAGATAAGACACAATGTCCACATTTGTGTCAATAGTGATTAATAACATCTAAGTTCACTTTAAAAGGTTGGGAAACACTGCTTTGAAGGGTCAGCTTCACTCAAATGACAGTTTTTATAGGATTTGTTGTGTGAAACCAAGCAATTTTTATGAATATGTCCACACTACGGGGTGTGGATTATACACATTGCATCTGAAAATAAAAAATGTAGTTTTTATTTTAAATTGTTCAGTGCTGAGAGCATCACAACCATTGTCTTATAAAACAAAAGCTATAGCACTTGTACTATAAAATACTGGATGTATTTATGGAATTTGGGTGAACTGACCCCTAAATGATCCATTTTTGGCAGAAGATGTTTTACTGTCAGATGAGAGAACCGTCAGCTCGACATCTGGACGTGTGTTTTTGAATTTATTGAGTTGACTCGGTGCTCTAATGTTGACTGAGATTATTGAACAGTATTCAGTTTGTTTCAATGAAGGAAACACAATTGTTAGATGTCATTCAGGGCCTGTGCCAACCTGCCACTTTAGGCATCATCACCATCATCCTCTTCATCACCATCATGCATGCGCTGCTGCTCAGTTCCTGTCCATATTTCTCACGTTTCGTCTCTTCTTGTCATATCGTTACTGAGCGTGTCAAAGTACTGTAGCAGTGATTCCCTTTGGTCGATATTGAACTGTTTCCAAACACGCAATCAAGCTTTAAAGGCAAAACTTTGCACTTGTATGTTATTTTTTTTATCATGCAATTAATTATTACTATGATTCTTTTTGTTGTTAAAAAAAAAAGAGAGAATTTCCTCTTTGATTTTGTGCAGGTAAAAAAAGTGTTAACTTATTCATCCGTCTGTTTCTGCGCCTACATTTCTGAGATGATACTTTGACATGAACCTCAACACCGAATAGTACTTTTACTGCAGTGAAAACACACAGTGTGCATATCTGCTTTTTTAGGGCACTGTGAACATCATCCAGGTCTCTGGCACACCATCGAAATGAGGAAATAAACCTTGATTTGCTTCAAGAAAGCTTTACTTAGTGGCTGAATACGTACATTTAATAACTTGAAACCAGTCATGGAGGGTCTTTCAATGGACTCTTGCGTCATTGTATTTTAAAGTGCATTACTGGAGATATTTTCTGATACCAAGACGTGTGTGTACTAGACTTAAAGGTGGGGTATGTAATTTATTTCAGAAACACTTTTTGTTATATTCCATGGAATGCTCTTAACATCCCGATAGCAATGAATACATGAAGTGCTTTGACAAAAAAAAAAAAATCCATTAAAAAGTCATCTGTGGAAGCCGTTGTACTGTGAAAAGCACGACCAATCATTTCAGCCAGCCCGGCTAAAGTAACTGGATGGCCTACCTGCCTGTCAGCCTTCCATCTGTGCACAAACTTATCTCGTGCCCTCATTGGTCATGTGCGCGTTCGAGGAGGAGGGGCTCTGTGAGGAAGTGGCAGATTTTTTCCGGCTGTGTATTTTCAAATTCTAGCGCACTCGAGCTTGTTTCTCCAACATTACCTACCCCACCTTTAAGGACAATAAATCTGCATTTTCCTGTTCATTTATTGATCTTGATTAATAACTTAGATTTAGGGTTAATTATCTTTTTATATTTAAATTTAAACTGCATTTTAGGAGTCATGGCAACTTTATTTCTGCCTCAAGATGGCAGTGTTTGATAAAGTGCCAGGAACAGTTTCAGCTTTTTCAGCCTTTCTTCATAGATGAGTAACATTTTAGATTGTGTGAGTTTCAAAACTAAAATATGACTTTCATGTCGTCTAGCAGGACCAGAGATGTATGTCTTATGTACGTTTATTGCATATTTATAACCAAATTAATATTTGTGTCTCTAAAAAGTGAACTGTAAGTAATGTAAATGTCCAGTTTTATTATTTGTGTGCTCTGATTAAAACGGTTATATGCAGAGAAGCTGAAAAAAAGCTTTCCGGTCTCTTTAAAAAAAGAAAAAAATTATTTTAAGATGCAACCATATTTAATATTGTATGACACATAAACATGTGAGCCTTTGAGGAGGATCTCAATGGAATCTGGGAATATGGGAAATAAAGGAATGATTGACAATGGGTAAAGTCATGATAAATGAGCATCGTTTGTTATTTCTGTTTAGTGGCAAATCTGTGAAGAAATGTGTAAAAAGTGAAGGGCTTTGAATCCTTACACTTACCCATGTTACATATTGCAATGACAAATATTTTAACATAACATTGTCAATTATAAATCGTCGAATTGTTTGACCTATAAAAATATCAGAAAATAATCTAAAAACCAAAACTGCAATAGTCATATTTTATATATATCATTGTAAAAAAAGATACTTACCAAATATTAGGGGATTACACATGAGAAACTTAAACCAGTGAATCTTTTGCAATTTTTGCTAAATATATATAATGAAAAGATTATTGAAGTAGTTGCTAATTTTTTTTCTGTATCAATATGTCTTAATTACTACATCTCTTTCCTCCAAAGCTTTAAAAGTTGTCTTCGCTGTGGTGTACTACCGTCCTCTGACAGCAGAGGGCGCTCTCTGGCTCTCAATCAGCTGCTCCTGGGAAAGGGACCTGCTCTTTGAAAAAAAGTTACAATTCAAAACCAGAGGTGGGAAAAGTACTCAGACTTTGTACTTAAGTAAAAGTAGAAGTATCCGAGTGTAGGAATACTCTGTTACAAGTAAAGGTCCTGCATTCAAAATGTTACTCAATTAAAACTACAAAAGTATCAGCATCAAAATATGCTTAAAGTACCAAAAGTTAAAGTACTCATTATACAGATTGGTCCATTTCAGAATAATATATATGATATGTTTTATCATTATTGATCATTAAAGTGTTATCAAAGCTGGTAAAGGTGCAGCTAGTTTTAATGACTTATATAGCTTGTAAATTTACTCCAGGTGGAACTAAAGTCTGATTTAAGACTTGGTTATATTTGACTTCATAAAAGTACACCTTTCACACTACGTAAAATGCAGTATTTGGAATTGTAGTGGAGTAAAAGTACAAAGTAGCAAAAAAAGTACCTCAAGTTGTACTTAAGTAAATCTACTTAGTTACTTTACACCACTGTCAAAACTCGTTTGTGTTGTGTTAAACAGGTAAACACACAAGAGGGAAACTCCACTACAGTTTTTTTAGGTGACAAATATCAGAATATACTCCTATAACAGTAACTTGTCCCCAGAGTCTAAATAAAGGCATTAGAAAGGTCAAAGGTCGTATATGTGCAGAGAAATATCTTGATGTCCTGAATTTCTGATACCTATTATTTAAAAACACAAGAAATATTGTTTTAAAGAAGGTATCCATTCATTGATTAAATTGTATTCCTGTCTTTTAAATTCCGTACTTCTGTATTAAATGCTATAAGCATACACCTTTGATATTTAATTTAACTTTTCATGTTCAGTTTGAAGGTTTATAAGTCATTCTTATCCCTTCTCTGTGTTTCTTTTCAGCTTTCTTTCTTTATCCCATCATAATGTTACTTAATTCTGCAGGACACAACCAGCTTGATATTGCAGGCTATTACTTCTGCAAAGTATTTAAAAGCAAAGCTGATTTTTCTTTATGCATGCGGCTTTCAGTCCACTTATTGTGGTTTCACCGCGCTTGCTACTACATCCAACCCCCCCCCCCCCCCCCCCCCCGCACATTTTGCAATGCGGATGTCATGTTCAGCAGGAGAAACTCATTTGTGTGTGTGATCTATTTTCTTTGAAATATGCCTGCACTAAAATACTATCCATTACTAAACAATGTGGGTTATGATGTGGTCATTAATTCAGATGCACTCTAAAATCCATCATGGAGATTTTTAGAGGAATGACAAACAGTTTTAAATTCTCTTACACAAGATTAAAAGGAAGCCTATATAAAATGAAGACAGTGGATTGCCTTCTCGTGTGCCTTAACACATAGACTTGACTTTTTTCTTACATAGAAGGGCTAATTGCTGATGCAGTTTTGAAATGCAGGGAATAACACATTTTGTAATAAAGTCAAGACAATACCTTTGTTGTGCTGCGGAGCATAATTCTGCCTTTTATACAAAACCTTTTTTCAGTCACGCTTCAAAGCACTCTGTACACAACCTGTTCGTGTCTGTTCTTGTTCATGCCAACATGTATACGGTTGTCCACTGTGTTTTCAAAAATCTCTCCTCTCTCAATTTCTGGTTGCTCATTTTCTTACCACGGGATTTTTGTATAAAATTACCTTATGGCTCCCAAAAAGTGCACTTTACTTGCACTACATTCCTTTGAGCTACTATACAAAAGAAGTAAAACACATTTATAGAACTGATAAATATTGAGGTATGATATATCAGTAAAAGTAAAAAAAACTCAGCAGTAATATTAATATTATCATCTTTATTTGTTAAATTATGTCCATTGTTACAAGCTGAAACACGTAAGGGATTTTTACATTAATGCATCACAAATTATAACACAATAAAATAATTACACTACGAGCACTGACCGGTTTTGCAAGTGGAGCAATATTGAATTTTTTTTATTAATTTCATGTCTCGTTTCTGACATTTTTTGTTGCACTATTTGGAATAGGCCACACATTTTTCGTAAATCAATCATTTCTCTTTTACATAACCTTTTTTGATTTCAAGTATTGTGCTTTGCTTCACTTCAGGTCCATTTCAATTGTTAAATAAACTGTTAACGAAAGGAAAACGTAATGTAATGTAATGTAATGTTTTAAATATGACGTCATGGTTTACGTCCACACGGGGGCCGGACCTGGGCCGGACCTGCCGCCGCGTGAACGTGGAAAAAAAGCACAATAGTGCAGCAATTAATACCGAAATCACTACTGTGTGATGTTAAATAAGCCTGATTCAAATAACGTTAAAAAGGAAGTTGCATCGACTATAATTAAACACTGAATTAGGGAGCAGCTGAGTGACCCAAATAAACACTGATTTAACCACAGGGTCTCTTAGCTAGCATACTAACTCTCGTAGGATCCTCCATCACTGACTTCTGAGGAACTTCTGCCTTTAGTGAGGCCTTCCCACTGTTTTGACAATAATCCGTGATGAAATGGAGGAGGCACTGGGACTAAAGAGGCTGAGTGGATTGGAGATATTCTGCTTTGGGAATAAACGAGGATAAAGGTCTTGGCAGATGGAGGACTTCACAAGACAGGTGAGGACAACAACAACAACAACAACACACTCGCCTCACTGATATATGTAGCTAAACAACTACACAGCTTTCCTATCATGTGTCAAACTGCATCTAATGCGCAGATTATATTGTATTTGCATCTGTGTTGTCTGCCTTGGAGATGTTATGTTTATGCCAGGCTACTCTTTTTAAAGTTATTTTATTTATTTGGTTTTCTAATGCTTGTTGCACTCACTGTTGTGTCCTTCTGGGTAACTCCTTTAACAATCATACAGAGAAAGGTTTTTTTTTTTTCATAGTTCATGATCACTGTACAGGATGCAAATGTCTAAGGAAGTGGATTCATTGTTGGTTTGGACACAAGGACTCATGTTGTTGTTGTTGTTGTTGTTGTTGTGCTAGTTTTGGTGTAGTTGTAGTATTTTATGGACTTTTCATGTAGTTTAAGTGTACCTATTTTCAAAAGTTCTATCATAAAACACCCTCATCATCATATATATTTCAGCATACCTACATGTTTACACAAGTCATTGTACTTGAGTTATTTGAGTATGTTGTAGTACTACCATCTCTGGTTTAAAGAGTCTGTACACCAAACTTAGAAGACCCTTTTTATAGGCCTGCTTTGTGCATTCTCCAAACCTTAACCACAAAGACTATATCTTACTTTTGAAAGTTGAATTACATTTGTAAAACGATGTACTGGTGTGGCTCTTGTCAGCTGCTGGCTTTATGACATTTCCCCTTTTTAATTTATTCCTCCTTTTTTAACATTTTAGCAACCACCATGTTCCTGTAACACTGTATCACTGGGGGCAGAAGTTACATAAGCTAGTTTTGCTGTTTTCTGTCATTTTGGGACTAAGTTTAGCAAGCAGAACAACACACATCATCAGTGGTTCATATAGTGCTGGACAGAAAGGACAACATCCATCCCAGCTACTGACACATCATTATAGAAATAAACAAAATACCACAAATGTAAGATGTCCTAAAAAAGAAGTGCTCAATGTCTGCAGTGTAGATGTCTAATAACCTAAATGCTAAAATACCAGAAATTCCTTAACAAGAAAACAAGTTGTCCCGTAAGAGGATGTTTTCTTAAAGGAGGAGCTGAGAGAGGAATATGTAATGGGACAGGACATTGTGTGTGTGTGTGTGTGTGTGTGTGTGTGTGGTGTGTGTGTGTGTGTGTGTGTGTGTGTGTGTGTGTGTGTGTGTGTGTGTGTGTGTGTGTGTGTGTGTGTGTGTGTGTGTGTGTGTGTGTGTGTGTGTGTGTGGGTGTGTACTTTATCTTTACTTGACGGGACTTGACACCCGTCAGACCTGGGCAGACGTTTTGAACCTTTTGATCTCCTCGTAGTTTTTGGCTCGCTGGTATAGATTAGAGCCGGGGATAAAGTGAATTATCAGCCAGCAGGAAGTGAGAGTGTAAGCCAATGCAATGTTCTCTCAAGTATTTGCTAAATGTGTGTGTGTGTGTGTGTGTGTGTGTGTGTGTGTGTGTGTGTGTGTGTGTGTGTGTGTGTGTGTGTGTGTGTGTGTGTGTGTGTTTCAGAGGGTGGGCTTTAGGACTGTAGAGGGGTGAAGTGCCTGCGATCCTTGGGAGTGGAACGCATTTCCTTTTGTTGCCCTCCAATTTTTGACTGGTTTGCCCCAGCACATGAGCATGATGGGGCTGTTTCTATTATCCAGCTTCCCAGACCACCCCCCCCCCCCCCCGCACCTCCATCCATCCTTCCCTGTTCCCAAAGCGATCGGCATTCCTGGGGGCCACCAGTGAAGCAGCTTTAGAGGGAAGGCCGGCTCGCTCCTGGGTGGCCCCTTGTGCACGGGCTCTGAGGGGAGGAGACAATGTCTTATTAATTGACTGGGCGTCTTGGGCAGAGTGCAGGAATTTGCAGGAGGGGGAGACGGAGAACGTGGGGATGAGGGATGGAGGGGGCGGGACCAGCGGGGAAGATTCACAGCCACCATCGCAGATTCATTGACCTCAGATTTATTTCAGTTTGATTCACATTGCTGCTGGAGGCGAGGGTTCAGGAGATGTACTGTGAAGATCTGAAAACGAGTCATTTTGATCACTTTTTGGTTATTCTGCTTTGCTGTAAGGTTCATATGTGGCTATTAAGTTTCTTATACTAATTTTAAATTACGTTTTATTTTGACCTTTGGGATTTTTATCCTTGTAATATTGCTCTTTTTGCTTACCTCAGCTTTTTCCACCACCGGCTAATTTCATCCAATATGAGGGAACATTTATTCTTTTGCTTGACTTCCATTAACTTTTCAAGCTTATCTAACTAGCTTTGAAGTGGTTTTATTATCCAAGCATGGCAGAAATGTTAAATCTCTTATTGTAACCATAAAAACTAATACACAAATGATTTTAAATATTCGACACGCACAATCTTCAGGTCAAAAAACGCCAAGCATCATGGTGGGCAGTCAGCGTCCCTCCACAGCAGACTTCTGGTTTTGTGAAAGTTTGATGGAGTGGGACAGGGGGGTGGGGTACTATCTCCCCATGTGGTCCCCCCCCAGGTGTCCTCACCCTAATCCTGTTACATGTGTCCCCTATTAGCACTAATGGAAGAGCCATTGTCCCCCCGTTGTCTGCCGCTGTGCCCTCGGCCCAGTCACCTTGAGTCAGTAAACTCAGCCCTGTCATGTTTGAACTGCTTCCCACACACAGGGGTCTCCTTGGCGACGGGGAACACACACACACACACACACACACACACACACACACACACACACACACACACACACACACACACACACACACACACACACACACACACACACACACACCACACACACACACACACACACACACACACACACACACACACACACACACACACACACACACACCTCGTCCCACCCACTGACATGCATTGCTCAGGCTGCAGGGGTGAAAGTGTCATGATGATATCAAAATATACATGAATGCGTCGCTATTACTGATGTTATGCTATCAGACTGGTGGTAGTTTCTCTCTTTCTCCTGTTTCAATACATATTTATTTTGTACTTTGATACTTAATTCTGCTTTTTGTACTATATTGTCTCCTCTATCTCTTTTATATATCTGTGTGTTTTGCAGTCATTGATAAAAGGCAACCATAGTGAGCAAACATTAATTGAATATAGTTAATAATTCACCTTTTTAAATGAGCGAATCACCAGTCTGTTATCCATATTTTCACCCAAGTTACAAAATAAAATAAAAACACTTGCCATCCATTATATTTGCAGATACTCTCGGTTATATTTGGCCACTTTTAGTCAAGTTCTAACTAAGTGTATTTTGTGAGAAATTCAGCATCAGCAAATTGAGATTTTAGTGGACGGCAGCAACGTGTAGACTTTCATTTCTTGAGCTATAAATCATTTTGATTTGATTTGATTATAGAGGAACCTCATACACCAATAGAAGGATGTGGACGTATGGGAGTATTGGTGTGTGTGAGAGGAAGAGGGAAAGAGCCGTTAAAGAACCAGAAGAGCAGGGGAGTGTGTATTGGTCCATCTTGTTCGGTGCGTCTTCAGGTGACCCGGACCCCTGCACCCATCACACAGAGACTGATGGAGCTGACCTTCAGGCGGGCCCTGCCGACCCCCGGGCTTCCTGTTCTTTGTCAGCCTCTCACAAAGCCCCGGGTATCACACAGACAGGGGAGGTCTGAGAACCGAGCGAGGGAGTCCACCCAGGCCGAGGTGGAGCTGAGGACCCCCTTTTCAATCTCACTCGGTCTTTCCAAATGAGAGAAAAGGCAGAGTGGTGTCCTCTGTCACCCTGCCACACAGGGGCCTTTAAAAAGCAGCCTCAGTGGGTTCTCAAGTGAGGTGTCTTCTCAAGAGAGACAAAAAAAAGAGGAAAAGAATGAGTGGGCGAAGAATTTAATTGTGGTCCTGTGTGAGCGATGGCAGTGGGAGGATGGCCACTCTAACATTTGTAAAGGGCCGAGCCGCTTTACTTGTGCTCCTCTTTGGCCATGTGAAATCTGAGGTGGGTTCACAGCACTGATCTTTCTCAGGTAACTCTCACAGAGACAGAGGTGGAGGAAGAATACAGAAGTATTCCAGATTCAGTCCCAGAGGTTTATTGAAAAAATTGCCTTAAAGTATCAGTCAAAGTTCTGGTTCTGCTGAAAAAATGGCCCAAGTGACTGATTTTTTATTATGTTACAATATTAGATTAGATGATATTCACCTTTTATTGTTATTTCACATACTGTAGTTCAGTAGGAAGAAAATGCAGTTTCCATCCAACCAGAAGTTGCAGATAAGCTCACAGTATAACCACATTGTATGTGGGTATAGTATATGCAGGTGGTAGTATATGTGATATATGGTTGTATAAATAGGAAAATAGGCTTATTAGCTTGGTAATATTTGGACAATGTTGTATTCATTCGGGTCATTGTGGAGTTAGTTCATCTATTTTATAAACAGCAGTGTAAAGGGGAGAATAAAGTAAGGAAAGGCAAACATGAAAGAAAAAACGTATAATATAGATGCTTTTTTTGGTTAAAATATCCAATAATGTTGCCTCTTTTAGCCTGAGAATAATTACAGTATTTAACGTTTGTTTTCGCATACACTTTTAATTTTTTCGCATTAAAAAGGTTTCTCTGTGATAATCAAAAATCTAAGTTACAGTTTACATAACTAGTTTTGATGCTGGTCATTACATTACATATCATTTAGCTGACGCTTTTGACGAAAGCGACTTAAAATAAGTGCAAAAACCATAAACATTCAAACACCGAACCACAAGGAAACTGCATTCACTTCAAGCAAGATCACACCATAGTAAGTGCTGGTGAATTAGTTACCAGGCCTAAATTAAATCAACAAGTGCTCAGTGTTTTTTGTTGGTGCAATAATTGAATTGCCAAGGTACAATCTAATGGCGCATTTCCATTGCAGGGCCTCGCTCGGCTTAGTACGGTATAGTTAGGCCTTGTTAGGACTGGCTGACTTTATGCTGCGTTTAAGAACGTTTAGGAACTGGGGCAGTAACTTTAGTAACGCAGTGTAGGCGGAGCCGTGACGTTATCTTCAATGAGAACCACATAAAAACAACACAGCCGTTAGCTCTTAGCACTCAGAGCTCACAGCTCCTCTGATCTGTTCAAAAACTAGACAAAAGTTAAACAAGTACAAACCACAGACTGCCTGTGTCATGGTGAATACAGTCACTGGTTTATTTATGTCTGTATAGGCCGTTGTTGTGAGTGTGGACGGTCGGAGCATAAAGTTAGCTTAGCCGATCTCCATTTAGAAAACACGCATTTTAAAAGGTTTTTCGCCTGCCGTCTGTCTGCAGACTTGTCAAAGCATTAATTCATGGTTTTTACTAACCGGTATCAGTATGTTGTTACTTCGGCATCATTTTGAAACGTGTATTACAATGAAATCACGGTCAAATATGTTCATTTTGTTGTAGTTGTAGCCCCTTGCCAGCGATTCTCTCTCTGGTTTAGCATACTCAGCCCGACTCAGCCTGGTTGTTGGCCCGCTAAGAACCTCGATTTTATGGGGCCAGAAAAACTGAAATAGTACCCACTAGCCGGTACTAGGCCAAGTGGAAACGCAACCGAAAACGGCACGCTTAAACCGCGCTGTAGTGGAAATGCACCATTAATAGATGCGTTTTCAGTCCTGATGTCAATGGGGAGCTCATTCCACCATTTAGGAGCCAGGATAGCAAACAGGCGTGTTTTTGAGGGGTTCCTGCCTGGATCTCACTCGCATGATGGAGTAGCGAGCCGATAGATAGCGTAGTGCACGTGCTGGAGTATATGGTTTAACCAAGGCCTGGGGCCTCATTTATAAAGGGATATACGCTCAAAAAATGGCGTACGCCAGTTTCTACGCAATGTTTGCGATTTAGAAAATACTAACTTGACGGGAAAATGTGCGGTCCTCCACGCAAACTCTAACCCATGCGTACGCACTAAGCACAAAAACGGGAGAGACGACACCGTTGGCAGAAGGAAGAATGGAGAGAACAAATATGTGGAAATAATACCATAAATAGAATGTTACCTCTCATTTATCATATATGAAGAATTCATTTTCACAAATTGATTAAAGCCAATCTTAAAATGATTAAACAAACGCCTGTTTGCGACTCCTCAGTGCACACAAAAACATAACTTGGAGAAATAAATAAATACGGATATGTTATTTAAAACCACCTCAAATATGTTGCCTTTATGTTATGACATGTATTCTCATAAATGATGCGGTAAGCAGGAGGACAGAATTACGTCTAAACTGAGGCCGTTTTGCATTTCTATAGGTTGTAGATACGAGCATGGTTTTATATACTATCACGTTTAATCGTGTTTTATGCCGTTTGCCAAGACTTGATAAGTCGCTCGTAAAACACAGGAGGTATGGAAGAACACAGGGGCAGATCTACGGGGGGGCAAGGGGGGCAGCTGCCCACCCCCACTGTAGAGCCTTGCCCCCCCCAGCTGCCCCCCTAACTTTTGTTTCCTTAAAACTGTACGAAAACAAACCTACATTATTTCCACAAGCTTCTCAAGCAACGAAACAAGCATTACATTAGTTAAAAGTGAATTATTTTAAATATCATTTTAGGCCCGTTAAAAACGTAGCTACAGCCCTACATTAAACTGCGGAGCGGCGTTCACACAGACCGTGGCTCACAGAGCTGCAGAGAGGGAGCGAGCTGTCCCAGCACCTATGGATCAGCTTCCCCTGGGAGCATTTCCCTTTCAACTAGTTTTGTTTTTACTAAGGACGAGAGCTTGAAACTAAATATTAATAAAACGCTGCCGTTTGAATCGATAGCGTTTAACAGATGGGCGCTGTTTGGGGCGTTACGTTACAAAATACTACGCAGACAGCGTTAGCTGGGAGATCGATCACTTTGCTAAACTACGCGGTAGCCTACTATTAAATCCACGTAAACTACACATCACAGCCATGAGGCCAGATCAATGAAACCAGGATACATCCTTTACCGTAAAAACTGGATCTAAACACAGCTGCCTGTGTGCGTTTGATAAATACTTTCTGATGATATGCTACTTATTAGCTATATGGCCCTAACGTGTAAAGTTATACAAGCATTTGTACCAGTGCTTTTCACAAGTAGACTCTTGCAGGCCAGAGTAGCTGGAGTGATTCAACAACAACAAAAAGGCATATCTGAGAAGTGATCAGGACGAACAGAAAGAGGAAAAGGAAAAAAGAGTTCACTGAAGAGACCAGGAGGGTCAGAGCAGGAGGAAAAGAGAGTTCACTGAAGAGACCAGGAGGGTCAGAGCAGGAGGAAAAGAGAGTTCACTGAAGAGACCAGGAGGGTCAGAGCAGGAGGAAGCCAGGAGGAGATGAAGACTATAGGCGCATTCACACTGCGGTACTTTTCCCACAAAGGTTCATGCGAACTCTTTAGTTCGCACGAACTAAGTACAGATCGCGTTCACACCGGAATAAGTCCCTGGGGGTGGATTAGGTAAATGAAGCCGCTGACGTCACTTCTTCTTCTTCTGCTTTGGGTTTACTGGCAGGCCGCAAACCACTTCACGGCGTATACTGCCGCCCAAAGTCCCCGGCCGGAAGTCCCCGGAGTTGGGGACTGGCCTCAGTAGAAGCTGTTGGGAGTCTCAGCAGCTTCTACTGAAGCCTTCCGAGTAAATCGCCAGAACGCCGACACCTCCTCATCTCCACCACTCCCATGTTTTATTTTGTGTTCCCCTAAATTAGTCTCTCTGCGTTTCTGCGCTGGGCTAATGCTAATGCTAATAATGCTAATGCGAGGATAATAAAATGGCGGCTTCACAAAACTTTTTGGGAGTTTTACGGGGCGTGGTTTGCAATTCGCCCAGCCAATCAGAAATATAGCTCTTTTCTCACAAAAGAGCCGCTCGAAAGTCATGAAAGCGATCATGAACTAAGTTCGCATAAACCTTTGCGGGAAAAGTACCGCAGTGTGAATGCGCCTATTAGGCGCATTCACACTGCGGTACTTAGTTCATGATCGCGTTCACACCAAAAAGAGCCGGTACTAAAATTAGTTCATGCGAACCTTTTTACCCCCTCGAAAGTCCTGCTAGAGAGCGGGGACTTTCGAGCGGCTCTTTTGTGAGAAAAGAGCTATATTCCGGTGTGAACGTGATCTGTACTTAGTTCATGCGAACTAAAGAGTTCGCATGAACTAAGTTTGCATGAACCTTTGTGGGAAAAGTACCGCAGTGTGAATGCGCCTATTAGTGAAGAAGAAGAAATGTATGTGAGGAATAAAGATGAAGTATCAGAAAGAGGGACTGAGGCAGGGATCAGGAGGCAGATGAAAGTCCAGCTGGACCACATGGTATGTTCTTATTCTCCTTACATGTTCCATTACAGCAGCTCAATCTAGCAGCTCTTAGTATTGACAATTATTGATTGAAATGTGTTGCTGCACAGGTCACCTGTAGCTCTCTGAAGAGATGGGTGATGCCATTTGTGTACTTAATTATAACTAAGTACTTACAGTATGCAGAATTAGAGTATTCTCTGAATCAGGTGCCTTTTGGGTCTTTATATCTTTGAAAAATTAAACCAAAATGTTTGGTCAACATCTGGTAGTGGACTACTTACATTTTCCCACCCTAGGCACAACATATAAATGATTACTAGGAATTTACTTGAAAAAATGTAACAGGGTTGAAGTTTCTGACAAAAAGTAGGCATGAGACCTTGTTTAGCTAAGATATGGCACCACATGGAAATCAAGGACATTACAAAATTGTAATATTTTGCAAAACTATTGTTTATTTTGTAATAAACAATTATATACTATTATTAATTCATATAACAGAGTTGAAATTTTGAGCTTGTCAATCTTAATCTGAAAATACAAAAACTGAAATATAGGTAAGAGAAGAAACTGACACTGTTGTGATGTAATTCCCTCAATGCAGATCACACATGGACTGATCCATTATTTTAATAGGAGGGTAAATGGTATGGCGTGACGGGGTTGAAACAAACTGAGGGACGTGGGTCAATATTGCAATTTCATAGATAATTCAAGTATTTTTTCAGAATTCATTTTTGATCAGTTAAAGTTGACAAGCATATGATTATATTAGCAGCAACATTTTGGAATAATTGGCCATTTTGATTTGTTTAATATTAAATTAATATGTAATAATGCTTAGTGAGCACATGCAAATATGTCTAATACTAAGACAACACGTTTTTTTAAAACAAAATATATATTTAATTTTACATTGTAATGCAAAACAACCTGTTCCATTAATTAATTGCTTTAAAATACATGTTGTAGTTTCCTTTCATTTAAAATTATTGAAGTAAGCTTGGGGGACTCAAAGGGCACCCGATTGTTTGTCTGAACACCTTGTTTCTCTTGTGCATTAAGAACACTTGTGTTAGGGCATGAATTAACAATAAATAGGTTATATACAGTATAAAATACCACGTAGGTAGCTGCGCACAGCTGATCGACAGCTGGAACACAAACCACCAAATACAAAAACATAATTCAGATCCAGTCGTCATGACTCCACACCGGGGGGATTCCCCATTCACTTCTTACAGTTTCTCATCAAGGGGTGTCTCCTGTCCCCGGTGCAAACACACTGCCTGAGGAAGGCTATGTGTATTGTTTTTGTCATTAACCTTTTTCGGCCCATTTATTTATTTATTTTGGTGACGATCCGACCTCCATGCTGCTACTCTGGTTCAAACTGCATCCACCAAACAATATGATTTATCTCCACCTCCCCAAAATAACCAAAATCTGACACGGTGTGAGATGTATTTTGTAGCTGTTCTGTCGTCATTTCCATCTCCTTCATGCAGTCAGTCAGACTGATGAATGAATGGGCGTTTCTTTGACTATTTATAGGCAAATATGGGCGTTACGTGAAGCCCGCAAAAGCTGCACCGCATTTCGAGTCGATTGTGATTTATAAAGGGAAACCGGCGTAGGAAGTGCTGTACGCACTTTCCTCGCCGGTGCGCAATGTTTGGTGAATCGGAAAATTTCGGGAAATTTCTGTACATATTATGGGGATTTCTACTACGTAAGCAACCTTCCCACGTGAATCCTACGCACGGCGTTATAAATGAGGCCCCTGGTCATTGTTCAGCACCTTTCATTACAGCTGATAGATAACTATAAACTTTAAGCTGACACACACTGAAGTTGGACTTTCCTGTGAAGTATGTCATGTGTATAGCCTTAAAGCTTTTGACATCAACAGTATCTGCATTTCAAGTATTCGTTTTGATTTAATTAAAAATAGTGGACTGGGGGGGATTGTCAAGAGGGGAAACCTACAGTAGACGTCTGAAACATGACTTTGAACTCCAACGACTGTTTTCTTTTAAGTCACGAGCCATAAAAGTTTTTAAAAATGCCAATATTTATTTCATAAACTTCACATTTCTATCCCGCAAAGCAACTAGTAGCTATAGCGACGATATATAGTGCAATTACAAAGTGCAATACTTATTCATCTGAAATGTACTAGTGACTGTAAATAAGTAGCATAACATGGAAATACTCAAGTGAAGTACAAGTAACTTATTTAAATGAACTTAATAACATTCCTGCACTTCAGATTGAGAGCCGAGCACATAACCAAGAGTGAAGCTGAAGTATGAATAACATCCGCGTTGAATTATCTTTCACAATGCTGCCTTTGTCTCGTTCCTCTCTGATTTCTGTACGCCTGCTTATACGTGTATGTGTGTGTGTGTGTGTGTGTGTGTGTGTGTGTGTGTGTGTGTGTGTGTGTGTGTGTGTGTGTGTGTGTGTGTGTGTGTGTGTGTGTGTGTGTGTGTGTGTGTGTGTGTGTGTGTGTGTGTGTGTGTGTGTGTGTGTGTGTGTGTGTGTGTGTGTGTGTGTGTTCAAGCTTTCCACGAGGATACATGCAGCTTTGTCTGAAGTGCTCACCCGTTACCATGACAATATTTCTTCGCGGGGTTTTGGAACAATCACATACCTGATTTGCTGAAGAAAGAAATGATATTAATAAGATTTGTCCTTGGGTAACAACATATATGTGCGCTGTGTGGAGATGTAACACATTGTGTTAATCGATGCTGGTTTCCTTCAGCTGCATTCATCACATGGCCAAAGCAAATGCATTTACCCTCGTTCAACACAGTGTGTGCCGAGTCCTTGTGGCACTGGGTTGCTTTGAATAGAAAGCTACAATCCTGCATTGATTAACCAACCAATGAACTCTGAATATACGGTATGACCATCTGCCGGCAAACTTGTTTCGTGCATTGCAATTAACAATCAACCTTAACTCAAACTTCCACAATGTGAAAGATGGAGGAAAATATCATTTCATTTCTGAACAGCGGGAACTTTCTTACAAATATCTCAGCAACTAAAGATGCTAAACACTTGAAAAATACAGGCAGAAAATAATGTAAAATGTCCATCCTAGTTCCTCAAAGTTCAAGGTAATGTCTTTAAAAACCATATTTAGCTAACGTACAAAGAGGAACCCTTAGCAACATAGTTTATAGAATATTTCCACTAGGTAGCTCTTTAGTCAAAATGTATATGTTGTTAAAGGAATGGTCCACTCATTAGATAATTAATCAAAACTTCAGTATTTAGTGAAACGTTATGTTTAAACCATACCCTGAAGAAATCTGCGATATTCCCCGGTAAATAATGATTTTATAGCTCTTTTTTATCAAGACCTGTATATTCCGTCTGGCCGCCGCCATGTTTGCCATTTTCAGTAGTCATGTGATGGTCGTGACGTCATCCATGCGTTCACTTTGTCAACACACGGAAATATGGTGGAGTATTTCAGTTCGGACTCGTCAGCAGAGGAACAAGTTTTGACCAATGTGAAGAGATTGGATGGGGGAATTCAGCCATACATATCAGTATGACAATACGACACCCTCTGTCCTAAGACCCTCACATCGTACAAGGAAAAACTTCCGGAGAAAACCCACAGTTTAAAGGGAACATGGGAGAAACCTCAGGGAGAGCAACAGAGGAGGGATCCCTCTCCCAGGACGGACAGACGTGCAATAGATGCCGTGTGTAAATTGAAAAGATAATACATTTGCAACATAGGTAGTCCAAATGTTTGGAAATGCATGTGTGTATAATGGGAAGATGATATAAGATACTATATGTATGCATGTAGTACCACCCTTGCTAGCGATTCCCTCTCTAGTTTAGCATACTCAGCTTCGTTGTCCCTGGCCATAGAATCACGATTTTATGGGGCCGGAAAAACTGGGGGGAAATACACACTAGTCGGTACTACGCTATATGGAAAGGCCACCAAAAACTGTCCTGGCCTGGACGTTAAAACGGGGCTAGCCGCTGCAATGGAAATGCGCTATAACATACCTTATTCTTACTCCGAGCACTACTTCTGCTCCTCCGTCGCTTCACACTTGCAGAGGGCGATTTCTCTACTGGCCGAACTGGTGTCCTGGTCGGTGATGACACCAGAAAGACCGATGGTACTGCATCTCCATTGAGTAATGGTTGTTCTTTAAATCCCATGTTATGTTTGATCATACTCTCAGAGTAGTCGTCCGGAAATGTGAAATGTTCGCTGCATACATGAGCCTGTAAATCTCTCTGTTCGGGCCGGCCACATTTCGCTAGCCACTGCCTCCGAATGTACTTCCTACGCTTACCTTTTGGCAACAGATGGAACCGAGCATTCCGTGGATTGTTCCTATCCGAATTATGGCAATATTTCGCGATACAGTGAGGCATATTTGAATAGAGAAACTACAGTAAATAACATGGAGATCAACGTGTCTTCGAAAACCAAACGCATGGATTACGTCACGTCCGGGAAATGGCGGCGCCCACAGTGTTGATGTTATTTCGGTATATAATCAGTTTAAAATCACTGATAATGTCATCGGATTAAAAAAAAAAAAAGAGAGACTGGCAGAGACTGGTCTGTTTTATCGGATGATAATTTTTAAAAAATGAGTGTCATGAGCATACCATTCCTTTAAACGAGCAACATCCACATACTGACCATAACAAAATAACTTTATTTAAATGATATGTGTTTGTGGCCAGTGGTCGTTAAAGGTGGGGTAGGTAATTTTGGAGAAACCAGCTCGAGTGCGCGAGAATTTGAAAAAACACACCCGGAAGAAATCTGCCACTTCCTTACAGAGCCCCTCCTCCAACACACACGAACGCGCACATGACCAATGAGGGCACGAGATAAGTTTGTGCACAGATGGAAGGCTGACAGGCAGGTAGGACATCCAGTTACTTTAGCCGGGCCGGCTCAGATGATTGGTCGTGCTTTTTACAGTACTACGGCTTCCAGATGAAATGTTTGAATGGATTTTTTGTCAAAGCATATATTCATTGCTATCGGGATGGTAAGAGCATTCCATGGAATATAACAAAAGGTGTATCTCGGGCCGGTTTCTCAAACTTACCTACCCCACCTTTAATAATAATTATTACTTAATAAAAAGATAATATTTTCAAAGGTCAAAGAAACTTAACATGTGCAGTTGAAAAACACAATTAAAACATACAAATAACACAATATTAATGACACATTCAAATCAGTTCTGATGGAGGTTTAGGGTTGTAATTTAAACGGAGTGGTGCAGTCTGGGATGTGTTTGTGGAGGCAGTTTCAGAGGGAAGGGGATGGGAGACGCTCTGTCCCGTATAGTAAAGTCATGTAGGACGATATTACAAACATCTTAAAGGCAGATAGATATATCTCTCACAGTCAGCTGGGGCCTCGGTCCGGACTCTGATCCTCCGTCTCCATGCAGACTGCAGGCCTGAGGTTCCACTTCTCTTTCTATTTCATTTGCAATACTAATGCACAGGAGACAGATGTCATCTTACAGCGACCAAGATCAAGCGGGGGGCAGAGGGATGTAGGAGAAAATAAAAGATAAATAAAACTGCTGGGGAAATAGGTCAGCCTATTATCTTCCGGCCTTGCATGGCTGCGGGTCCTTGAGAGCATGAATTTCAATGACAGCCCTTTTCAGCTGCAGGGGGGGGGGGGGGGGGAGAAGAAAGGGAATGAAATATGGAAAGATGCCTACATAAACAAATGAGAGCAGCAAATAAAAAAGTGGAATGAAGGAAAACGTTTTCAGCTGCCTTGTTGAAAGTATTAAGTTTCTTTATCAAGAAAAGGAGGCCTTGATGAAGAGGAGGGTGCTTCTTCTTCAGCTTGTGAGAGTGTGTGCTCTTCATTTAGGATGGAGATGTCTCTCTTCTTGAACTCATATCTGTTCCCTATTTCCTTAAAAGCACGTCAGGCAAGCATTTTTAATAACAACAGTAATGAAATAAAAAGATTTTCTTTGTATTTGATTCCTCTTCAATCATCCATTCATTTGAATACAGGGATGGGTACATGTGTTGTGTTGGTCCAGAGAAACAGACTAGTATTTGTTTAGGGGTGGGAGGGGAGGAGAGAAACCTGTAGCACACTAAATGCAATATTTAATAGACAAATATCAGCTGATAAGGGCGCAGAAGTTTCAGTATGGCAGTTCATGTCCAATAAATAACAAAAAAGTGCGCTGAAGAATAACATCTAGTACTAATTGTCCTGTAGTACATAAAAAGGCCTATAGCTGTAACCAGTTATAGTTATTATTATTTATTAGCCTAATTTCTTTTGTCTGAAAAAACAGTTACAATGGCTGCCACAATGGGAACATGTGGGAGGGTCTGCAGGCCGTGTGAGGGTCCCTTTCCCAGAAGACTAACAGACAAACAATTAGATAGAATCAGGGTTATCCAATCCAACTTTATTTATATAGCACATTTAAAAACAACAGAGTTCACCAAAGTGCTGTCAATAAATCAATAAAAAGCAACATAAATACATTTAGACAAAAAAACATTAGGACAAAAAAACCAATGAAAAAGCACGAGACAATAAAACCATACTTATAGCCAGTGGCGTTTCTATATGTACAAAAGTGGTGGAGCACAACAAACGTAGATGTCTATATACGCTTCTGCAGTGAGGTTCATGGCTGGTGACGCACTGGCACTGACTCTTCAGGTTTACAAATATTATATTTTGACCTAAATCAAAATATAATATTATTTTCAAAAGCTTTTTTAGTCTGATGCTTCAATTAATTTTAAACAGACAGTTCAACAGAAGGATACCCAAAACATGTAATTGTATCATTTAAATATTGAATTGTTCTCTCTTAGTAAGATCCCATTTTCAATAGAATTGTGGTCTTACCATTAATTGAAGATGAAGAAGGATTTGTCTATCCTTCTGGACAAAAATCTCTATTACTTGAAGTCCTCCTTATGTTCTTGTAGTTTCAAAAGTCTATCATAAATCTAAAGGATGGATTTATGATTCGAAAATGATAAAAGTAGGGTAGACATGTGGATATTATCCGGCTGAACAAAACGTGCATTTATCTAACAGCTACGTTTCCCACAGATTTTATTTTGAGCTATTTTCTAAAATCCTATGGAAAAATCTCATTGCTTTTTTGTGGAGGGAAGCCATGCAGCTTACTTCCTGGTTTTAGGACGCGTCTCTCTCGTCTCCTTTTCACATACCACACTTTTCGCGGCACACGTACTTACAGCCAATCAGCTCTGAATGATGTGAGATGACGTATGGTGGGGATGGCAGCTCTATGCCCCTATGGTCATTATTTTTTGCCACACACATTAAATAGGAAAATACTCTGAGCATGCGCAGTGTAGTTTTTACAGTCACCGTTCACTTAGACAGTGAGAGGGAGGGGCAGGATCGGGTTTTGTCCCACATGGCTCTAAACAGCTCAATAGGCACACACTGTAGACACTAATTAGAACAACACAGACTAAAACAGCAATGTACAGACGAATCAGATGATTAACCATGATCTTAAAATATATTTAATATATTTTTTTATTTATTTTTTGCATTTTGTTGTAATCATTATTGTAATACTTTCTGCTGACACGAGGTGGGGCTGTGCCCCACCTGCCCCTAATGACCAGTCACCACTGCTTATAGCCATGGACTGAACAACTCTCATACACGATGTAAACACATTTAAAAACACAACAAAATAGAAAACCCCAATTTAGAAAATTATCTTATACGTCTTATACGTGGTCTGCAAAAGCACGGGAGAACAAGTAGGTCTTTAAACGAGACTTGAAACATAACTTGAATAACGCATTACCTTTCTATTGATTACATATTTGGTCATTAAACTTCTCGTTTCAGCGCTTATATAAAATACACGAAAAAGCTCCACCTTAACCATGTTAAAATGTTTCATACAAGTTAATTCATCTGGAATAATACATGTAATATATATAAGAGACATAATTCTGCATGGTGAGTCCTTTTTCTTCTGATACTTATCCAAAGAATGTGTCTCGTTACTTTGAATGCAGGAACTTTACTTTTAATTTGTAGAAAACAATGGTAATTCTAAAATGGTGGATAGGGAACCACAGCTCAAAAGAGGTAAATGCTGGGTTAATTGGTCGTAGCGACTACACTAGACGTGTAACATCCAGACAGTACTTTGTAATTTGTAAACCACATGATGACAAAGGAGGTCAGTGAAGACACAAGCAGCCATTACTCTCCCTCCACTGCCTTCACTTTCACTGCTAATAATGTTTGCCTAAGCTGGATTGAGGGAAATGAGGTGGAAAACTCAGAGTGTGTGTGTGTGTGTGTGTGTGTGTGTGTGTGTGTGTGTGTGTGTGTGTGTGTGTGTGTGTGTGTGTGTGTGTGTGTGTGTGTGTGTGTGTGTGTGTGTGTGTGTGTGTGTGTGTGTGTGTGTGTGTGTGTGTGTGTGTGTGTGTGTGTGTGTGTGTGTGTGTGTGTGTGTGTGTGTGTGTGTTGGGGAGGTGGGGTGGATCTATTTCAGTGTGGTGGTTTGGTGTGAGGGGGGGGATCAATTGATTCCTGTTGTTAAGGAGCAGCGACAATGTTTCATCTTAAGATGTCATCTCTCTCTATCTCGCTTCTCATCACACACACACACACACACACACACACACACACACACACACACACACACACACACACACACACACACACACACACACACACACACACACACACACACACACACACACACACACACACACACACACACACACACACACACACACACACACACACACACACACAGCCTGTTGATGTCAGAGGCAGCAGCAGCAGTAATCCCTGCTCTAGGCCGCCCAGATCATTATAGACTGTGATCTGCAGTCCCTGAAAGAGGGAATTAGCTGGGAACACAATCCCAGCGACCTCTGTGACACGGGGACAAAGCCTCAGCTGCCGGGGGTCCACATCCCTAAACCAGCCCATATGGCTCAGACAAAACTGTTACAATGGCCGCCACAATGGGAACACGGTGGGAGGGTCTGCGGGACGGCCTCTGTGTGTGAGGGTCCCCGCCAGATCTGACAGTTTGTACACTAATATGTTGATCTTTGGTTGTGGATTGTCAAATGGGCGGCATGTGGTGTATGTGTTCTCCTCTGAGTGGTATACATGTTTTCTTTTAAGGGCTTACAGTTTTGACATCTTCTGTACAAATATTTCAAATTTTTCGGCGTTGAAGAACATTAAAGTGTGCTTCCCAGTTTGGTTTCTCCTCTGCTGTTTTCTAGTATGGATGGTTAACATGAGGAGGGTGTGTGTGTGCTCCTCCTATACAGCCCGTTTCCTATATGTAAGTCTTTCCTCTGCCCTCTTCCTATGAGCTGATGGGTTTCCTAAGAGCCCCCCTGGTGTGTTCACGCTGAGCGGCCCTTTGTGTTTCGGGCGATTGGAAGAGACCCCCTGCTTTTAGAATACACACAAGAGCACTCTCACTGTCTGTCCCTCTCTCTCTCTCACACACACACACACACACACACACACACACACACACACACACACACACACACACACACACACACACACACACACACACACACACACACACACACACACACACACACACACACACACACACACACACACACACACACACACACACACACACACACACACACACCGTTTCTTTCTCAGGCAGTCTGGACACCTGTTCTCTCTGAATGTTTTGTGCATGGCATTCATCTTGTTTTCCTTCTTATATACCTGTGCTGTATATCTTGTATTTTATACTTTTTTAACCACATTCTTAGATAGTTTTCCTTTTTTTATCCAGAGGAACATTGCTGTTGCAGATCAGTAGAAAAAAGAAAAGAGCACAATTACAAAAAGTGCAAAGAAGTAATTTAAGAGATATTCCCAAATCCAAGATATACACAATGCAAACAAATAAACAATGTTATTGTTAATAATGTTCATAACATTTATCTCCCGTGTTTGTTCTTGTTGAGTTTTATATAGATATTGAATAAGTGTTGTTATGGGTATTAAAGGTCTCCTATCATGTAAAATGCTCTTTTTGATGTATTTTATACATAAATATGTGTCCCTGGTGTCAGGAGACTCACAAAGTGTCAGAAAATACAACCCTCTCTCTTTTCCTTCATACCCAAATCTTTTAAAACGAGGGAACAACGGAGCTGATCCAGATTTGCTGCGGTCATGACGGCATATCGAAAATGTGTGCTGGCTTTATACCCACGGCCCTATCAGCAACGTTGCTATCAGAAACAATGCGCAACGTGTTTTGGACGTAATATGGTCTTTGTTTACATTAGCAAGCATCGCTAACACTCAGAGCTAACCTGTACTGGAGAGCATGTGTAAAGAAGCAGGAAATAAAACCCGTGAGAGAAAAAGCATTTGAGCTCCATACTGTTTCAGAAATAATCCTTTTTATTATATTAAAGCTACGGAACCAGAATCAGCGCTTCTCTAATGGGGCTTTCACACCAACGTGGTTCCAGGGCCGGTTCGAAGCTAGAGCCGGAAAAGCACTGGTTTTTCCTGTTCACACCGCAGCGGAGCCGGCTCTAAGCTCCGAAACCCGGTGCCTGTGAAGCACCAAAAAAATTGTCGGTCTCCAAGCAACAACCGCTTACGTCGGAGGCGGGAGCGGGGGCAGGGGCGCGATCAACCTGAGCTAACAGTTAAAGGCGAGTACGGCAAATCAAAGTTGTAACAAGCAGTAGTGCTGAGCAAAGTGACTAGAACGCAACCACACACTTGTAAATATTTATAATTTATAAAGTCAGGCAACACTAACCAGGCTTAGTTTGATTCTGTTTATTTGTACCCTACTTTGACCATCCGTTCGCTGTCATTGATCATAGTGGAGAGCAGGCCAACGTTTTGTTTTGTATTATAGCAGCTATCCGATGGAATCAATACATGGCCTGCACAGGTTGTCGTGACTCATGTCCGACTATCACAAGTAGAATCATAATTAAAAATACGCCGGTAAATTGTGCCGGCTTATGCCACAATAGGATAACAACAAGTAGTCAAGATAGTCAGTTTAGCTTCGGTTGCTATGGTAACATCACCCATTTTATACCAGAGAAACTTTCATAACAGCGTTGTGATGCCAAACAGCGGGCAGCACTGCATCGGTCGGTAAATGCCGCTGAACACATTAATAAACAATGAACCACGGCACTCTGGAGAAAAGTACAAGGGTTGAGATTGAAGTAGTTATTTAATTTAATCTGGCTTCGTATGATTAAAATCAACACGATCATCGACACGTCGCCGTTTGGGAGAAAATCAGCGACTTCAACGGTGACGTCATGACGCAGCAGCAGCAGCAGCACCAGTCGGGCTCTCGGCGGTGTGAACAAAACGGGGGCTGAAAAGAAAAACCGGTTCCGAACCAGAAGAGCGCAAGCACGGAGCAAGAACGGGAACCGCGTTGGTGTGAAAGGGGCATAACAGGGCTGAAATAGATCTGTTTGGTATTTTGAGCTAAACTCTTCATAGACATGTTATTTATATATCGGAGAAATATAATATACGCCTAAAAATAGTATAATAGCAGACCCTTAAATTCAAGTACAGGTTAGTGTATATGGTTAGTTACCATGATAGTACACAGTGTCCCAATAATAATACAAAATAAATAATAATAGTAGTATTAGAAATAATAAATATGTATAATAAAACTAATGATAATAATAATAAATGATGTTAAAATAGTTTTTATAATATTACTATTTTTTGGGTCTTTGTAGGCACCATTTATACCAAAGCTAATTCCTCTATAGGTCCCTTAAGATGAGCCAAGTAGCAGGTATCAGGAATAAAACGATCTTTCTGGAAAAGTTACCAAGTTGTTTTGTCTAAAGTTAAATGTTAGCCAGCAGTTTTAAAAATCAAGGGTTTATACAGTTCACGTCGAACACAAAGTGTATCCTTCCACGCCACAATGCACGTCTTTGCTCCCAATGCTAGAATATTGTTAGGAACATTTTTTAATCCTGTTTTCAATGTGTACAAGAGGAGATGTTCCCCATAGGTACTTGCTTACCTCATGATAATGGCCGGTGGTCCTCTTTAGAGACGACCTTGCTTATTCCCCGTAATCATGTTGTTGTTAAAACCGTAGGATAATTGGTTTTGAGATAATAAATATACACATGCTGTGGTTGGTTCATGACGTTGTTTCCACAGTGAATAAGCGCTGAACAGGAAACAGGAACAATTACTTACTTTTGTATTATTGCTTTAGGTTTTTTAGTCCATTGTGTTGCATGGTTTGACGTCGGTGTGTACGCAGGTCTATTTTGTTATTTTCCACAATAGAAGTTTCTTTTTGTCACTCACATGCACAACAAACAAACATCCATAAAACGCTTTTTAAGACCCAAATACCGTTTCGCATAGAAAACACGAATCTGCACTTAAACTTTGTTTACTCGCATGTGACTGCGATTGTGTGTGCATACAAATAAAGTTCTATATCCAATAGTTATAACTAATAATATTTCCGTGTCTTTTTTTTTGTACAACATTTTATTTTATTAAATGAACATTACATGCATGATACTCACCGGCATGGCCATGTGCTTCACACACTGACAAAAAACTTCATTTAAATAAAATATGTATGTGACCAGTGGTCAATAATAACAATAATAACATATTTTATTAATAATAATAGAAATAGAAATAATAGCATTAATAATACCTGTATTTTAATTATATGTTATTTACATAGTTGATAGAATTGTAGGAACTATCAAAATGGAGAGCCATGATCTCTTTGTGGACGTCTTGCCCTGTGATCTGTTCTCTCTTCCCACAAAGGCAACAGCGATGAGAAGTCCTCACTTCTTTTGATCTATTCAGGCATATAAGTGTGGATTAATTTGATGCTTGAACTGATATTTGTTACTTCAAACTACCTCAGAGTCGGTCCAATAGCAAGGAAGGTCCTTAATAATGATGCATCACACGCTGTACACTGATTTCTTTTAACAAGTACAGCAATTCACTGGAAGTGGCGAGTCCTCAGCGGTGCTAAATGGTTATAAGGCTCCTGTTGTCACATCACGCTGAGATATTCCTCTAATGCTCCTTACTGATGTTAAGTGGGTTTTATAGTGGGCCACTTTTTCCTCATATGGCAACCTTCATCATATATTTAAAACAATAGGAGCGGTTACAAAGAAGGGTATTGAGCTGCTGTTCAACATGCGACGATGAGCCTCCACATGACTTAGTTTCCCGTCGCGAGTCCCTTCTTTTTCACATTTGGCATGATCCTCGTCGAGTCAATAGTGTGGCAGTAGAGGTGCATTTTCTCCGGGGGCCATATTCTCTCTTTCTCTTTTCTCTGCGCTCTCTTCTCCACTCTTCACCCTCTCCAATTAGGGGAGCTCCAGCTGTGCACCAGTCAGGATCAGAGGCTCCTTCTATTAGCCAAATCCATTTGTGTAGCGATTGAATCACTCCCCAATCTTCTCTTTCGGCCCCCCCCCACCCTACACACACACGCAAAATACACAAACGCTTTCACGACTGCACACACACTCATATACACACAGCACATCAACCTTTCTCGCTGCTCCAAAATAGAAATGTAATATAGAGATATATCTAAACCAACAGTCGGAGATTTCCTCAAAGAAACTGATGCATTTCTTGGTAAAATGTTTCTGGGTCAATAATATCCTAAAAGATTTCTTTAAATGCCATCTGTAACTAACAAGAGGGAAAAAGCAATTACCTTAAATATGTATCCATTATTTCTTTACTATCCAAGTTTATTTTCCACATTTCTTTTTTCTTTTTTTATTATTTTTAACGGACCTGCTGTGCACGGACGTGCTGTAACACTCTGAGCTAATCAATGAACTACTAGTGTACTAATTACCATGGGGAAGCATTATTTCATTAGTACAGATTGAAACAGTTCTTACCAGAAAGCTACAGAGGAAATCTTTATGGACCAACACAATTAATACATTATTATATATATGAATTAGAATTAGAGAATTGGAATTACTTATAAGGATATTTTGATGTACAAAGGGTTTTAAAGCTGCAATATACTAGAAATAAGCCCCCTTGCAAATCTACAAAGCCAAAGAAATCCTGATAGTTATGTGTCCTTGTTTAACTCAAAGGGTGCATCCCACGTGTCCTCGCTCGCTGCATGCCAAAAGATGCAATTGAAAGGATTGTGGATGCATTTAAGATACTTGAGATGTTTGAATCCCTGTTGAATTTCTCCCTGTCTTTTTCCCCACTTATTCCAGAAGGTGGCACACTTGTGTAGGAGCTGGTCCCAGGCCAGGCCTGTATTACCATTGCTTCAATACAAAAAGCCAGCAAGGTCTTGTTCCTTTACACAGTCATACCACAACAACAAAAACAACTACTAGTTTTTCCATCTTTATTTACAATGTTAAGATCAATCTTGACCCGCTGCCCTACACATATACATCGCTGCTGAATAGAACGCCTCGAATGAAGATGATGTAGTCGGCTCCATTGAGTCATATAATTCAAACTCACCAAGGTCAGGTCTTCTGTAAATCCTCTCCTCACTCAAGTGTACTTTCCTGTCTTACACTCTTTTTTGTTTTCTCCCCACATTCGGTTTCTGTCTCAGACACATGTTTTCTTTCTTTCTCTCCGTTCTTCTTGGAACCCTTGAGTGACGGGTTAGGAGCTTTCAGAGAGCGCTGAATTCCTCAGCAACTGTGTCGACAGTCAGTCAATGGCATCTTTAATAACAATGATAATGAAGCAACGAGCTCAGGGTGTCCGGGAATACCAGCTGCACTATATTTGTAGGTTTGGCTTTAACCATCAAGATGATTCACAAACAAGCTCACCATAGAAACTTGGAGGATAAGTTTACTATTTTAGTTGAAGAGGTGTTTTATAAGCGAAGTAGAGATTACAATTCACAGATTGAATGAAATGTGTTTTATATTAACGATCAGCTTTTACCGGATGTGCATATTATTGTCGACCTTAACCCGGTAGGTTTCGTTGTTGTTGAGTTGAATCTTTTTCTTTTTTTAGTTAGCACACACTTTAGAGACTAAACTCCCCAAAATATGAAGTTGCTAAGAGGCTTTAATAACGGCTCATATCTCTGCAAGTCCCAAAGAAATGAAAACAAACCGATAAACCAATAAACCTGACCCATGTGACCATGCCTGAAGTGATAATGAATGACAAAGAAACGAATAATGACAATGATAAAGTCAAGCTAAAGAAGCATTCTGGATTAAATCAAATGTTTTTATACTTATAGACTATATGTTAAATATAGTAAGGAAAAAGAAACACATTACGGAGGCATCAATTACATTTTCTACATGCAATGCCACTTAAACTGTGACACTTAATGGATCATAATGACTTAATTATTACAGAGCTATTCTCATACAAGTATGGAGCTGTTTGAGTCGGATGTAGAAATATATCTTCATGTTGATTTATGACCCCTGATTAAGAGCTTTTTTTAAATTGTATTTCCACTTCATGAAGTTGTTTCGCTCAGTGTGCACTTTATGAAGTGCACGTGTGCTGTGTGATGAAGCCCAATGCAGCTGGTCGGCCACGAAGCCTCATTTAGGACCACTTCTGTGCACACTGTCATCATGTGTAAAGTAACCAAGTACATTTACTCAAGTACTGTTCTCGGGTACAATTTTGAGGTACGTGTACATTACTTGAGTATTTTCATTTTCTGCTACTTTGTACTCCACTACAAGTCAGAAGTAAATCGTGTACTTTTACTAAACTACATGTATTTAATACCTTTAGTTACTTTACAGATGGGGATGAATGATGTGAAATATAAGTGTTGAATCAGACTTTAGTTCCACCTGGAGTAAATCCACAAGCTACCCTGCAGTATACAAAGTCATTAAAGCTAGCTAACTAACACTTTAATGATCAATACTTATTAAACATATCATATATATTATTCTGAAATAAACCCATCTGCACAATGACTACTTTTACTTTTGGTACTTTACGTATATTTAGATGATAATACTTTTCTACTTTTACTTGAGTGACATTGTACTAAAGTACAAGATCTGAGTACTTCTTCCACCACCAAAAATGACATGTTTTAGCGATGTGTCTGCCCCCTATACGTCCTATATGGAAAGGAAATGGCTATACTTATAACATAACATAACATTTGATTGATTTTATTACGAATCTGCTGTGTGTGACGTACAGTAAGTTAATCAATGAATTGCTCGTGTTCCAATTACCATAAAATAAAGCAATTATTTAATAAGTGAAACCGTTCTTACAAGAAAGCTACAGATTGATGTTTTTAATATATTTTGGAATTAATAAACTCTCTTTTGGTATTGCTTTGTAAGAGCCTTTAAGTATGACCAGACTTGAAGCAACTTGATGCTTGCTGTTTTTCTCAATTGCATACATATTTTGATTTGCTTCTTTATAGTATAAGTATTTTATATATAGTGGGTTCTTTAATGGAGCCTCCCATTGAAAACATTCCACACTTGTTTGCTGTGACAATAAACATCTTGAATCTATATTTAACTTACACTTAAATGTACACAATAATATGATGAACATAATGAGCTTCATGAAGATATGGCTGTTGTAACCTCCAGACGGGGAAGATAGACGAACTAACATCTCTGTTAACCACCTTTGCTTTCTCACTGTCTCCGTCCCCACCGACTCATAAAGCTGGCAATGTCCTCGATCTCATATTCTCAAGGAACTGCTCTACTTCTAACCTCTCTGTAAACCCGCTCCACACATCCGATCACTTCTTCATTTCATTCTCTTTACCCCTTTCCAAACATAACAAACTAATCTCTTCTCATCCTGCACTTGTCCGCCGTAACCTCCGTTCCCTCTCCCCCTCTACCTTTGCCTCCTCGGTGCTCTCAGCCCTCCCTTCCTCTGACTCGTTCCAACTCCTGCCTCCAAACTCTGCTGCAGAAACTCTCCTCTCTACTCTCTCATCCTCTCTGGACTCTCTCTGTCCTCTCACATCTCGGCAGGCTCGTCAGTCCCCTCCTGCTCCCTGGCTAAATGACGCACTGCGTGCTAATAGAACCGTCCTTAGGGCAGCAGAGCAGAAATGGTGGAAATCCAAACACCGTGACGATCTCCTAACCTATCAGGCTCTCCTCTCCTCTTTCTCTGCTTCCATCTCTCAGGCAAAAAGCACTTTCTTTCAAGATAAGATCCAATCTTCCTATTCCAATCCCAAAAAACTATTTTCCATCTTCTCCACCCTCTTGGACCCCCCCAAAGCCCCTTCCCCCTCCTCCCTTCTGTCAAGCGACTTTGTTAACCACTTTGAAAAAAAGGTTTACGACATTCGCTCTTCTTTTTCTGACTCACCCCTACTCACCGCCGGATCACCTGAGCCACCTTCAACCGGCACACTAACCTCCTTTTCCCCTCTCTCTCCAAGTGAGGTTCTTACCCTCATTACCTCTGCCCGTCCTACCACCTGTCCTCTGGACCCTATCCCTTCAAACCTCCTTCAGACTATCGCTCCTGATATTCTACCGTTTCTCACCCATTTCATCAACACTTCTCTAACTTCTGGTCACTTTCCACACACTCTCAAGGAGGCGAGAGTAAACCCTCTCCTGAAGAAACCCACTCTCAACCCGTCTGATGTTATAAACTACAGGCCTGTCTCTCTCCTCCCGTTCCTGTCTAAAACACTTGAACGCGCTGTCTTTAAACAACTCTCCTGCTATCTCCATCAGAACAACCTTCTGGATCCGCACCAGTCTGGTTTCAAGGCAGGTCACTCCACAGAAACTGCTCTCATTGCTGTCACTGAGGAACTGCACACTGCTAAAGCAGCCTCCCTCTCCTCTGTCCTCATCCTGTTGGACCTGTCTGCTGCATTCGACACGGTGAATCATCAGATCCTCCGCTCATCATCTCAAGCTCAACCTTGACAAAACTGAAGTGCTTTTCCTTCCGGGAAAAGATTGTCCCTCTCTTGACCTAACTATCAACATCGGCCCCTCTGTTGTTTCCCCGACTCAGACTGCAAGGAATCTGGGTGTGATCCTAGATAACAATCAGTCGTTTACTGCAAACATCGCTGCTACAACCCGCTGCTGCAGATACACGCTTTTCAACATCAGGAAGATACGCCCACAGCTGACCCAGAAATCGACGCAGGTTCTGGTCCAGGCTCTCGTCACCTCACGCCTAGACTACTGCAACTCCCTCCTGGCTGGTCTACCTGCATGTGCCATCCGACCTCTGCAGCTCATCCAGAATGCAGCGGCTCGTCTGGTCTTCAACCTTCCAACATTTTCCCACACCACGCCGCTCCTCCGCTCCCTCCACTGGCTTCCGGTAACTGCTAGAATCCACTTCAAGACACTGGTACTTGCGTACCATGCTGCAAATGGATCTGGCCCTTCCTACATCCAGGACATGGTTAAACCGTACACCCCAGCACGTGCACTACGCTCTGCATCAACCAAACGACTCGCTGCACCCTCGCTGCGAGGGGGACCCAAGTTCCCATCAGCAAAAACACGTGGGTTTGCTATCCTGGTTCCAAAATGGTGGAATGAGCTCCCCATTGAAATCAGGACCGCAGAAAGCTTACACACCTTCCGGCGCAGACTGAAAACTCATCTCTTTCGACTCCACTTCGAGCGATAGAATGACTAACAAAGAACTGCTAACAGAGCACTTATATACTAATAAAGGACTGGCTTATCTATAGCCAGTTGAGCAGCACTTAAAACGATTGGCTCTTTGAAACCTGATGTTCTTATATGATTCTGTTTTCCTCAAGGTTGTGTCTTCCTGGTCGAATGTACTTCTTGTAAGTCGCTTTGGATAAAAGCGTCAGCTAAATGCAATGTAATGTAATGTAATGTAATTTTATTGGTCTGCATTAAAGTGAACAGTGTACCTAATCATTCTGCACAGTTTCCATCACATTCTGTTTCTATTATATCCTATTTTATTTACTTGTACTATTGTATCTGTTTTATTCTGTTGCGCTGTTGGAGGAGCCTGACCTCAGATTTTCATTGTCATAACGACACTGTAGCTATGCACACATGACGATAAATGCCTTGAACCTTGAACCTTGAATAAAGCAGCCACTTTGTGTGCATGCTGGTTCCTGCCAGGTGTTCTGGATTCAGAGCCTTGTTATTTTTGCTATTTCTTGTTATATTATACGAGAAAAAGGTGCTATTGTCTTTCAAAAGAGGCCGATCTCGGAAACTCTGAGTGCCTTTCTCAATGCGACTGGATTCCAGCTGTTTTGGTGGCATGTAAACATTGGTGGTATCCTTGTGGAATAATGTTCCTCTTTTGAAAACACACTAGACGGGGAAACATTTGCAGGTTGAGGCATTACATGTATTCACGGGGGAGCACACTGATGTGTTTTCCTGCCGCTCCATCGGCCACTTCACCCCCAGAAGTTCAAGTTTGAGCAATGCCTCCGCTGCTCTTGATGACACGAGTTTAAGAAAAATAGCTCCGTCTAAAAGGCTTGGCAAGGTGTTCTGCATGGGCATCGGAGCGTGTTTGTTTGAGGGGTTTGCACTTGACCTCCTCCCTCTCGAGGGGGATGGAGAGACGGTGGAGGGCTCCTCCAGGCTGTCACTCAGACGGTTTCCTCTACCGCTGCTGCTGCTGCCGCTGCTGCTGCACGGCCGACACACTCGCATTCAGCATTAGATTTGAAATCTTTGTTTTAATGCAGCGTTTCTGGCCTTGTACAATGCCATGTGTTTTTATGCGGCTGCAACGCAAACATTTCCCAAGTATCGTATCTTCTCACACATACTAATTGTCCGCAGTTGTACAGTTTTCTTCTTTTGCATCCTTGTGGTTTTCTATAAGCAAAAAGACAGATAAGAAAGAGAACAGAACATATTTTTAATTTAAAACCCAATTGATACATCTGCTTTTAGCCTTTGGTTTACGTAAAGCCAAATAAGAGAGGAAAGATATCTAAAAACACGACCGTAATAAATACAAATGAGCCCTTTGTGTGTTGTTCTTGAATGGGAACACTATGGTTCAAGGTTACTGTTCTTTGTGGTATATTGGAACGTCTTCGTTGACACAGAGACGTTGTTGTTCTCAATAGGCGTCAATGTAATATCCGTTCACCTTTTTCTATTCGTGCAAAACTGTTGTCAAAGAACCAGTGGATTGTCCTTAAATACAGAAACACACTAAATATTTCAGTTTTTCGGTGTAAAGAATAAATAAAAGTTCATTTAAAAAAAAAAAAAATCAGTTTCAATAAAGTAAATTAAATTCATCAAGCTTCTTTCCTAACTTGCAAAAAACGAAAGAAATGGGAGATAAATCACACGCTGCCCACATACTGCGACAAACCTCGAACAAAGAACAACTCCCTCCCACCGACTTAAAACTTTAACTCACGCTCCTAACTTGGTTTTGTGTTCCGCGCCGCTCATCACTCTCAAGATGATAGTGCTGATTGTGATTTGTATTTTCAAAGCTGGGGCGGGAAAGCGTGCGCTCGGGGGGTGTAGGTGTTTGCGGCAGAAAAAGACAATACAATTAAATGATTAATGCACAGCGGGGCCACTGACAATTAAAACTATTATGGAAATTAAAATGGCATTATGTCACAGTGGAAAGCTGATGATACCCGTGCCGTCTTTTTAAAAGCAATTTTCATAATTCCAATAATTGAAATTACGGCATATTCATTCATTTACTGGGTGAGGAGGGCTAAGAGCGGCTACTAATGAAATGCAATCATTAGCATCCAAACAAAGTAATTGGGTAGTCTTTTATCCTTGGAGATAGGTGATAAGGCACAATCACCCCCCCCATCACCCCCCTCCATCAAAATGCAAAGCAAGTAATTAAAGCGCAGACAAAGATGAGCCCAACGCTGCGAACCTCTGACAACAGCACTGATTGCCTTGATTAGAGACCTTACTGTACCCTCTGATTTTGTTTATGGATACTCTGACATTCTTGGGGGATCGAAGGGGTTGGGGGTAGATGGGCGTTAAATTATGAATTTGTTTTGGTGGGGAAAAGAATCTCTCTCTGAAAGTGTGATATACAATGCACTCCACGGCGCCACCTGAAGGTCCCTCTGTGTCTGACGCATGCAGCCACTAAACCCACATTTAGCTCAGTCAGGCATTAGCTCCTTGTGCATACTCAGGCTAATGGGAAATAGTGCTGCTGTGTGTGTGACAATTACCAACCTGCTGCAGAGGACAGAGCAGCAAGGAAAGGAAAGGGGAGGCTGGGTGGAGAGGTGAGTCGCAGAAGAAGAGAGAGATTGAAGTGAGAGGAAGATGGGCGCATGAAGAGTCTTGAGAAAAAGAGCTCCTTCTCACTCTAGTGGGGACACTATTCTCTCTCCCTCTTTCTTGGCTAGCTCCTCAGGGCGCTTGGGGCTTCTTCCTGGTATGTCAAACCCCCCCGACACCTCCTCCTCCACAAGCAACGCCATCCTTGGAGAGCGTCATTAGGCCCTCCTGGAGGGGAGTCAAGAATATAATGCGAGAGGGGCCACCTTCTAAAAAAGATCCCTGTGGAACCTTTTTATACTCGTGGCGTCGCCTTATTAACACTCTCCTCTGCGCTGCGCCCGCTGCAGACTTCAATCTCACCTCCTCCGCCTCCTCTGCTCATCCCAGCGTTAGGGAGCTTGTGTTCCCCCCCCCCCCCCCCCCGCCTGAGGGCCTTGGTGGGAGCCCATTTCTTGCTGGCAGGGCACAGAATGTGTCACGGCCACCTCCTCCCATGCCCTCGCCTTGTTCCTCCACCTCCTCTGATGGACTGATGAGAGGACAAAAGGACTCTCCTCGCTGCCTTGGCCCCTAAAGCCCACCATTCCTTTTTGCAGCCGGTGAGAGTGGGGCTTTTCATCTCAAAAGATCAACACATTTCTGTCCTGCAGGCACCTACACCTTTTCTCTCTCCCATTTTCTCCCTCTCCCCTCTTTCTATACACCTCTCTCTTCCTTAGTCCTTGGCAAATGGGAAAACTGTCCTTGGCTGGATTCTGTTTTTCAAAGGATTCAATTCTCCTTTGTACACACTTGATCTGACCCTGTGACAGGCATTAAGTGTGTCTTCTGCCTGATACAGAGGGCTCGTGCTCTGTGTGCTGATGGAAACAGCCCATTATCACACACACACACACACACACACACACACACACACACACACACACACACACACACACACACACACACACACACACACACACACACACACACACACACACACACACACACACACACACACACACACACACACACACACACACACACACACACTTACACATGTCCATGCATGCAGCCACTCAAACAAGAGCCTCATGGACTCAAACGCCGTGTGCATGTAAGCAATCACACACGTGTAACAAAACTCTGCCTGTGAGCTGAATCGCACTGAAGGCTGTTTGCAATTGAGGTTGGAGATTAAAAGATGTGTGCTGCGGAGCCCAAACTAATGGAGCAGGGAGAGAGGTGGAGAGGTCTCAGCACAGACAGGTTCGATACTGAAGATACCTGGATCGAGGAGAGAGGAGAGAGATTCAAGAGGAGACGCAGCAGCTCAGAGATCTGTGGGTCGTGTAAGGGCAGCAGCCGAGCTACGGTCTTAGGGCTGCGAGGTGAATCGACTGGTTGTCAATTATTTCATTATTCATCAACTCTTTTGATAATGAATCAGTCCAAGTTGATTGTTGAAGTCCTTCCAGCTTCTTAATTGTGAATCTCTTCTGGTTTCTTTACGGTCTTAGTGCGTTATTATTTGCTCTCAGTTTTGAGCTGCTGGCAGAAACTGTGAGTAAGGATAAAGATACCCACAGAATGTCACTGCTGGCGGATTATATACCGTACTTTTCGGACTATAAGCCGCGACTTTTTCCCCCATTTTTTTTGTACAGCTAACGGCCACTAGGGAACCTCCTAAATCTATGGATTTTACAGGTGAAATTAACCACCTTTAACTCTATGGGCTCTATGACCGGTCCGCGCCTGCCACCTTTAAGCGGCGGGCTCCAGCAGGAAAAGCTGGAGGCCGGAAAAGAGTGAGACAGGTAGCGCGCCAAAGTAAAAGTGGAACCGAGAGACAGAACGAGAGCAAGACAGACGGACAATTTAGCTGCTGCGGCTTATATGCAGGTGCGCTTTATAGTCCGAAAAGTACGGTACTTTCATTCATTTGTAAACGCTTCGACAGAAAGACCTGTTTTGTTGAAGGATTTGTATGATTATCACCAAGGTGTTTCGATATAGGAACGACCTTATCATCCCATATATTTACAGTTTTAAGTAAAGCATTGTTAGCAGAGAAAAACATAGTTAAATAAATAGGGTATCATTTGGCCAAATAGATAAGGTGATAATAAATACATGTTTTACACCTGGCTGACTGAATGGCTAAACCTGCAACAGCGGATCTGCAACTTTGTGCTATTGGAAAGTTATGATCACACTCAACCATATATCTTTTTATATTTCCTCTGGAGTCAAGTTTCTGACCACCTGATGAATATTAACATAACATTTTATATATTGGATGTATATCAAATACATTCGCACTTCTGGTTAGATGGTAATTGTATCTGATATTCCAGGGTTTCCCACACATAGACTTTACTTGGGTGGGCCGCCCAGGATATTAACGGCCGCCCAGGATATTTCCCGACCCATTTAGTTTTTTGTATGTATTGTGAACGCAATGTGGTCTGCCTCACACAGGGCGACTGGCTGTCTACATGATGTGGTCTGCCTCACACAGGGGGACTGGCTGTCTACATGATGTGGTCTGCCTCACACAGGGGGACTGGCTGTCTACATGATGTGGTCTGCCTCACACAGGGGGACTGGCTGTCTACATGATGTGGCCTGCCTCACACAGGGGGACTGGCTGTCTACATGATGTGGTCTGCCTCACACAGGGCGACTGGCTGTCTACATGATGTGGTCTGCCTCACACAGGGGGACTGGCTGTCTACATGATGTGGTCTGCCTCACACAGGGGGACTGGCTGTCTACATGATGTGGCCTGCCTCACACAGGGGGACTGGCTGTCTACATGATGTGGTCTGCCTCACACAGGGGGACTGGCTGTCTACATGATGTGGTCTGCCTCACACAGGGGGACTGGCTGTCTACATGATGTGGTCTGCCTCACACAGGGGGACTGGCTGTCTACATGATGTGGTCTGCCTCACACAGGGGGACTGGCTGTCTACATGATGTGGTCTGCCTCACACAGGGGGACTGGCTGTCTACATGATGTGGCCTGCCTCACACAGGGGGACTGGCTGTCTACATAATGTGGTCTGCCTCACACAGGGGGACTGGCTGTCTACATGATGTGGTCTGCCTCACACATGGGGACTGGCTGTCTACATGATGTGGTCTGCCTCACACAGGGGGACTGGCTGTCTACATGATGTGGCCTGCCTCACACAGGGGGACTGGCTGTCTACATGATGTGGTCTGCCTCACACAGGGGGACTGGCTGTCTACATGATGTGGTCTGCCTCACACAGGGGGACTGGCTGTCTACATGATGTGGTCTGCCTCACACAGGGGGACTGGCTGTCTACATGATGTGGTCTGCCTCACACAGGGGGACTGGCTGTCTACATGATGTGGCCTGCCTCACACAGGGGGACTGGCTGTCTACATGATGTGGTCTGCCTCACACAGGGGGACTGGCTGTCTACATGATGTGGTCTGCCTCACACAGGGGGACTGGCTGTCTACATGATGTGGCCTGCCTCACACAGGGGGACTGGCTGTCTACATGATGTGGCCTGCCTCACACAGGGGGACTGGCTGTCTACATGATGTGGTCTGCCTCACACAGGGTGACTGGTTGTCTACATGATGTGGTCTGCCTCACACAGGGGGACTGGCTGTCTACATGATGTGGTCTGCCTCACACAGGGGGACTGGCTGTCTACATGATGTGGTCTGCCTCACACAGGGGGACTGGCTGTCTCCATGATGTGGCCTGCCTCACACATGGGGACTGGCTGTCTACATGATGTGGTCTGCCTCACACAGGGGGACTGGCTGTCTACATGATGTGGTCTGCCTCACACAGGGGGACTGGCTGTCTACATGATGTGGTCTGCCTCACACAGGGGGACTGGCTGTCTACATGATGTGGCCTGCCTCACACATGGGGACTGGCTGTCTCCATGATGTGGTCTGCCTCACACAGGGGGACTGGCTGTCTACATGATGTGGCCTGCCTCACACAGGGCGACTGGCTGTCTACATGATGTGGCCTGCCTCACACAGGGGGACTGGCTGTCTACATGATGTGGTCTGCCTCACACAGGGCGACTGGCAGTACATGATGTGGCCTGCCTCACACAGGGGGACTGGCTGTCTACATGATGTGGTCTGCCTCACACAGGGCGACTGGCAGTCTACATGATGTGGTCTGCCTCACACAGGGGGACTGGCTGTCTACATGATGTGGTCTGCCTCACACAGGGGGACTGGCTGTCTACATGATGTGGTCTGCCTCACACAGGGGGACTGGCAGTACATGATGTGGTCTGCCTCACACAGGGCGACTGGCTGTCTACATGATGTGGCCTGCCTCACACAGGGGGACTGGCTGTCTACATGATGTGGTCTGCCTCACACAGGGGGACTGGCTGTCTACATGATGTGGCCTGCCTCACACAGGGTGACTGGCTGTCTACATAATGTGGTCTGCCTCACACAGGGGGACTGGCTGTCTACATAATGTGGTCTGCCTCACACAGGGGGACTGGCTGCCTACATGATGTGGCCTGCCTCACACAGGGGGACTGGCTGTCTACATGATGTGGCCTGCCTCACACAGGGGGACTGGCTGTCTACATGATGTGGTCTGCCTCACACAGGGGGACTGGCTGTCTACATAATGTGGTCTGCCTCACACAGGGGGACTGGCAGTACATGATGTGGCCTGCCTCACACAGGGGGACTGGCTGTCTACATGATGTGGTCTGCCTCACACAGGGTGACTGGCTGTCCACATGATGTGGCCTGCCGACATGGCCACTGTCATACAGATCATAAATCAAAGCCCTTGATTGGTCTCTGTGTGTCAGTCAAGCTCGGGATAAGCTCAGCTCAGGTTAGGTAAAGGACTCTGAGTGTTTAGCTAGTTAACTTAGTCTAAGTTCTCAGTGGGTCTCAAACGGTTTGGTCACCATTTATGTAAACACATATTTCCATTTGAGAGGGGAGTGATTAGTAAAATATGCATGAATGAAAAAAGGTGAAAAAAGGTAAGATACACTTTTAAAACTTGTTGAGAGCTAAAACTAGTCTTTGCTGATGCCTCAAAGAGGAGCAGGGGGAGAGGAGGGAGAGGATGCCCCCAGACCCCCCTAGAGGATTTGAGGTCCACCCCCACTTAAAATCACATGGACAGGTTCCTAAATACATTTACCATTTTATTTAAATAGTAACCCATGTATATTTATTTGTGGGTCGTAGATTTAAACTATAGGGCTATCAATATGGGCAGCAACGCTGTAAATATTGACAAATAAATCCAGCAAAATGGCACAAGAACAACCTGCTAGTTGCCTGGCTATAAAGGTGAGCGCTGAGCTTCAGTCTGCAATGTTCAAAACAACAGATAAAGCCAGAAATCTAGGTGTAGTCATGGACTCTGACCTGAGTTTCAACAGTCACATTAAAACAGTTACTAAATCAGCCTACTATCACCTAAAGAATATATCTAGGATTAAAAGACTAATGTCACAGCAGGATTTGGAAAAGCTTGTCCATGCTTTTATCTTCAGTAGATTCGACTACTGCAATGGTGTCTTCACAGGTCTCACTAAAACATCTATTAGGAAGCTGCAGCTGATTCAGAACGCCGCTGCTCGAGTCCTCACTAACACTAAGAAAGTGGATCACATCACTCCTGTTCTGAAGTCTTTACACTGGCTTCCTGTGTGTCAAAGAATAGATTTCAAAAATACTGCTGCTGGTTTATAAAGCACTGAATGGTTTAGGCCCAAAATACATTTCTGACCTCCTGCTAAATGATGAACCATCCAGATCTCTCAGGTCTTCAGGGACTGGTCAGCTTTCTGTCCCCAGAGTCAGAACTAAACATGGAGAAGCAGCGTTCAGTTATTACGCTCCAAACATCTGGAACAAACTCCCAGAAACCTGCAGGTCCGCTGCAACTCTGACTACTTTTAAATCCAGGCTGAAGACTTTTCTTTTTGTCGCTGCTTTTAATTGAACTGTTCATATCTTAGACTGCACTGTAACTTTTATCCATGTATTTTTCTTTTAATGTTTTAAATTTAAACGTAATTAATTTCTCCATGACATTTATGAGAGGGACTGCTCGAAAGTAGGATATTTGGGATATCCGTCGTAGCATGGGTTTACGATCAGTTTGTGGGTGATTTGTACTAAGGAACACACAGCACCGACGGGTGAAAAACAGTGTTTTGGTAACACGGGTGTTCAGGTAACACTTAAAGACTTTGTTATGGAACGCAAAGCAGAGTAGGGGGCTAGTACACCCTCCTGAGGGTCGGTTGTGGATGTCATGCGAGCATAACATGGTGAAAACAATCAGTCTAAATTAACAATCGGGACGGAAATGTTCGGATTTCCAAAGGGAGGTTCTGAGAATAAATTAAAAATCAAGAACCGAAATAATTGAACTATTCATATCTTAGACTGCACTGTAACTTTTATGTTTTAATGTTTATTTTATTAGCTTTTCTTTTTAATGACTGATTTTAAATGCCTTTGTCTGAATGTCTTTCATTTGTGTAAAGCACCTTGAATGGCCTGGTGCTGAAAAGGGCTATATAAATAAACTTGCCTTGGCTGGGTGTATAATTTCCGGCCTGACTTATTGTCTCGGTCTGGCCCTGGCTGTGCCTGTTCGCTCTGCCATGGCGTGAAGGGTCTGCTCACAAGCGACCGAAAGGTTAATGTTGTTGTTGCACGTCACCTCACGCCCCCCCCCAAAGTATATTTCAGATCTGTTGTTAAAGCACTGTGGGAGATATTTGTCCTTTTAGCTGCTAGCAAACCAGAAACATGTTATTGTCCTTTGCACAGTGATAAAGAAACAATGTCACACATAGAATAAAACAGTACATCTAATAAACAGCTGGCATTATACAATCAAAAGTAGTACAGTATGGCTGTAAAGTACACGTTTTCGCAAGTTAATCATGTCATCATAGCTTGATTATAATCATGTCAAAGAAAGTCCTGTGTTACTATCTCTATGTGGTGAAGCAGGAGATAATTTTCCACATTGTGAGCAATAACTGTAAAGAAATGTTCACTTACAAAGGAGATGAGACTTACACCTGCTTCTCTTAAACCAAGGTCTTTTATTATGAAGGTGTTTTTTTATTCTAAAACTTCAAGTTGGAGGCCAGTTAACTCCTGTGAAGAAAAGGAGCAAGCTAAGAGCTGCTACATGTAAATATGCATTCAGTCAATACTCTGAAATCATAAGCTGTACAGTATAGGAGTAGTATCCATGTAATTTCGATATATTCAGGGTTCTTCTTTGGCTTATAACTGCTGTTCAAAACAAGTATCTATATTTATATGTTCGTCGTGTTAAAGGAGGAGAATAAAACCATCCTGCCAAACAACTGCTAGAAGTGTCCGCCTGAGGATCACAATTAACCGCCAGAGATGTGAGACTGGCCCCTGTCTTCTCTGATTTCAGTCTTCAGATCTCCATCACTCATTCCTGTCCTTACTCTCTGCTCCCCCTGTCTTTTCTCAATGCTCTTTAATTGTCTGTGATTTCTCCCTTGTTGGTGTGTCTCACAGCTGATACAAAAACCCCAGCGAGTCTTCATAAAAGGCACAAAAACGAGAAAAGAGGTTGAGAAGAAGAGAAAGGGAAAGACGGAAGAATGCGTTTGATTAGCGCAAGTTTGCTGTTCGCGGCAGACTGTCTGAGAGCCGCGGCGGAGCCATTGTGTTTCTCGTGCGAATGTTACCGCGAACAGAGAGGCTAAAAAAAGACAGACATGGGAAACATGCACACTGACATTTCCTTAATCAAATATGGCAATCAGGGGGCCAACCAACAGCATACCATTTGCAATCCCTTTTTAATTCATAATCAAAAGCCGAGCAAATGGGGAGAAATTGAGAAAGACGGTGGGGGGAGAGCGAGGGAGAGGAATGAGGGAGAAGGAAAGAGAGGGGGAGACATACAGGTCATTACATCTCTTTTTACTGGCCCGATGAGAGCCATGTAGAATTAATCAGAGGCCATTAGGCTGTATTTACTTACCACTGTAGGGGCTCGGGGCTCTCTCTCTCTCTCTTCCTCTGGATACAAACCCTGATATGATCCTACTCTGCCTCGACCCTGGAACAGAAGATGGAGCAGGGCTAAGAATAAGGGCATAACGAGAATGATCCCAAATACAAGTGTGTGTGCGTGTGAGCGTGCACGTGAGCTGTACTCCTGCATCAGGTGGGTGTTGTGTGCACCCGAGGGCCCGAGTGCTGCACACAGAGGAGAGGAGCTGCGGAGATGCTCTTAAATCAGAGTGTAGTCCCCGGGCCTCTGATGTTGACTCACAACTCACACGTCTCCCTCTCCTAATGCACCGCCGCCATTACTCACACAGGACCCGCCGCTGCCAAAATGCCTTTAATAATGGGCCTGGAAAAAGTGTCTTGGCACTAAGTTAGGGTCACTTAAAAAAGGGGGGAAATGTAGTGAAAGTGCATGTTTTGTAGTTTGTGATCAATCACTTTTACATTGTTTAGTTATGGTTTATACTTAAGGAATGAGCCAGTTTTAATGACAGGGTTTGAAAAATCCCTGCAGAAAAGAACACAGATCTTTGACTTCGGTCAAAGTAGCAAAAAAAACTGAAATATTAAGTGTCAAGTAAAAGTTTGAATTATACAAGAACTAGTATCAAGATACCTTGAATTAGACAAATGCACTCGCCTGTACTAGAGATATTGTACATACTTAGAAATATGACACTTCTCATTCTTGTCCTCATTGTTAACCTGAGTTTTTGTGAATACCATTTGGATTTCAAGTTTTGATTGATATATGCGTCCTACCTACTTTGTACTGACACTACAGTTTCCCACAATGCATCATTTCTGTCTCATACCATTCTTTTTTACTAACTTACTACCAAAAATATTGAATATTCTAAAGACAAAATGCCATTTCAATATATAAACGTATACTATGATATTGGATTACAATGATTGGGGCATTGATGTGTATGCATCACTTTAATGTTGTGGCTAGTTGGAGCTCATTCTAACTCATGTATAGCTGGGTAGCTTCTTGGTAGCAGTTTTTTTTGTGATAATAATTTGTATTAAAAAATCTGTACTCAAACCTAAACAGTGGGGTAAAAGATACAATGTTTTGCATCTGAATTTTAATGTAGAACATCATTAATCAAGTAAAGTACAAGTGGCTCAAAACTGTAGGGAACTGCAGTACTATAGTATAACACATTCATGTTTGAAAAACCCACACAACTTCCTTTCTAATTCCATTAAAGATTCCACATTTTAAGAAAATATAAAGCTATAACGATGTGTTTATCCTGAAGGCTGTTGAACTGGAATCACACGGGCCAAACTGCGCCGAAACCGATATATCCAATCCCCATTGATTAACACTTCATGACGTCCACAACTCGTGAACTTATGAATGCTTATTTTAAAGGAGGAACCGTTTTTAATAACTTTACTAATGTTCCAGTGTCCTAACCAGAATAATGACAGCCTCTTTGTTCACATTTCTAACACGGAGCTTTGTTTGTGTTTTTCTCACAAATGACCTCTGCATTTATGTAAATATGATTCTGTCTAAACAACACATCCTCTCAGCCAATCAGGTCAATGTATGAGGTTGACACCAGAAATCACAATGTTTTCCAACCGCATCCGAGCTGTAATCATCGAAACAACAACCAAACTCTAAACATAAAGGTGGCTGCTTGTTGTCAACATGATAACTAGTTTAGACATCACTATTCATTCGGTCTACCTACGCTGTAACATGTATTATCTCTTCAATTTACACACAGCATCTATTGCCCGTCTGTCCATCCTGGGAGAGGGATCCCTCCTCTGTTGCTCTCCCTGAGGTTTCTCCCATTTTTCCCTTTAAACTGGGTTTTCTCTAGAAGTTTTTCCTTGTACGATGTGAGGGTCTAAGGATAGAGGGTCTAAGGACAGAGGGTCTAAGGACAGAGGGTGTCGTATTGTCATACTGATATTCTGTACACACTGTGAAGTCCACTGAGACAAATGTTACATTTGTGATATTGAGCTATATAAATAAACATTGATTGATTGTTTGACTATTCTCTATATTTGATAGCATTTCTTAATAAATGAATCCCTGATCAATATCGACGTACATTCTGCTTAGTTGTTGAAGATGGTATGGTCAAGTTAAGTCAATTGAATTTGTATTTATATAGCCTAACATCACAAATCTTTTGATGTATTTATTTTGCAGGGAAAGTCCCTTATCAAAGGTCACAGGTTTCTTCACAACAAACAATACATTTTGCAGCTATATGTCAGTAAGTCATTACAAAACTATTATTACGCCATACTTAAGAGCTAATCATTGATGTCAAATAACCCTTTATTCAAGTTAATAAATGCTTAAATCATGTGGTTTTATGTTCATATTAAAAACCTGTAAACCTTTTTTAATAAACCATTAGTAAGTCAAAAGCCAATATTTAAGAAGTGTGTGTATCAATATTAGTAACTTCTACTAAATGATAACGGCTCAATCGTTAATAGCATTTATAATAAGCCATACGCGCTTATACGTCATTTATAAACATGTATTTCTTATTGAATGGATCACCTTTTACTTACAGTACAGCAGGTCACGCCTGACTGCAGACCTGAGGGTTTATTATGAACAGATTAACCCTTTGACTGTTGTGCAAATGCAATCTAATATTTCATGTGCAGATATTCAGCGGAATATGAAAATATACATTTACAACTGATGGTTTATTTTAAAAAAGTACAAGTAGAATAACATAATTAGTTATGAATAATAATAAGAATTTGTGGCTAAGAAGCTTCACATTGTAATAATTCAACTGTTTAAATGCTCCATTTTAAGGGGGGTCTTTTGATGAAGAGAAAGAAAACAACAAAAAGAAAACTGAAAAAACAATGAGGATTTGTCACAACCTGACATCCAGTGAGCTGTCCTCTGGTGTCCCTTAATATGCCATTCATGATCAATAAAGCCTTAATAAGTGACCTATTAACTATTATTTACAACTGATAAAGCTGTCGCAGAGTGTGCCGTATTAGAAAGCGATACAGTCTTTCTTTGTGCAGAAATCTGTGAAATCTGGCATTGAAAAAAAGTTATTTTGCCACGTGACGTCTTTAAATAGCAGCTCCGGGGTTGGCCTTCAGTGAGCGTAGAGGTGAGCTCTCGGGAGAGACGGCACTTCAAAGCCCCGCGCTGGCCGACCACGCCATCACAGCACAAACCTCTTTAAACAACTGATAGTGGGACAAAGGACGCTGCGGCATACTTTGAGCGATATGAGCAAACAGTTAATGACGTTTACTTTAGATTACGGGGACTCACCACCAAAGGATTCTGCCTTGGAAAGAGAAAGAGCCAGCAGAAAAGAGAAATAATGGAAAGAACAAAAGGAAGGCAATTCAACGCTTTAGTCATTTAGTCCACATTGTTGTTTGTCTGTTTGTTGGGTGTGCCGGAGGAGTGGAGGAATGCTGTGTTTAGAAGTGAATAATTCGCTCAGGCCTTAAATGACACATGCACAACTCTACCTGCACACAAAGGAGAAAAAAAACATTTCATGAATACAAGATAATTTAAGTAGAATGAAATGTTCCTAAACAGTATCACTCATCAGGGAATTCAATAAGTTGATTTGGAAATGAAGAATGCTTCGTCTTAGTTTGTGTTGAGTGCATCGTGTTGATTGTGTTTAGTGATTTTTAGTGTTTGATATCAAAGAAAAAGTCTTGTAAGAATCACTGTGAGCTTGAAAAGGCAGGTGACAATGTATGCTGATTTTAAAGGCATTAAAAGGCAATACAAACTTATTTTACTCAAGTGTTGTTTCTGCAGTGTAAACTCCTCATCGTGACCCTTTCCCTCTAATCCCCGCGCAGATAGCAAAAGGCAGCAGCGGGTATACAAACAAAATAAGTTGAGAATATTGTAGTAATAGTAAAATACTAGAGCTGAGGAAACTGCAGATGTGGGTGATAACTATCCGAGATCAACACAACTCTTTCACAAAGTCGTTATAGTCTTTATACCACTCTGTGTATACCGTACTTTTCGGACTATAAAGCATATAAGCCGCAGCAGCTACATTGTCCGTCTGTCTTGCTCTCGTTCTGTCTCTCGGTTCCACTTTTACTTTGGCGCGCTACCTGTCTCACTCTTTTCCGGCCTCCAGCTTTTCCTGCTGGAGCCCGCCGCTTAAAGGTGGGGAGCGCGGACCGGTCATAGAGCCCATAGAGTTAAAGGTGGTTAATTTCACCTGTAAAATCCACAGCTTTAGGAGGTTCCCTAGTGGCTGTTAGCTGTACAAAAAAAATGGGGAAAAAAGTCACGGTTTATAGTCCGAAAAGTACGGTACATAATGTATCTTTTTCTGTGATTTGGTTGACCTCTAAAGGTGTTGGAGGCAATGTGCCATGCCAGAAATATAAAATAAAAAGATAGATTTTGTCAGATGCTTAATCATATTTCTATTGTACAATCAAAGCGTTCCTCTAGCTCTATATGCTCAGGCAGAGTATGTATATCTAATGGGTGGGGCTGTAACTGGAGCTCTCACACCTTAAATCACTGAAGTTTACCTTCCAACTCTCCTCCTCCTCCTCCTCCCCCCCAACAAACACGGAGCCAGACGCCTGTCTCTGCCATGCAGATATACGGTCGCAGCCACACTGTAAAAAGGCACCCCAACAACTGCAGCTGATTCCGTTCCGAACGTGTAATTTTCTCATTTAGCTCACAAGCGTTCGGCCCGACACCAATTAGCGCGGGCCCTGACCTCAGACGTCTGCAGCAGGAGACATGGCGGCACCTCAATCAGCCGCTTGCACCCTCTTTTCTATTTTGCAGCCATCAAATCATCACCATATACATAATTCATACACCTCAGATTTTGAAGTTTATTATAACCCCTCTCTAACTCTGAGAGTATGATTATATCTTCAACTTTATAAATATAGGAGGATGGGCTGTGTCTGTTTCATCTCCATATCATCTCTCAAGAACCCTTGTTTTACATAGTCTCACTCACTGTTGTTACAGCGTGCAATGTCAAGACAAAGACCGGTTTTATGCATGTCATTTACACATCCTTCCTTTACACGTTATGATCGAGCTGTAAAGTATAATAATAGTAGTAATTTAAATCTCATACCAAGTGGTATTACATGTTGTGTACCTGCCTATGCTGTGCACAAATGCAGAAAACACCTATTCCTTTTTTGTCTGGCTATGTTATGCAATACCCAATCTCACCATAGGGGGGTGGGGTCATACCAAAGTGCTGGTGCTGTCATGCCCTCTCAACGAGAGAGCCATGCATGTCTATGAGGAGGTTGCATTGAGCTTTCTAAATGTAATGGTAAGATAATATGAAACTTTGATGACCGGGGAAATTGGAGGCAGTGATTTATTATTCCGGTATATGATGGAGATAAGTGTTGGGAAAGAATAATGACAGTGCGCTGAATTAACTCCACAAAGATGGTTTTGTTATTATGAAACTCCATGTAGAACTCTGTTATAAATCTGCAGCGTGTCGTTAGTATGCACCATGAGCTACAATAACATGAGCGTTGGTTGTTTTGTCATTAACCTCCTGTGCTCATCTTGTTGTAATAATTCACATTTCGTGGACTGCCAATATATCTGATTGGTTTCCTGATGCAATTATTTGATTTAATTTGATGATGCTTGCACTCGTGTCTACAGGCTCATGATGTGTGTGCCCGAGTGCTACACATGTATATGTATGCATGTGTCTGTATGTAGGTCCATGTGTGAGTGTGCAGCATGCACATGTCTCTCCTCCTTGACGTCGTCTGTGCACCCCACCAGGCAGCTCTTGGCCTCCTCCTTTCATTGCTAAGAAACCATCCATTCTGTGTGAGTAATCAGAGCTGTGCCTCCAGGAGCCCAGCCAAGCCTCTCATCCTTGGGCTGCTCAAGAGCTGCTTTAATTAACCATCATACCACAGATGGGATCAATTTTTGCCCCCCACCCCCTCTTTCTCGCTATTTCTCTTGCCTCTCTCGCTCCCTTCTATCTCTGCTGCTTCTTTCCTGCACCCTTCTCTCCCATACACAAGCCCCATAATTGCACTGGAACAGTGCCAGCCGCCAGTCGGCCCCAGACTGAGGCCTCTCCTCTCCCTCTGTTCTCCCCCTCAGCCCCTGGCCTCACCTGCTCAATACCTTATTAGTGTCAGGATCTGTAGAGAGCCATTGCGGATTAACTAAAGAGATGTGAGATTGATTTCTGCCCCTGCAGATAAAATTGAAGATGTGTTCCTGTGTGTGTGCGCACGACTGCATCAACGAGGGACAGAGAGAAAAATATATTTCAGAAAGACAGAACATGCTGTACGCATGTGCACATGCATGTTGCGTGTGTTTGTGCATTACTATTCTCTAGTATGTATGAGGGTTTTTGAAATGAGGGTTTACTAATTTGCTATCGGAAGACCCTCTTGAGCCGCTGCCTCTCTCACAACAAATTAATCCCCCCTCCTGCTTTACCTTCATTGGTTTTCATGTGGCGCTATGAAGGCAGACCCAACTATATCCCTCTGTGTTGCACTGTATTCTGGAGAGCCCACAACCACACACACACACACACACACACACACACACACACACACACACACACACACACACACACACACACACACACACACACACACACACACACACACACACACACACACACACACACACACACACACACACACACACACACACACACACACGAAAAAAACATGTATACACAACCACCAATCTGAAAGTCCAATCTCACAGTCTAATCTGCCGCAGTAATAGTCACAAGAAATGACCTGTTCTGGGAATCCACGTAAATAGCGCCCTTTTTATTATTCATGGCTCTGGCATGGCAACATGTGTGTCAACGAGGTCTCAGAGGCAGCCAGTTAGGCGAGAGATTAACATCTATTTCAGATATAGGTGCATTTGTTGTGGAGGAGAGGCGGTGGGGGTGGGTAGGGGTGAGTGTGTGCGGGGAGTCGCGGGGGGTTGGGGCTGCAGCGAGGTGGAGGGTTGTCTCCTCAGGATTGTGCTGTAATCACAGGCCTCCGTCTGTATGGCACATCTGAAGAGCGGTGTCAGCTGGGCTCTCTTCTGTTTGCTAATAGCGGGGGGTCAGGCTCTCTCTCAAAGAGGTGCGTTTGATCCCCAGGTACGGGACACGGAGGGAAAGAGGTGACGCTACTGAATACTAACAGGGAGAGCTACACGGCTGCTTATCTCTCATCGGATGTGTGTGAGAGTGTGTGTGTGCCTATAAAACACAAATGCCATTAAGGTATCAAACAGTTAGCTTAGCAGATTTAAAGCCAGAAAAATCGCTAAAAACAGGTGAAACTGTGAATGGTACTATTCTAACACCTAACAACACTAATACTTCTAATACTGCCAACACTTCTAATAGTACTGCTTCCAACTAATACTAACAATCATGCGGCAGATAAAGATTTAACAACCGGCCTTGAGAAACTTTTCAAACAAATCCGTCCCGTTCTTGTTGTCGCGTGAGGGCAGGTGCATTGCCTTTGTGTGTTACAGCTGCTGATTTGTAGTGTGGTGTTTGTGCGTCTGTATAACAGCCATTGTGGTGGCGGTTGTGTAGCAGTTCATGGGTCCCAGGGCCCAGCTGCCAGAGTGAGGCAGAAGAGTCAGACATCATTGTGGTGTGATTTCCTCCTCTCCTTGCAGATGGAGTGTTTTTGTCAGAGCGAGGGCTACTGTGATTGCCTCTTCGCCACCGGTGTCAGCCCGGGATAATACTGCAGCCGTCCCCCCAGGAACAAAACAGGATCAGCGCAATCCATTTTCTTTTTCTCTGCCAAAAATGGAATAATTTCAAAGAGACGAACCCTGGTAGTCTCCAAAGCCCAGGAAAAATCAAAAGACAACCATTATGGCAAAATAGTGAAAGAGGTGTCCCACCTTTCCCCTCGGCCAAATACTATGCCCGGCTCTAACTAACAAGCACAGCCATAGAGAGACAAAGAAAGTGGATTGAAAAGCAAAGCTAGCAATCTCACAAAACAGAGCACTAAAGCGTTACGTGGGAGATGCATGCACACAGACTGCAGATGAAGGAAGTGTAGCCGGCAGGATGGACCCCTCGTGTTGGGCGCCACACTTGGATCTTTACATTCAAAATATGGTGGTTTCATCCATGAGTCCATACATCGGTTCTATGGCAACCTGCCCTTTACAATCCTAATGACACTTCAGCAAAGTGTGGTGGCTGAGAGAGGGCGGGAGGCTTCCCCTCAGAAAGAGCTGAGAGCATCTTATTGGGAAAAGGGGCTAAGAGTGTTGTTGTGATGCCTGACTCCATATTCTCAGGTCATAGATATTCAAGAACAGCACCTCCCAATCCATCCTCTCCTCCTGATGCCCTAACACGGAGGCAGCCACCTGCGGATGAATATCCACGCAGAGACAGCATTATATAGCTTGAAAGTCTGATATGCGATGAGGATAGGAACGGACATAAAGACTCTTCCTTCTTCACGCGTATATCAAAAGAATGAAAGCAACTAATCTGCACTTACCTGTAGCTTCCTTTCTCCTATACCTCTAAGAGACATAGCTCTTCACATATTTCTCAAGAACCCCGCAGGATGTTTGAAGCTCTGCTATGCACAGGTGCTTGAAGGGCAATATGGGAGTAGTTGTCTATTATTGTACAGTGTGAATGAATGAAGAGTGATTGAGTGCAGTACTCCACGCCACCTATAAAGCAGAAGTATTGCAATGTGAGGGCCAGAGAGAGAGAGGGGGGGTGAAAGAGCTCTAGAGGCCTAAATGAGGTGAAGGGAAGTGGAAGTGTCCAGTAGGGGGGCTGCTGCTGTGGGGAGTGGGGGAGGAGGGTGGCTCGACGCAGCGCCTGGGCCAATGCATGAGGGTTTGGGGCTAAGTGTCTCATCAGCATCCAGCTCAGGTGCTGCCAAGGCCCACGCACTAACTATGCCCTGACTTGATTGTAATTGCCTGAATTCAACTCCCGCTGCTCCCTCCTGGCAATATCACAGGCACATTTAACTCCAGAGAGTCTGGGGACGTGCAGCAGGGCCACAGAGAGCAGCTGACTGCCTCTTGTTGAAGCCTGTGGGCTGCAGGGGGATCCTCTCTTGTGCTGTCTGCTTTGTGGGGGAGGGTCACAGGTGCATGCGCCCCCTTCCTCTGGGTGTTTTGAAGCAAGTGTAACTGCATCAGGCTTGCTCCCTCAGTGAAGGCATGACGGAGGTATTCGCTGTTTTAACATCGACTTATGTGGAATTTAAATTAGCCCCCCGAGCTGTCCTGAGGCCACTTGTTCCGAAACGCTCCACAGTACTCTGTGTTTTCTGCAAATCCCCACAAATGTTATTCATGAAAAGTGATAGTTATTTTTTGATGCTGTACATATGGTTTTTCAGAGCTATGAAAAGCATAAATTACTTGGCAGCATTACCTTTAAAATCTCCACACAATCTCCCCCTAAAAACAATGTTCCTGTCAGCCTGTGGTTATCATGTCCAATTCAAGCCAAACATGATTGCAACCAACAGTACTTTTTAGTTTGCATAGAGTTGTGAAAATCATTACCATGCTAATGTTTTAGGGGTGGGAAATTGCTCAAATCTGCTTTCAAAAGGAGAACAAAAACCCTCTCCACGCTAGAAATAATTGAGTGAAAAACACAAGACCACCATCAACAACTTTATAGTAAGTACATTTGGGTTTTCTACGAACAATGCATATGAATTTGGCTCTAAATTAGTAGTTATAGAACATTCAAGCTGCCTACATCCGAGTCCTTTTGTACGTGAGATGTGGAACTGACAGGGGCATGAATGAAGTACTTAATTACTTCCGCCTAAAGCCCTTATTCAAAACAAGATACAAAATGACAAGCACACATATATTTTTCCAGTTGTAATACGGAAGCTATGTTTCTCAATCGGGCCAGCTTTGGAAACGGCTGCAGGGTTAACTTTAGAAAGTTAGCCTGTGGCGCTCCTCACCCTGTGATAATAGGCCTGCCTGTAATAAAGAACAGGCTTGTTGCCAACAGGTGGTCTCTATAAAAGTCCAGAGCCACAGCACTCAGGATGGGGAAAAAACTGCCATGGCAAAATGTGTCAGAATCTAATGTTCTGCAGAGTGAAAAGCCTGTTTTCTGTCCTTTGTTCCTGGCTGGAGATTTAGCCTTGTTCCTCATTGTTCGGGGCACAAACGAGCAACAGTCTTTTTTGACACGGAGCCACAGATGAATAAAGACTGGAGCTGACTAGTCGCAGGAAAGAGCTTTCTTTTTGGAGAGCTTGGAGCCCATTAGGAGTTTGTGAGATATGAATAGATATGAATCCTCTCCATCGACCCTACCGAAAAAAAAAAATACAACTGGAACACAAGGAACACGTCTTTGTCTTTTAACCGAGGTTCCCAAGACATTATAAGAATCAGGGCAGAGGGAGGACTGATTGACAGGCAGGACTTGCATAGAGTCAATGAGGAAGTGGCGCTTTGTTCATTTGAAAGGGTACACTATGCCCACCCAACCTTAGAGCACTAACCACTGACACTAATGTTGACTTTATTTTCTACACATAAACCGTAGGAAATAAGCCGGGGATTACAAATTGTATTTTATAGTAATTTAAAGTTTACATTTTGGTTTAGATTCACAGTAGGGGGCTGCATGCATAATGTGCTCATGTAATAAAACAGACCGGATAAAGATAATGAGATATTTAGTGAGCCACTTCATGCAGGCGCTCGTCAGTGTGCTCGGCTCAATGGGCAGATGATGGGTGGATCCCGGCAAACGCAGCCCACAAAATACAACCTTTTGTCCAACTACATAATCCATTTGTTACACTCAGAGCAATTTGTCCTCATTAACCCTCATAAGGGGACTGTGTCTGAGACAAAAGCTCCCGGGGAACAATGAGCAACCCCCCCTTCAACGTCCATCCACATCGCTGCAGCTCAAGTGCTCCCCTTCCCAGCACATTGTGGCCCCTTGTTGCCCAGAAGGTTCCAGTCTCTGAGCAAGAGACAGACGGAGCGAGGTACACCTGAAAGAGGGGGTGAAAAAAAAATCCCCATTTCCGTGTTAAGAATGAAATATCTTCCTAAAATACACAATGCAACGTCTGCTATTGTAGTCAGGTCACTCCATCAATCAACGCTGAAATAAATCTTGACGTGACGTACAAAGAGCAAGTGCAGAGAAAAGGAAGGGGAGTTACAGTAATTTACAAAGACGTGAGAAAATCGTTTTTTCCTGTTCCTGTTTGTTACACCTGGTGCCGAAGTTTTTTATTTAATTTGAACATTAAATGATGTGTTAATGTGTGTTTTTTGTTGCAAAAACTGAATTTAATTAAGAGGGTTGCTACTTTTTTACGTTTTAAAATTACTCAAATGGACAGCTTTGGTGAGCTCACAAGTATTGCTTATACTTTCCTTAAATATTCTCGTTTAACGCTGCTTCCCATTTGACCCGTCCTACATTCAGAGATAACCCACCGTTCTCCATTCAATGTTTTCGACTGCTGTGATTAGTAGTGACTATGCTTTTATTCTATTTAAAAGTAAAGGGACAATTATAAGAACCAATGAAAGATAATACAGCATTAATTAATCAACAGCTAATCTGCAATCCCTGTCCCTGAGGGTCTCTTTGAGTAAGTACACACAACGTGATAATAGAATATTACCATGAGTATAAAATGACCCATGTGCTTTTTTTAAAATTCTTCAGGTAATATTTTACATTAAAAAATCATAAAAACATGACACATTGTTAAAGGTTGGACCAGAGTTTTGTATCATTTTTGACTTGACAAATACTCTGTGTGGCCTCTTGTCCCGTTTCATGTCATACGTAGATCTAGGAGTTGTTAGCTGTTCCTTTTAAGAGACATGGTTTATATAATATAGTTAAATGAGGCTCAACAAGAGTAGCATCATTTAGCAAAAAGCTTAAGATAAACCTAACAAATGAATCATTTCACACTCGGATGTAGATAATGACCCAGGTGTGCAACCACTGGACTTAATATGTTTATTAGAAGCAGCATATAGTTTGGCGTCTCGGCTCGGGCCTCATCAATCCACAGATTTACAAACAACATTGAGTGATGATTAGATAACTATCCCCCGAGCCTACAGGTGGAGCTGGGGTGGTGGGGGGCAGGCGAGCAGCAGCAACATGAACGCAGCAATAGCAAGTGAATGCAGCAGTGGCAGCATGAGCGAGGAGGCAGAGGCAGGAAGACCTGGCAGCTCAAATAGAGCAGCATGCTTAGGAGGATGTGTTTGGTTGGTTGTAAGAGGGACGAGGCGCGTCACGTGATACGTATTCTTACTTGGCGTACTGTAACTTTAAGAGGACAACTTGTGATCAATGTATTATCTGCAGTTAACAAGCGACTACATTGTAATGTTCAAGAGAAAGATTCCAATATTTTTATGTGAATTGGTAAATTAACAAATTATTTTTGTTTATTTTCTTGCTCACAGTATCTATAACTACTATTAGTTGTTTATATAATATAATATTTATTTAGATAATGACTACCCCATGACCTTTAGATCATCTAAAATTATATTTAGATGAACACTTTTTTAACTTAGATTTTATTGAGTTTTTTCGGACATTAAAAAGCAAACAACACAATAAACAAGCGCAGGACAACATGCATCTAGAGTTATGGGACCATTACAGTTTACAAGTCGTGCATTAGTCTTAACAGAAATGTCAGTCTCTCCATCTCATGCATTTCTTTAATGAAGATCAACACTATTATTATAAATAAGAAATCAATTTGCATCTGAATATTAGTTTATGTCCAGGCTTCACCATAAAACTGTCAATACATCTGCACTTTTAGGGTGTAAGAACTATTGCACTGAGGTGTAAGAAGAACCAGGGTTACTCATCAAAAGTCAAAACTCATAATTGTAGCTCAGCTCAGTTGAATCTCGACGTGAAAGCGTTTTGTAAACACGTCACAGTGTCAAACGCAGCAGCATCTCATTTAATGCTGGTTTGTTGGGTCTCCAATATGTTTTCCAAACAGAGATGCCGTAATCAGGTCATTTGGTATAATGACAACCATTAGGGGTGATCATTGTCACACAGCAGTCAGCAGATAAATCAGGTGCTCTGATTCATCACACACACACGAACGCACACCCCCTGCCAGCATTAGAGATTAATGCTGAACATGTTTAAGGAAAAAAATGTATATCATATTTGTTTGCTGTGTTTTTGAGGAGTAGCTCAGATCAGAACCTGTATTATCTATTAGAGCTGGAATAATTCAACACATGTCAGAAAAGTGTTGATTCATTAATGCTATGGAGAATTATGACATTACAGCTTTTCAAATGGTAGCATTTGGTTGATTGTAAGTCAGACCTTACGACAGACTTTGAAAGGAAATGGTATATTATGTGAAATAAATAAGAATCATACATTGTAGACTTGTTGTACCAACACAAGAATGACCAGGTTGACACAGCAGCTGAGTACTGTATTAAATGTAAGCTGTTTAAAGGGAAATTAGAAGGAGGGATGAAAAGGTAATGTTCTTGTATTTCATGCCCCATTCTTTAGTATGTCATAAAAAAAACTAGATTGAAAAAAAGTGATAGAACGTCGAAGAAAGTTGTAAAAATAATTCATAGTAGTGTCAATATCTTCGATAATAAAGTCATAGTATAGTATGTCGAAAAAAGTTATAAAAAAAAGTCATAGTATCATGTAAACAAATTCATAGTATAGTGTGTCGAAAGTTGTTAAAATTCAGACATCGAAAAATGTCAAAAGTTGTAAAAGTCAAAGTAGTATTATAAAATTACGCTTTTTATAACCCTTTGGTGACATGTTACCTTCTATTATGTGACACTCGGACATTTTACACTGTCTTTTTTTTCAACATACTAAGACTTTTGGGCAGTTTATTTTAGAAACTATGGACCACATAATAAGATTCCGATTGCACATGCATCCCAGTTAATAGTTTACATGTAAAACTCATGAGTCGAAACATTCATGAAGGGAACATATATTTAATTACAGGACAATGTCAGTTAACTACAAAACTATAGAAATACAGTCAAATTAAGCTCATAAGAAATGCTTTTGATGGTGAGAAACGCAAAAGGACACAGAAGTAAAGACAGTGTGTTTGGACAGAGGTGTTACAGTGACTCTTCTTCATATCCAGGCCCAAATTCATTCACCCTCTTCAGTAGCGCTGCTTTCACGGCACTGATCTTCTCATCCAGCTCCGTCAGACTGCAGGCCTGAAGGACAAATCATGACAGCCTGATCAACATTTCAAATAATGACCGACCTTTACATAAAGAGTGCAGTGAAAGGAAGCACAACTACTGACCTGAGCAGGGGACGTCTTCGGTCTCTTGTGTAGGTGACTCTGGAAAAAGTAGACATTCAACTTGTTTAATTAGTACACATTCTAAACTAGCTTTTATGAGCAGACAGAGGTCGTTATCCGTTTACTTTCTGTACAAACGACTAACAAAAAGAAAAGAAATCATAGGCTGAGTATTTCTCAAATATGCACTTACAAGAGGTGACACATTGTGTAAGGTCATCTTACACATGCATGTTACAGTATCGTGTAAGGTTGCTTTGTTTATTTAGAGACTCTGGGAGTTTCTCAATGTCGAGTACGCTTGCTTGGTACAGGGTATATGCAGGAATCCTGAAGTCAAATGTAATACCTTTTAAGACCTTTTTTAAGACCCTTTCCATACATTTTAAGACCTCATCGCAACTTCGCTCTGACGTCATCACCCTCACACATTTGTCATATGTTTACAAAAAACGATATGTTAAGACTTTTCTCGTTCTTAATATAAACTATATTTAGGGTCGATATGTGTTGTTGACCTTACTTTAAAATAGAAGATCTCTGTGACCGGATATAGTTTGGCTTAGACCCCGGCCCCACGAGGACGCATACAGTAAAACGCAAAAAAGTCTTCCGTTCACACACATTCGATTCATTAACGTGTCCGTTCACACTAGACCGCTGGAAACGCTGTAGTACATATGCCAGGCCTGTAAGTGGCGCTGCTGCCGCCACAAAATACACCAAAAGCAGCGAAGAAGACCCCGGAGCATGGTTGCCCTTCTGTTTATTCTCCGCGGTGGACGGCGTGTTCTCCTGCTGTAAATCTCTCAGGTAGTCCACCAGCAGATAACAACCCCCCCCCCACACACACAGAGCGGAGCAAGGCAACGAAACTTAAAATAAGAAGCAGCATTTTATGGCACACTATGCATGGGGCCGCCTTGAGGGGGTTTCCCGACATGTTGTTTCAGTAAATTAAAGGGTGTTTCATGTTGTCGTTGCTGTGGACCTTCTTAATACCTTGGAAAATGCCGTTTAATACTTTTTAATACTTTTTAATAGCCTTAATTTTCGCTAAATTGATTTATCAACTTTTAATACTTTTTAAGACCCCGCGGACACCCTGTGGTAGCACATGTCTTCCGAGTCACTTGCTTCAGAATCGAGGTGAAGCAGGTGTGCGTCATATGAGAGGCCCCGCCTTACATTTTCCGCCACAGATTTGGGGAAATTGGTCCGTGCGCAAAGCATTGTGGGGATTTTAAGACTGCGGAGTCTACACATGTGCAGCCTCGAAATTTCTCGCTACGAAGTACGCCGGGCTCGGTAGAATTCCAAGTATGCTGGACATTGGAACAGTACTTCGGCGGCACTCGATGACGTAGTATGCTTGAAATAGTGGCTCTGGAGCAGCCTTCGTCGACATTGAGAAACACCCAGTTAACAAAGGAAGCAATGTGTCTGACGTCCCCCATTTAACACCGCTCAGAAAATGTGTTTTGACTCCATATCTTTGGCTTGAACCTTGCGAGATTGCTCATCTTTAAGTTGCTGCATAATTTGTTAAGGATCCTCCTTTACTGTTCAGTGTTAAGATGTTGTTCCTGTGGGCCAACTGTGTGCAGCTCTTCAGCAAACACCAAACTACAGCATTTTTAGAAATTGCCACCAAAAAAAGTGGCACTCCGAATATAAAAGACCCCATCAGTTTATTCAAAGACACTCAGCATCCTTTGCTCGGCTCACACAAACATGCAGTGAGTCAAAGCAGACGGAGAGCGGCAGCATGCGGAGATCAGAGATACTTTCTGAAGAGACGTGCAGCATCTAAAGCACACTCGCTCTGGAACTGAACTCGTGCCGGACGGACTCCTTCAAGACGGGAAATGAGAGTCTGTGACTTGAATATTGAACACGGTCCAATTAATTACTTTCGGACATATTGAGATGCGTGCTGTTCTCTGGGTTTACACTAGCTAAGATTTAACCAAGCCGGAAGCGCGTATCCCCTTGTTGTGGTTCCCCTGGGTGATAAGGTAAGTGCAGAGGTCAAACTGGGGGAGACGAAACTCTGTGGTCAGCATCTAAAACTGGAGCACTTCCTTTCAGATGTGAACCCCATTCAAAGCAATTACAAGAAACGTACCACTTATGTATCATGTCCTTTGTTGAAGAACTGTTCTTCTGTACTGTTGAATTAGTAGCACACGGCTACCACTTAAATTGATGGTTAATTGGTCAAATTAGCTGGCTCGCAAACTACTTAACCGCTATATAAGTAACATTTAACAACAAAATGCTTCATCCACACACTCTTGTCACAAAGTAGGAAAGCAAGACTATGCGAGGATCTAAACTGTATGACCAATAATCGAACGGCATCCCCAAAATCATCACAGTTCAAATGTCTTTAGCAAAGGAAGGGTAAACCTATGACTTTAAGGGACTTGGGCTGCAGCCACACGGAGACGAAACGGGTCGTATCCGCGACGGTTCTATCTTATAGGCGGTTCGGCCACAACAAGGCCAACAGGGAACCGCAGATAACGATAACGGGTCCCAAGGTGGATAGATCTGCAGACGCACCGCTCTGGGGGGTCAAACGGCTCCGTGTTTACGCCCTATACGATCATTTCCTGATAACGATTACGCAATAGCCCCGCCTCTCCCACCATGGTCAGTAGCTACTGACCATGCTGCAGATGTTAGTGCAAAATATACAGCTCCTCCACCACAACCATCAGCAACAAGTGGACATGGAGAACTACATGAACTACATGTTGCTAAATCCACCGCGGAGAATAAACAGAAGGGCAACCAGGCAACCATGGCAACCATGCTCGGGGGTCTTCTTCGCTGCTTTTGGTGTATTTTGTGGCGGAAGTACAGCGCCACTTACAGGCCCGGCATATGTACTACAGCGTCTCCAGCGGGTCGAGCTGTCTCGTGTGGACGGAAGACTTTTTTGATATCGAATTCGGTTGGTTTCGTTATCGTCTCCGTGTGGCTCCAGCCTTAAAATAATGAATGTACTCTTCTAATATCAGAGTAGCACATGATAACAAAGGCCCTACGTAGCAAGAGCGTCAGGACACACTGGTGTAGGCATATTACTTCCAATCTTTATTCCAGACTCAAGGTCCATATCACATACAACAAGACAAAACAGATAGATAAAAACATAACATCAGTCCAATCACAGCGAGCCACACATGCTCACTGTCTGTAGAGGCTATTGCGCCAATGTCTCCAAATCATGGAAGAGAACCGGGTAGAACTCTTCACAGGTTTAATTAAAATGGAGATAACATGATTGTCCGAGTCTTCCAGGCGACACATGAATCTGTACATTAACTTTCTTAAAAGGGCGTGACAGGTAGGGACCCCCAAGTTAACAAACAGCTGGCTGGCACTGTGCCATCTTGGTACCCTCAGCAGAAACCATAAAGCATCGTTGTATGCAACTTTTAATTTGTGCATGCTTCTAGCCTTGTAGTTACTCCACGGGCGAGCCGTGTAGTTACTCCACGGGCGAGCCGTGTAGTTACTCCACGGGCGAGCCGTGTAGTTACTCCACGGGCGAGCCGTGTAGTTACTCCACGGGCGAGCCGTGTAGTTACTCCACGGGCGAGCCGTGTAGTTACTCCACGGGCGAGCCGTGTAGTTACTCCACGGGCGAGCCGTGTAGTTACTCCACGGGCGAGCCGTGTAGTTACTCCACAGGTGAGCCGTGTAGTTACTCCACAGGCGAGCCGTGTACAACAGAAAGCTTTAAAAAGTGATACCTTGACATCTACAGAGCACTTGTGAAACTTCCGCATTAATAAGTTTGCCTGGGCATACAGTTTGCAGCGCTGTCTATGGATGTCTTTGTCATCTGTGAGATCATGAGAAATATAATGACCAAGGTTCTTCATCTCACTGCACACAAGTAGAATGTTGCTACTGGGAATAAAATGAGGAAATACAGCCTTTTTATCCTCTTTACTTCGCACAATCATGATGCTACTCTTCTTGGCGTTATACTTCATATTAAAATCAATGCCATACTGGGAACAAGTCCTCAGGAGCTGTTGTAAGCCAGCACTGCAGGGGGAGAAGATTATTAGCTCCGATGACACAGCCAGTTTTACACAAGTTCACTTTCCTCCACAGATCATCCAGGTACAGATTAAACAACAAAGGAGATCAAATCCCACCTTGCTTGACCCCATTACCAACATAACAATGTTCAGACACAGTATTGCCCCACTTCACCTGCATAGTCTGATGTGCATACCAAAAGGCTAAGATCCTTATTATGTACTTAGGTACCCCTCTCTGTCTATCAAATGCCTTTAAGCATCAATACAACACAGAAACATGGTGGAATTATGGCTTCTATATTTTGCTATAATGTCTTTTAAAGCACAAATACACATATCTGTGCCGTGTTTTCTTTTAAAACCAAACTGGTTGTCAGCTGTGGTAAAATACTTTTCCAGCCTATCCAACAGAATGTTCTCCAACACTTTGGAGAGAATGCTAGCTAAAGCAATGGGTCTGTAATTATCAATGCCATTAATCTTCCCAGCTTTATCCTTGATGACTGGCGAAGTAATGTGATAGCTATGTGATTAACACGATGATTCAGCCTCTATGGGGATAGGCATATGACTGTCATTAGGGATGTCCCGATCACCTTTTTTTGCTCCCGATCCGATTCCGATCATTTGATTTTGACAATCTGCCGATACCGATTTTTCCCGATCCGATCTTTATGCAATGCATTAAGAGAAAAAAAAGGTAACAGATAACGGCTGGTCATCCAACGCGATGAAGTCAGCTATCTTGGCTGTTTTCTCTGTTCTGGGGCAGTTTCTCTTTCCTTTTAAAAGTCTCTGAAAGTGTCGGTTGTTTCAGTGCCGTTCCCTGAGTGGCCGCTGTGTACTCGTCGTGTTGTTGTTTGTTTCTCAGGTTGCGTGTTAGATTGGTCGTGTTGAACGTAGCTCTGTTCTTTCCACCACGCGGAACCTCCGCCTTGCAAACATTGCACCTGGCTGTTACACTGCCTTCACTTTCAATTTTATAATACTTCCAAACTCCTGACATTTGCTCTGTCCCGACTCCCGAGTCACCAGCTGAACGTAGCCTCTCGTTAGCTTGCTGCTACTATTAGACACTGCGCCCACTCTGTTGCCAGATTTCAGAGGAATAAGCAACCAGGTCTGAAAACAAGCCCAAAAGAAGCAACACATACATGATGTTGTGTAATTTTAAACCAAAACTATGTCCTCAGGATGACTTTAAGACGTGAACATGGTCATTTTTGTTTTGTAACATTAAATAAAATAATAAAAATATTTTATATAAAAAAAATAAAAAATCCCGATCCCCGATTTTTTTCTCCCGATTCCGATCTTTTGAAAATCACGTGATCGGCTCCGATCCCCGATCACGTGATCGGATCATCTCTAACTGTCATGTTTATTGCTTACGCAGGCCTTAGCTAATCTGAACTAAACATTGAATACTGCTTTGAACCGGTATTCTTCTATCTTGTGACACCCTCTCTTGTATTTAAGGCATGCGAAGGACACTATTCGGGAACTATTTGTCCCACGCAGCTCTGTGTGTGATGACTACTTCCATTCTTGCAAGGATAATAAATACATGTATCCTGATATTGAAGACCAAGCCGGTGACGAGTGATATTTTCTTAACATAAGCATACACAGTAAATGTGCAAATTGAATTAAAAAGAAGATTTAAAAATCGCACATTATTACAATAAAAGACATGTGTATAAACACTGAATTAATATGAAGTGGCTTTAAGGTATCTATTTTAAAGGCAAAGACTCACCGTGGACTGAAAGTACTCCGGGGAGAGTCCCTCCAGCTCCAGGATCCGATCCTCCAGCTTCTTCAGCCTCTGGTACACACTCAGAGGAACAGGGCCCGCTGAGGAAGGAAAACACTTGTTGTTTGACATGATGAACACAACAGACGTGGGTATGGATTGTGACTGTTCAAAAGAGAAGTCATAATAAAATATGTCTTTGTTAATAATGTGAATATCAGTTTCAAATCAGCTTGCTCAGACTAGAGAATTCATCATTGTTTTTGGTTGTTTACAATTAGTCCTGATGCAATGTTTTAAAAAGCACTTCAGGAATGCACTACTACTAATGTTATTGTTCTGTTTTAAGTGTGTTGCATAATGGATTAAGCTACAGCTGCATTTCGTTGTAAAATAACAATAAATTAACCTTGAATCCTTATTTTTCAGATTAATTCCACTTTGCATATAGACTATAACATTTACTATACACTCTCATTTTAAATTGCTATGATTGAAGAACACCACGAACACACTATTTTTGTGCAAGATTGTTTCTGTTATTACACGTAAGCCTTTCAGACATGTTAAACGTAACATACAGTGAGACACTTTGTCCGACCTGTGGGGAGTCTCAGGTGAGTCTCGATGTTCTGAAGTCGCTCTTCTATGGCTGCGTTTCCACAGTCTCTCGACATCGGGCCCCTCTGCGGATCCCCTGCCTCTCCCTGGCCCCCCCCACTGCGAGTCTGGGGCCCGTAAGTGTTCACCACCCGGGTAACTAGCCAGGCAAGAAGATCACAAACAAAAGCCATGATATTAAAACCAGGGACGAGCAAACGGGTCTGAGGACAAAGCATGCAGATCTATAAAGTAGTTTATCGGTTGGTTCTTCAAATGGTTCAGCACTTCTTATTTAATGCATTCATAATACTTTTTATGTATTCATTAAACCAAAACATATTAAAAAAAAAAAATGTCTTGTCATCTGTCAAGTCATTTTTCTTCATTAACTTTATGAACCTATGACTTACTTAAAAAGACAAGTGCAATTGAAAAGAATTAAGCTGTTAAGAAATGTCACATTGACATTTGTAGGAAATATTTATTTCCTTACCTTTCACGTGGCTTTTGAAACCTGGATAAGGAGTGAAAACTGCATCTGTCCTGGCACAGCTGTTTTCTACTGAGGAGACATTTTGATTAAAAATATATAATTAGAACGTAATGTCAAAATGTAATTAAAGTTCTTAGAAACATTTTATATAGATGGCTTAAATGCCAATTATTGCCATTAGTGTGTCCTGATTTCTGTTACTGGTATCTCACTCAGGCTTTGAATTTAAAAAGCCCTCGGTCTCGTGTTTTTCTCGGCTAAGCTGGTTGTGTTTCGAGGCCGAGTGTGTTAGCTACTTCAGCCCCACTCTTTGTGCAGTTCAGCCTGACCTCTCGCCTGTGGAAATCAGCTCTCTCCCAAACATTGGCAATCTGTGTGCAGGCTCCCTCTCCACCCTGCCCCCAACCTCTTCCCCATTCTCACCCTGATTGCAGTCGATCACGTTGCAAAACTCGCGTACATTGTTTTCATTGATCTCCATCTGCTTGCGTTCCATAAATGCAGATATTCTTCGCTCAATCTAGGGTTTCAATGGAGACAGAGAACAAAGGTAATGAGATACAGTGGATTGATGAGCTATTGATAGGTGTCAAGAAAGCAATGAGTTGGGGGGCAAACAGTCATTTGCATTACATGGAACGAGAAAATGTAGTAGACAATATGTTCAGGTATCCAAAACAGTTGAATTGCTGGCCATCATCCCATGATGGAATATGAATACTGTTTGCTTGGCTACCAAAATAAATGCACAACAGAATGGGGGGCTCTTGTCCTTCATCCACATGCAATCTCAGAGTAATGAGCATCCACTTCATAATCCATCAAGGACCTGGCCCTCTCTCAAAGCCCTCCAGCAATGTGGTCTGTTCTACCCAACCACCGCACTAAAGGACCCCTCATTCTCTGCTTCCCTGCGGCACGTCATGTTCACATCCTTGGGAGCAATTATTTATCAGTATTCATTTGGTTAACATAGAGTAAAGAGGTCTCTAAAACTGTCACTTCCAGATCTGCTGACGGAGACCAACCTCTGACTTCTTGGCTCGGATCTGAACCATGACGTCATCCTCTGCCGTCTTGCTGTCTTCGTCGGCGGCGGTCTGAGGATAAAACTCAGACAGATCCGTCATCTGCTCTCTGAGTGACGAAGAGGTGACGGCATCGTCTGTTGTGGAGTCTTTTGTAGAGGATGTATCGCCCTGAGCATCCACTAGCGTCTTTAAGCTTTCTGAAACAGCCTATTTAAAAATGGGAAAAAATAATATAGCATTCATAGCACAAATAATAGTTTTTAAATGAAATAGGCCTTTACTAACAAGCATTAAAGGGTATAATGCAGTTTAAAAATAGCCTATACAAATAATAATGTATAGGCATCAATTTAAAAGCATTTAATCAAACCCTTTTAGTGTTAATGTACCTGTAATTTAGTGATATGCTCCTGCAAACAGCTGTGCACGTGAGCATCTGGAGATGACGGGAGATCCGCAGCATCGATGTTGACTTCTATTCTCAGAGCAGCATCACTCAATTTGAGCTTGATTTAAAAATATAGAAAGAGACAAAAAGTGAGGCGACACTGCACAACACATTAAAGCAAATTGAGTGCTTAAAATACTTCTACTTATCAGCCGGCGTGCATTAGTAAGTGTTTTCTGCCTTTCTCTGATTTTATATTATTTGTTTATTGAGTATCTAGGTTAAATACTGTTAGTCAGATAATGCAAGCCATTTCGAATATAATTTTGGACTCTGGGAATTATGGAAATGTTCTGAGATTTTATAATGACCTATTTATCAAAGATAATAATCCAATTGGAGAGACTCCACTTTGATAATGCCACATAAAGTAGAGATATATTTGATATACATGCTGAAGGTAGAGCAGGTGCAAGAATATGTGTACATAAAGAATTGAAGTTGCTAATACATATTGTGTCACATACTTATGTATATATAATACCTTGCTTTATATCTTGTTATTGTTCATTTGTAAATTCAACATGTATATTTTCTACTTTCTTGTTTATTTCTTGTCTTTGAATATGTATTGTACAATGCCATGTCTTTTTATGCTGCTGCAACACAAACATTTCCCAAATTGGGATCAATAAATGTCTATCTTATCATATATTTATTTCCCCCCCAAAGATTGTGTTCTTATTCTTGCTTTTCCAAGAGAATGGACGGGAATAGGAATCACGTAAGTGCTAAATAATTCAGACCACGTGATCCTGAATTACAGAGTTCACATGTTAAATACAGGTTTCAGGGAGAGCTAGAAAGAGAGGTGAGCGGGGTTAATGACAACAGGGTGAAGTGACATTAGGAGAGATTTGCTTAAATTGGTGAGGCGAGGTGGCTGGTATCTCACAAGCGTATGGCCCATTGGTAAGGCTGGTATCTCACAAGTAAGATTGAATCCCAATAAACAATGTCATGTTTAATGCTTTATTTTCACTTTGTCTTAATTTCATTTGTATGAATTGCCTCTGAATTTGTTTTTTACTATGTTCACATATTCCTACATATGAACTGCTTTAAGTTTGCTTTTATTACATTTAAATGCATATAATTGACTTTGAATCAGGCCAATTTCTGAAAGGAGCTACATGCATACATTTGCCTTAAAACTGCAGGATGTTGCAGGTTGCTTAAATTGGTGAGGCAGAAAAGCTGGTATAACCACGTCTGGAAGCAACGAGCTAGTAAATTGAAATGATATAAATACCAACAAAAACAAGGGAAGGTTACGTTGTTGCTACTTTCTTTAGCACGGCTTGAATGTTGAGTAAAATGAATGAAGTGTGTCCTGCTAACCCGGGATGCTAAAAACATTAGCATGGAGCTAACATACAACTCGGACGGAGAAGAAACGTATCTCGGGGCTAAATGTGGCTAAAACAATGTGAACCAACCTCTCTCCCGAAGTCTGAAAAGAGCTTCAGTATCGCACACAGGCAGTCCCTGTAGCTGCTGGACATGTTGCTGGATTCACGAGGAGGAGGGTGATGTTCACTAAGCTTCATTGTATCCGCCATTGCAGTTAAACAGCTGCAGAATACTGCCCGCTGATTGGCTTGTAATCAGACCACGTGATCAGCCTGCCCTCTTCAGAACCACTGCTGTGTTTGTGCAGAATACAAATAGTAGACTACTATATCAAGTAAATGCATTATATTTAAATAGACCTCATTTGGCTATATTTGATGTGGGTAGTACGCTTTTAAAAGTCTTATATTTATATATGCCAGCTTCATACCGTTTTTTATTTATAAAAGTTTACATACAATTTAACTAAATATGTTTTAATTATATGTTTCCTCCAATTCAATTTATGCAAGCCACATTTCCCCTCAGCATAAGAATGACAATGTAAAAGAGAGGTTGTGGTTGCAGATCATGTTTGTTTTTAAAGTCTTGTGAATCAACCAAGCACCACCATTTGGAACAAAAAACCGAGTCAAAAGTGTGCCTTATCTGTGACCAGCTTTACAAGTAAGCTTACCTATTATTATTATTATTATTATTAGTTTATCACTCTTTACAAATATTTTTTTCCTTTGTTTTGATGTATTTTCATATTTAAATCTGCATTGCCTCAAAATGTGTTAGTATATTATATTATATATAATATATATTTTCTGCTATATTCCTTGTTCTTTGTTTGCTTTTACTGCATTTAAATACATATAAAACACTTTGAAACTGCCCCGTGTTTATAATGACTTGCTTTGCCTTATACATGCAGGGGGTTGCAGGTTATGCTGATATTATAAAGAGAGAATGAAATTAGTTAGAAAGGCTTATGGCCCATACCACAGATAACATTAACCTTTCAGTAATTGTTTAAGTATTAGATTTTTGCTAGGAAAAAATCTTCTGGGTGCATTTACTCAAAGGAGCATACGTGTAACACTAAATGCACATCAAGCCTAGGATACAACTTAAATAACTAAAGTGCATTAAATGGTACAGGATTTTCCTCTAAATTATATCAGCACTCAAATGGGAAACAATCAGACATGGTTACCTGCAGACTGCACTGATTTGCAGCCATATGTAACCCTGTTCCTCATCACCATCACGCACTTTTCAAACAGGAGGAAGAATGGTCACTCAATTATAAGAACATTGTCCTTGAATCGCAGCGGACTGTGCAGCAGGCCATTGGGATGGGAACCCGGCCACAATGGCGTATTTTTCTGAGTTGAGTGACTGTGGGAAAATCTCCCTCCTCTATTCAGACATTTTTCCCTTCTTTTCATATAATGGGGAGAGAGACTGATGAAGGCAACATAGAAAAAGAACAATTACAGGCAATGAGAAAGCACAACCACTCAGAACTCAATAATGCAGTGTAGAAGGGTTAATCATTTTAGGAAGGGGTCTAAAGACAAGCCTTTTTGGTGAATTCATCTGTGGGTGATATTTTTTTCCCCCTGAAACAGGAAGGGAACTGTAACACTTGACATGGTTTGACATGCTGAGCCATTGCTGAATGTTCCCACACAGCAAGGAGCTCTCGATAAGGAAAAACTGCTCACTTAATTTGCAGACCCTGCAGAGCTGTGATGACTTTCCCTTTCTTTAAATTGGCAGGGATTGTGAAGAGATATTTAAAATAGGCAAAATTGAACTTCAAGGTTGACATTTGCAGACAATCCTACTCTTTCAATGTCAATTGTTTTGTGGTTCTTTTTTCAAATGAACTTCATGTTGCTGAAAATGAGAAAGACGGATGGTGAAATGTATCCTATACCGAAGTAAAATTACAACATTACACACATGAATCCATAGGTAAAAGTAAACATTGTCAAATACAGGTACAAAAGTCAAGTGTTGAAGTATCTAAAAGTAACCACAGTCTCAGAAAGCCTTTACACACACTATATACCGACAGGCCCAATGTATAATAAGTATTTCAAACAAATAAGAAAGCAACATGTAAATACAGTAAACACTTAAAAAGGTCCTTAAATAGCAGTCAACTGTATTTCCAATGCTAAACCATTGTGTATGTGTTTGCATGCTGCTTTCAATCCTTTCAAATCCTTTTAAAATATTTTGTTTGTATAGAAAACTTTCAAAAACAAAATCAAAAGGGAAAACACTCAACTAATGAAATACTATTTTAATCTGTTTGGACGTAAATAAGTGATATATATATGTTATTAAGTTGAAAAGAGTTTATTTTGAAAGAAAATAAATTCTTTTAAAAAAGCACCAAATAAGAGTTAAGGGGCGAATGTCTGCAAAACTGTGTCACAGTTAAACTGTAATTAGTAATACGCTGCGTACACATATTAAATAGGAGTGAGAGACAGAGATGTCTTTGTGGTTTCTTATAGTTTGAAACTATTTTGGCTCAGGAGAATGCAGTCCAGGAAACGAGGTGCTGGAGGAGGAGGGATTGGTGCTGCCTCTTGGTCACATCAGCCACCTGCAGGAAAGTAAAAGGTCGTCCTTTGAGCCTGTCTGCTCCACGGCAGCAGATGATGTTGACAGAGCATGAGACAGAGTAAAGGCCAGACGGGAGGGTCAGGGGAGAGAGGGAGCACAATGCAGAGAGGCAAGTGGATTTCAGTGGGAAGGTTTTTGTCTCTTTTAACTGAGAGAGGAATAATTAAATGTATTCTGCGGCCTTGACACTGGGTTCAAAACAGCCACCGAACATCTAGAAATACTGCTTTTAATAACTATCAACCAATTAATTTAACTTACATCTTTTATTATGAGAAGCGAATCAAGAGTTTACCTTGAAACAGGAACACATCACAGTGGATCAAATGTGATGAAATGCCTGGTTAATACATTATTCAAACTCAAGTATGCTAGCAGCTCTTTGAGTCTGGACTTTGGCACTGCGATGTTGTAAGCCTAACGTGTATATCGGCTTGCTAATATGCTTACAATTAAAATGCAAACATGCACATTTAAAATGAACTTATATCATAAATAGCATTAGCAAAAAACACAGTAGGCTACAACTGAGGGCTATGGGAATGTTATGACCAGCAGCCTATTGTTCGGTAGGTTAGGTATTTTGTCAGAAGTTTAACTATTTGAGAGAAGTTAAAGGTGGGGTATGTCATTTTGGAGAAACCAGCTCGAGTGCGCTAGAATTTGAAAGTACGCAGCCGAAAAAGATCTGCCACTTCCTTCAGACTTCCTTACAGAGCCCCTCCTCCAACACACACGAACGCGCACATGACCAATGAGGGCACGAGATAAATGTGTGCACAGATGGAAGGCTGACAGGCAGGTAGGCCATCCAGTTACTTTAGCCTGGCCGCTCAGATGATTGGTCGTGCTTTTTACAGTAGCCTACTACGGCTTCCACAGATGGATGACATTTTTTTATGTAGGCTATTTATTGTCAAAGCATTTAATGTATTCATTATTATCGGGATGTTAAGAGCATTCCATGAAATATAACCAAAAGTATTTCTGAAATAAATTACATACCCCACCTTTAAGGAGGTACAAATCATGCTAAGTCAAGAGTTGTAACATTTCACTTAAACTCATTATCAATCATAAATGGTGCAACATGTTATTAAAGGTTTCAGGATGCATGTATGAATATCTATTGAAAATGTAATGGAATATGTTTAGATATTTTACTAGTTTCACTTGTTAGCTTAACACAATGCAGGATGCAGTGCAGGCTAGCATGAATGTAAATAGATTGGTTACTAAACTAAAGTAGCCTATTGCAGTAAGGTAAACTCCCCCCTTGATGGGTAAGGGAAATGGTTATGGATAAGAACATTTATCAGAATGAACACAAAATGTCAACCAGCTGGTGGCACTACATGAAAAACTAGGGAATCACCAAAGTGAGTGGGATTCATCTTCTTGTGACAGTGAATTTCCATGATTATATATTTGATTGTTGTGATTTCTTGAGGCAGAACAACTCGCCAACATTGCCAAAAACATGTTGCAAGACAGGACTGACTAAATGAAGACAGAAAAAGGCTTGTACTGCGTACACAGGCAAACCTAGCTTCACATAACTCTCAGTGAGTGAACGTTATGTGGAAAAACACCACACTCCTATTTAACGCAGTCAAAGTTAGCCACAGGGGCAGGCAGGCAGCGTACTGCTTTAAGCCACTTCTGACTGTGAAGAGCATTAATGATATGGACAAAGCGCTAAGGATCCTCATAAAGTTATTAACTGGCTTTTACTGCAGCACATTGCTGTTCGTGACACATTTCCAATCAGCAAGAGGAAGATGCAAAGCCACTATTACTTCAGCCCTCACATGTACTACCGCTTAATCAGCTTAAAACAGGTTCCCTTGCATGCATGGAGAGATTCAAGAGGTTTATTGTTTAACTTTAACTCTGTCATGTGACCTTATACTGTTGCTTCACATCACACAACTGGCAAAAACAACGTGACGCATATGTTAAACTAGTGAGCTAACACAGCATCAGTGATAGTGGTGAAAATATCATAAAAAGGCTAATTGACTAGCTTTTATAAAGTTGACATATTACTTTTCTTTCTAAGCACTTTAAGGCCATCTCATATGTTTCGCTCAACAACTCAAAGTCCTTCATTTAAAACCTTGCTAAAAAGTACAAATGCAATGTATCAATGAATATGACTGCAGATGCATACACTGTACACACTACATACAGTATGCGTACTCATTATATAGTTGGATTAGTGATAATTGTGCTGTAGATTCATGTCGCTTGTAGAGGTGGAGCTACGTTTGTATGCAGTTTGCTAGTTGCCTCGGATTTTGACCCTCTTGAACCACACTTTTTTTTGAGTTTCACATTTGTCATTTAAATGTTCAGTTATGTCCCAAAAAAGTACATGTTATACTTAGTTACTCACTCCTCAGGTCGAAAGACTGTCCCGAGCTTGGATGGGAACCAGCAGAGTCTAAATGGCCGGAGTGAAGTGCGGTGATTCAGAGTGCTTCAGTCACTCAGCCGTCTTTCCCTGAGAGGCTGTATGTTGATAGTTCTCTTGTTATTACATCCTCAGTGAGAGCTGTGGAGACGCGTCTGAAACATGGCCGTCTGCCAGAGCCAGACATACCGGTGAAAACACGAGATAACTGAAAGAAAACAAATCAGAAATTGATGTTATGCAGAAGCATGTAATGTACAAATGGCTGTAAATGCACATTTTGCAAAGTAGACACATTACTTAGCAGGACGTTGTAAGTACAAACGTTTTAGCAGGTAGAATACTGAGTAGAATACTCTTTAGCAGAAAAGGCCCTGTCTGGGTATTATACTTTTTGAGTATCTCTATATTTACTGTGTAGGCAGCATTTTAATATTTACATGTTCGAGGTGAAGCTGCTTTTTTTAAATAAGTTTTTGCTCCAGGTTTGTTCAGTCCGTATAAATGCATCACATATTATCCGATCATATGCTTTGGGCTCAAAGTGTATAAGTGATTGTTTGTGTACTTTAACGTCTCTACATTGCATTATATCAACATGAAGTCATTTTTTGTAACAAGGATTTCATTCAATATTTAAAAAGAACAAATATCTGCCAATAAATACAAGATTGTAATGCATTATAAAATGTTTTAAATACTTAAAAACCAAATCACTTTTAACATATATGTTTCAAGTATTATATTGTAGTTCAAATATTGAAGTACATTTCAGTTTAAACATCAAAATAGTATTTAATACATAAGCAAATTAGCCTATACTCCACCTCTATATTTGGTCTATGTGTTGCTAAATCCTTATGAATATTAACTTGGTAGTTTTAATACATATAGCACTTTTCAATCAGACAACCTGTCTCACCTCAGTCTGTAAATCTGTCCCCCGGTTGCCCTACAAATGTAAAATCTCCCTGTATCACCCCACCCCACCTCCTCCCTCCTTATTTCGTGACAGCGTTCCCCCCCCCCCTCCAGCCGGCTGCACCTGTCACCTGGGGGCCTCTTCCTACATTCAGGATCAATTTACATAACCTCATTTAGCAGTTCACAAATCAGAGCCATTAAGAGCTACTAACAGGAACCAAGGGTTCTAATTTAGCTTGCCTTTCACAGTGGGAAAATTGTTCCGTTCAGGCCTACAAATAAAGATTCAGGTCTTGGCTTTGATTGTTGATTGTGATGGTAAATGTACAGATGATTAGAACAGCTTTTCCCTCCCTGTATTGATTTCCTGCCAAAACCCAGCAGGCACTGGTCCTGCACGGGGAAACCGCTGAGCGCAAATGAGGTTAGCAGATTTTTGATTTGTACATATGTTAAGGTATTTTAAAAAATCATAAAACTGCAGTGGAAAGCTTCCGCAAAATATAAAATAAAGATCTAAGACAATCTATTCATCATTTGCCACTTACTATTATAAGTTTTAACATTAATACAATCCAGATAATCAATATAATATATCATTATATAAATCAATTTACAATACTTAACACTGTGTGATCTTTGATCTCTCTATGCACATTAGACAGCATCCTTAACTGACAACCAAGCAATCATTTAAAATATGTTATCAAGTCTTAAATGCCTTTATTTACATTTGTGTGGCAATGTGAGAGTAGAAAACCCAATTCAGAGAGCCGTGAATAGCTGGAGTCAAGAGCTGGAAAATTATTTTCAATCTGCATTCAATTTGGTAACAGATGAGGCTCATAGAATAAAGAGGCTGAATCAAATTTCCACTTGTTCACCACTAAACTTGGTGGTACGGCATGTGAACGTGTGCTTTTAGGGGGCATTTTTGGGGGAGAAATGTTTAATTAATCCACAAATCAGTGCTCTTCTCGCTGCCGTTGCAGACGCATATGTTTGCACTTCAGGCTGTAGGATAAGGAGGACGCTCTGCATGAGATGCATCCAGCCGCCTACAGATTTTGTCTGTTTCAAAATGATTGCATAACATCAGTGATAAGCAGGTGGATAAGAGCTGCAATAACAGTAGGCCACTAGAGAGGGTAGGCTTTGAGGGTATGCACTGAAAGACCCAGACACATGTATTGACTGCATAAAAGCTTTGGGGGTCACACAAAAATAAAAATGTTTTCGAGCTGTGATTCAGTAGAGTGGCCCTGTCCGGATCTGGTCCAGCTCGTTTTTAGTCGTTTCACTTGAGGATAATTTATTACAAGTGTGCAGAGCAGGTCTATGTGGGGGTTGGGATTTAGCAGAATGGTGCTTGAAAATGCTATAGCAACCAACAAGAGGTTGTGGGCCTTTGGTAAAAGCAACTCTGATTGTGTAAAAAGGAGATAAGATAGCATACTGATCATGATGGTGAAACATGACATTTTAACACAACACTCAGTCAAACAACAGAGTGATAGTTTTTAAAAGCAAGTGGGCAGTCTAAAACAAATTAGCGTGATTATAAGTGGTACATAACTTGTTTTGGAATGATAACCATGGGCAACATGGAGTTTTTTAAGCCTTATTAAATGGACCAAAACATGGCCATTTTGAGATAAATCCAAATGCCTTAAAATAATTTAACACTGAGTTAGATTAAACACTTTAAAAAGGGACTTGGATCCCAGCCAGTGTCTTGTCCATCATTCCCTAAAAGAAGTCCAAGGGAGGAGACAACTGTTGTTGCTGTGTAGCCTAGACGAATTACTTTTAATGAACATGTAATTAATGGAAATAGACTCAACGGTTTCAAAGCAAACAACGATTCTAATTGATTTGCATTTCCCTTTTTTTTTGGGCTGCTCCGATTCTCTTTGTCCGGCCTCTCTATTGATTACCTTTTATGTGTATCGCTCCACATGTGTTTTCCTTCATTAACAGATAACGGGCTCCTGACTACTCCCATCCCCGGGTTTAATGTTGCTTAATGTCTACTTTGTTCCCGTGTCATGCCGGAGGGCAGCGAGAATAATGAGAGAGTGGGTGGGCCGTGATTGGCCCGCAGTAAGGCAATGGTGTTTAGGACGCCGGCTGCAAGGGGATCAGTGGAGAGGTTAGAAAAGCAGAACCTTTTGGGCTGGCTGAGACGCAGCATGTGGTCTCCGAGTCCGATTCACTCCCACTTACTGCTGCTGTTTTCTGTTAAACTGTCATTTTACTATCAACACCTGACACCCCTTTATTGAGCTGCCTGTCAGCCTGCCTGAGATGCCTGTTAAGTGTTTAACATAATGCAGCACTAGCATCCTCTTTATTTATGGGGGATTAGGATATAAACTCCGATTCTGCAGTTCGTTTAGCCTGTAAATTGACCAAGTAAGAAATCACATATATATTCTACTGAGCTATTCAGCAACCGGAATAACATACAGTGACACTTGGCCCTAAAAGGAGAACTACGGAGTTGTGAACAGAATTGCATGTTAGCTAATTGTTAATTTAAGCGGCTCGCAGTGGCTAATTATGTCGGCACAGCCAAGCCATTTGCATGATGGACTAGCCACCTGCCTGAAGGCGCTGCCAAGGCAAACTATGTAATTACTGAACAGCAGTGGGGCAATTTTTGACTGTCGCCCCTTTTGTGTCACATGAATTCCTCGTAATGACATATTTCATTACGGGGCAAATATCACCCCTCCTCCCGGTTGCTGAACAAAACATGGAAGTCTCAACAGGTCCTAATATACAGGACCAATTTACACCCACCTCCACCCTGTGTTTTTATGAACCTGTAGTTATGTATGCCTTTACTGAGTTAAATGTGCATTTTCTCAGCTCAGCTATAGGCTATGTGATGCTCGGGTTAAAATGGGCCTGGCAAGTGATTGCTGCCTGAACTCATTAAGCTGTCAAATGTCTAGCCTTTGGGATCTTGATTGCTTATTGTGAAGCAACATTCAAGGAATTGTTTTTTAGTCAGCAGAGACATACCCCTCTATTCACTCTCACTGAAGAATGGACTGACTGGGGACCCATGTGGTTTGTCCAAGTTTTCCCACTTTACTCGGAGCATTTCTAAAGTCTTTATAATTTACTAAAATAATTATCACTAATTGTTTTTAGGTCATTTTAAAATGGTAGCCTTTTATGCTAATGGCCCAAAGCAAATAAATAACAATATAACTACATATTTATATTAATGTTGGCTGCAGGATTTACTTTCACCAAACAATATATATAGTATTTGTTTATATAAAATTCTCTAAATGATCAATTATCCTATATTTGATTAGCTTTTACAAAGTGGTGACATTATTCTCCCTAAGGGTTCACAAACACACACACACAATAATCTAATAAAAAAAGACCCTTACCCTTATTAAAAAACAACAATATTATCAATAAAAAAAGATAAAATAAACTAAAAATAAAAGATCAGAATGAGACATAACTATGCGTATAAAGATTTGCCAATGGAAGCTTAAAAACAACAAATGGTCCCAAATTGATAGCAAAAAAATAAATACAAGTATATCAAACAATTTCCAAAAGCAATGAAAAGGAGAATACAAGTGAGATGGTGTTATTGTTTTAGAGATATGTAGCCTTGATCTGCATGTTATCAACACATAGTAAATATACGTACAAATAGGAAAATAAGAGAGGACCCAAGTAACTCCCTTGTGGGACACCATATAATGTTATTATATACAGTGTCTAAGCAAAAGCTAAATGGGAAATACCAGACCCTTTAAGTTTGGCAATGAGAATATTGTATCAGTAAGATTAAGCCAAGAGCACAGCCCAAGTTTCCTGACCCCCGTATACTCAATTAATAGTAAGATCACCAAGAAGTAATGTTCAAGCCAATAGTGATGTGTGCTATATGTTGGGTTTTAAGTTTTAATATATCTGCCTGCGCAACTTGTATAGGCAGGAAATCTCAGTATGGAGCCATCAAAGAGGACTCATGGTGAACAGCTGGGGGATAAAGGAAGCCTATATGATTGCTTCTGTGTTTTTTTATCTATATGTAAATAGAGTCAAATGCATAGGCTAATAAATGGAAAATCACTTCTTTTTTTTACCAATTTGGAAAAGACTGCATATTCTATTCATCGTGCAGAATGATCCACTCGGATAATTTCTATTAATGTATTAATGTTTAAGAGGTAGTGTTATATTTGGCTCATTGGGTAAACTTTAACCACTATTTTGAGTAGTTCAATCAGTGGGAATAGATATATGTAGCATGTGGTCCTTTTACGTCTTAATTGTATAGTTTCTTCTAACTACAATTGGAATACGGCTGTGGCTCAGTAGATAGAGTGCTGGACTTTAAATCTGGGGGTAGCACGTTCAAGTCCCACTGCAGTCAGCATGTCGTTGTGTCCCTGGACAAGACACTTCACCCCAGATTGTTCCTGTGGGGATTGTCCACAGTACTGAATATATGTAAGTCGCTTTGGATAAAAGTGTCTAACAAATGACATGTAATGAATACTCTTAGTGATGTAAACATTAACATTTGTATTATTCCTCTGAAATAAAGGGATGTAAAAGTATAAACTTTGAATACAGAGGCACTAAACGTAAATGCACTTCTCTCATTATGTTGCCTATAACTTTTAAAGTTAAACTTTTCTGGATGTTATGTTAAAGGTATTATATAATGTGTATATCTTAAGTGCCCTCATGTTGATGTCATGCAGATTAATTGAAATTCACTTAAGGTGTTGCCATTTGAAAGGGATAGCCTTGGACTATTCAGACCTTCAGAGTTATGGCTGCAGGCCTCTAGAGCGAGCAGTGGGTCGGTGTGGAGGGTTTGGTGTTAACGGGGTTAGTGATGGCTCGTTGGTTTCTAAAGGACTCCTGCTGCTACTGTACACAGACATGACAACTCAGCTTCAGCCTGGTCCTCTTTAATTGCCATGTTTAACGGGAGCACACACACACATTTAGCCACACAGCAGCACACACACAGATTTAGCCGGATACCAGCACTCAAACACAAATGTTTCCGCAAACCAGCACACATGCATTTCTTACATTTCTATCCTTGTGAGGACCTTCTATAGTTCCTATTGAGTTTAAAACAGCAACACTTTTGTATGTAACCTGTAGTTATTCCACGTTGCAAGCCATGCATGCTCATGTCTGACAGTAAATGGGGTTATAACATGTTTTAAAATAATGTAAACAAATGGAGGAGGTTTTTTTGTGCATATAACAGTGATATAACAATCAGACCGGTTTGAGGTGGTAGCTCTGCAGTGTTTATAGGTTGCACAAACGTGATTGATCATGGCCGATAATATTTTTTGGGCAACATCTGTTGTTGACTGAGTTTGTGAGTACATTTTTGGTAAAACAATGTTTCAAGAATTTGAAAGAACATTTGGTATTTAAACTAATCCAAAATAGCCCACCTTTTTTAGATGTGAAATATTCTTTACTTTACATAAATGTCATTATGTATATAAAAAAATGTTAAAAATATAGCGGATTACTAAGTTATCCGGAGCACTTTGCTGAGGAAAGTTCTTTCCTCCATTCATGCAATGTTAAGGTCACTTAATGTGTCATTCATTATCACGAGACTATAGTCTGGTCTCATCAACAACTCACCGAAAGGGTTTGAGTATCACTGCCCACAATGTTTGGCCTAATAGAGCGGATATTACTTTATTTCTGCACGTAAAGGATCATGAGGTTTCCATCGAGATGAGAATTACAAACTTAACCAGCTTGCTCAGCCTCTATGATTAATTCTGCACTAACATGTCTTTCTGCCTGCTAAATCCTTTTGACCAATGGGTGTCATTGTCAAGAGTGAAAGTTAGGAAGGTGAGAAGTGTGTGTTGTTGGAGGGAAGAGTAATTTGGCATTATGTATCGTAGTGTCCTTTAATATCTTTAACCAACAAATTATCTTAGGACTATTTATGTTGAAAGTAGCCCTAATTTAATTTACATTCGGTATTTTAACAAACAGATCAAAGGTGGAAAGATATGATCGCCATTGTATTTTCATTTTTTATTATGCCTAAAAACGAGTTTACAGCTCAAAAAGCTGGTGTTTGTGACACGAACAGTTACTGATTCTGTAACAAAACTAAATCTGAATGTTCATCAGGAAACAGTCTTTCTCACTATGTTCCACTTCATCAAACATGAGGCCCCACAGGGATCAGTTAATGGATCACTTATTTTTTTAATTTTAGATATCCCACCAGGCTATTGTTGTGGGTCCACATTTACTGTTTTGATTCTCAATTTTATGTCATGAAAATATGCTTTGAAGACTTTTACGAAGTGTAATTTGTAAGCACCATAGACATCATTTATATTTTGATGTTTTCTAAAACATAGGAAATATTTTAGTTTAGTCATCTTTAATTTGGTTGTGGTTCCACCTGTAAGCTAGTGGCTAGCTAGCTCTCTCTGCAGCCTCACACAATTTTTCTATCTCAATGTTGATTTGATTTATTTCCTCTCGGGACTCTAAAGCTTCAGTCATGGGATGTATTTTATTTCTAACTTCTGTTTAGCTCCTCAAAAGAAGGAGGGAGGCGTTTTTCTTCTTTCAAGTGTATGGGTTTACTATAAAAGCATCAGGAGGAGAATACCAGAGATATGAACACTTACATTATATAACATTTGATAGATTATTGTGAAAATAAAACTAGGTATAAAGAATAAGATTAACCACGACCAAGAAAGAGTTTAAAGCTGATTGTTCCTTAAGGGCTATATCACAGTGTGTATTTATATTAGAATTCAGTTGAATTTTATATTGTCATTAAATTATTCTGTTTCTTTGTTGTTGCTCCACATGAAGAGGATCAGTTATGTTCAACATTTCAAAACTAAATCTTCATATATTTGCTTTTATATATTTGTGTTTAAATGAGTTTAAATAATGTGTAAAATACTGTGTCCACTGCATCTCTTAGATTTTGGGCTACTCTGTTTGTTGTTAAATAATCATGATCATCATAATAATTTGTCTGAAGACTACACAATATGAAATGTTAGTTTTTTGGGAGATTCTTCTATATTTTAAAATAATTTTGAATTTCAAACCAAAATCCTTAAACTATAAAGAAACCTTGTTACATGTGTTCAGCTTTTTGGGGGGATGCTAAGTCCATTGTTAAGTCTTCAATTGAGAAATCTTGTGATTTGTGCCATTTGTTTCGCCCGAGCAGTATTATTGAAATGAAGTTAAATTGCAGCCAGTCCCAGAGGCATTGCCTTCAAAAGAAAAAATCAAAAAAAAAAATCAAATACACCGAAGATGTATAAAATGCGCTTTGTTCATCAGAGGGAGGAGAGAGAAAGGACTCCACTCAGCGAGCTCTGAATGCTGCATTTCATGCCTGCAATAATTATGCTGAAAGGTCAAGTATTACAGCATCCTGTGCTCCGCTTTGCATGCAAAGTATTTCAGCTCACAAATGACCCTCGTTTGCGCTTTTTTAACAATGGCTTGAAGAACCAGATAAACGTAGGACAATTAAAGATTTTTGCAGCTAGCTGACAATAACATGTACCAAAGGGGGTGATTGCAGTTGAGTAATTGTCCTATTTGTGTTGCACATCAACGCCTTGGCCTGCTGCTATGAAATGTTTAGGAACTTAAGAAAGAGGAACGAGAGTGGTGTGGTTTAAAAAAAAAGGTGTTATGTTTTGAAAAAAAAGCTCTGAAGAATTATAAACATAGATTTTCTTAAGGTAAAAACCAGTCAAACTATTATTCAACCGACATAATAAAGATACACATTCTGGTTAACATTTGTGCTGATTTTTTATTTACATATAATTTCAGCACCGTGGACAGTACCCAAGTCCAGCTCTTGGATCTTTAAAATAATAAAAAGCTAAGACACTCTGAAAGTCAATACTTTCAGTAGATTTCTCTATTTATTTAATGTTTAAGGACCTAATCACAATGCACTGTTAACGCCACACACGTCTGTGTGATGTTTTCATTACATATTCATCAATAGGAATGTCAGGAAATCCCACTTAAACCTTGAATTCCAATTAATCAACGAAATGAACAAAGACATTTTTTGTATCAGTGTAATTTTTGTAATTCCCCCTATAGGTAATATTCCCATATATTAAAGTTGGAGATAATTGACGTATTGGATGTGTAAACGCGTAATATTGCAAAAATATTCCTTTTCAGGCAGTTTTATAAATAAAAAGGTGTAGTATTTTGGGTATTTTGATTCCCCAAAATGTACTGAGAATTTAACAGTAAAACGTAGCCTACTGTAGAAAAACAGCCATTTTTTATATTCGTTAATAAAAACACAATTTTTTTAATGAACAAAACGACTTAATTGTTAGTGGTTATGAGTATCTTATTTATTTCTTAAAAACGACAATATGTTTTGCTTTTAGACGCCACTGAAAACTCTTGTGGAAATGACTGAAGCATGATTCAATACGCACACATATCTGATGTCCCTACAATTATGAACCAGGATTTTTGGATGCAACACATCACCAGAAGTAATACTGAAGCTAAATAGGCGAATACAATTCAACAGCTAGTCACTAACTCAAATATGATTACCTTGAGATTAGGGACTAATTGCTCGGGGTTCACGGAGACCAGCTACCATAAAGCCAGGAGGACTTTGGGAGTTTCTCAGTTGGTTTCTACAAAAGAGAGCGATGAGAGCACACACGCTTCCAACAAGTCATTCTCAACAGCTACAAGCTGCACACAAAGACCACACACCGCGCCAAAGACATGGTAATGTAATCCCAAACTTCTCACTTTTCTCCCGAACAAAACCAGCTCTGCCAAATACCTGATAGAAGATAGTTTCTGATGTTGGGGAGATTTCACTTTAAAGTCCCCGAAAGGGATTTTTGGGTGGCTGCCTGGTGGCCTGAAGATCTGCTGCTGCCTTAAAGTGGTACACGCACATTAGAGAAGTTTCCTATTAAGATAGAACATCACATTTATCTTGATAATATGTGTGCAATAAATAGTTTTGGTTTTGAAGTTACATGTCCAGAATTATTCACTGAAATAAAAATCACTTCATGCTTATAATATCATCCTACATTTGCTGGCAGGTCAAAAAGCAAACCTGTGATGATTTTTTAAGATTTCTTTAAAAAATAAACACGAGAATTTACACTAGGTTGTATTAATGCAAAAACAAAAGGGTTACCAGATAGAGCAGTATATGTCATATATCGTTAAATATAATGGATTAAAATTGCAGCAAACAGCAGGAATCCGGTATTACAAGGGGAGTCAGGTGCAAACAGGCCTGGGGGCAGCTGCATCTGAGCGATGATCCACGGTAGGCACTTTTCGACATCATTGGGTTCTCCTTATACCTTTTTGGGTAAACTAGCCCACGTATTTTTAGGTTGAGCGATGGTCAGCCGATTAAGCGGTGTTTCTGTTTTTATTTTTAACCTTAACTAAGACCTCAAAACAAGTCGTTTTGATGAAATCTGTAATAAGTAGGATGATGGGTCAGGAAGGCCACATTGCCTCTGAAAAGCTCACGCGTTGAAACAAATAGTCCGTACATAAATCATGATTCTCAAAACAGCCGATACAAGTCCATAGGCCTATTTGTTACAAATCTTCGTTAAGGCCTACTTTTTTTTTTTTTTTATAAATACGAGACATTAGGACTGAAAATAAAATATAAATACATATAGATTCATTTTGGACAGATTGCTTATTTACAGACCAAAAATAATACGTGACATTATAGCTCTAGGACCTGCAACAACACGGGATTAAAAACACTTATTTTCAGCCGTAAACGTAAATCACCTGTCGTTATCTCCGTATTTTAGCAACGCCAGTGTTTACAGTTAATACCTATTGAGCTATTAGTTGGCGGGAGAATAGCCCCTGATGATTATTATAGCTTTTATAAACAGAGCCTACAATTTAGCAGAAATAAATTACTGGTTGTGTGAGGCCGTTTAAAAAGAAAGAAAGAAGAAACATTGGCAGTAGGCCTAGGCTATTAAAACGGCCTAAAACAGGTTAAAGTCTAATCTTTAAGAGAAATGTTTGTGCATGGTTTGTTATTGACACCGCGGCCACAAACAGCCTTTCTCAGTTTCCTTTCAATTCCCATGATTGATTATTGATAAACCAGCTGATAGCCCCGAAGAATACCGCGCTGTTTGGTCAGGGATTTCCTCGATAAGCTTTTTCTTTGAGCAGCGTTTGTGTTTGATGCTGGGAGCCGAAAGACCTCACCTTTCTGACTCACAGTCCAACAGAAAGAGAAAAGAATCAGCTCATAGAGGCTCCGCTTGCTCTGCCTGTGTGAGCTGCAGTCTGCAACGATAAGCGGTGTGTGATTTGTCAGAAAATAAAACAGAATAATATCGCCCCTAGTTTAATTGGCATGTCAGAATAAGAGCCTGTGTGTTGATTTAGTCATTCATGCCAAACCTGAAACTATTTGGCGACCTTATCTTATTCTTTAAAATGTTCTCACTAAAAGAATCAATAAGGTTCGCTAAAAACCAAAGAAAATCACCCCTAATAAAAACCGAGCAAATAATAATCCTAATATTATTATGTCTGGTAATAATAATATCGCATGGTTTCACTGTTGCCCTTCTGTGTTTCCTCCCAAAGGAACCATTTTTTACACCGCATTTGTTGACATATTTCACAAAAAAAACCTTAACTGCCTTGTTTCCATAATTTATTAATAGGACTGTTTTGTAGTAAGTCAAATATCTATATAAGTTACAAAGAAATAAAACGTACAAATACCAATGAAACGACAACAATTGCGTCAAAAACTTTGTACAACAAATAGCTAAAACCTTTTACAGAAATATACAAGCTAGATCTACGGCTTACATTAAATTCTATTATAAATCAGAGTCTTGTGTTTGGGGGGGGGGGGGTATCAGCATTGTCACTGTTCAGGTTCACTTTGCCCCCCCCAAATATCACTTATTTTGTCTCAATATAATTTACATAAATAAATCCCAAGACTTCCGCAGTTTCTGGTCAAAAATGTTTTTCCCCTTCTTCCTTCCGTTATAAGTCACATTCTTCCAGAAAGGTGAAAATTCAAGACTTTGTTCTTGTTCAGGTTCGCACATTTACAGTGAAACTTGCCGAGTCTTGAAAGAAAATAAATGTAGGCCTACTTTTTCTTTAAATAGAAGGTTTTAAACGACAGCCGGTGCCTGTCACCACGTCCTGCCGTAAAGCAGGGCCGAGCACTGCAGGGCCGAGCCGTACTCTGCGCCGGGGGGGTTGAGGTGGGAGAGGCCGGACACCTGGCTCTGCAGGGAGGGGGGGCTGGAGGAGTGTGGCGCGAGGTCCGGAGAGTGGCCCGTGCTGCCCACCTGCTGGCTCTGGTGCTGCCCGAGGCCGGACGAGTTGTTGGACATGATCATGACATTGTTGCCCCCTTGCTGATGCAGGGTCCCCGTGGAGGATGTGGGCGTGTGGCCGCTGCCTTGGCACGGCTTCCCATCCTTCACCAGCACCGGCACGGCCACCCTCCGCGGGGACTGCTGCTGCTGCTGGCACGAGCCGCCGTCCTGCTGCATCTGCTGCTGGGACACTTTGTCCTTAGCCTGCCTCTTCATCTTGTACCGGTGGTTCTGAAACCAGATCTTCACCTGGGTCGGGGTGAGGTGGATCATACTTGCCAGGTGTTCCCTCTCCGGCGCAGACAGGTACTTTTGCTGCTTGAAGCGCCGCTCCAGCTCGTAGACCTGCGCCTGGGAGAACAGGACGCGTCTCTTTCTCCTCGGGGTGCTGGACAGGGAGCCCATACCTTTACCCACATCTGCCAGCGAGCCGAGGCTGCCCATGCTGCCCATGTTCATGCCCGAGGACGAGCCCATGAAGCGAGAAACTGAGGGGGAAAAAACGAAAAAATAAATACAATGAAATTACTGATTTTACGCGCAACAAGTGTGCACAAATAATTCTGTCTTTATGTGGAAAACATCATGTAAATTCATTTTTTAGATCCAGATTTGATTGTTTTTTTATGGGTGTTATATTGTGGCATTCATGAGATAACAACCCTGAAGATTATTTCAATGGAGTAAAAATTAGTTTTGAAATTATTCCTGCAGTGGCAGGTGCCCTTATCCATTAAACAAACTAATGCGTGTCAAAGTCCGTTTAATTTATTATCTTAACTATACCATTCAAGCCAGAGGGCACACATTGCAGCAATAGCTCAGGACCCAGCAATTATTTGATTAATGTGATAAATATAATACATTAAATACAATATCTTAAATAAGATATTGGTATATTTTCGGCATGATTTATCCCTATATTAATATTTGTTCCAGATCTTGAAAGCCAAAGATGAAATGCCTGATTTTGCTTCTCCCTTATAATTTAATTAAAACATATGGGTGAAATATAAACTACAGTATTACTTAGAGTGCCCACTTTAGAGCACAGGTGACAGAAACACAACGAAGCATGCACATACATCTGCTTCCCAGCATTATCCACCCTCAACACAAGTCAAAAGCAGGTGCAGGATACTCACTGGAGGAGAAGCGAGGGTCTGGGTTGCCTCCATACCAGCCGGTGGCCGTGGTGCTGCCCCTCATGCCGTCCTGGTACGACGGCAGGTCGCCCATGTTGCCGTTACAGTAGCCCCCCATGGCCGAGTGTGACAGCTGGGAAACACCTGCCGCAGTCATGTGGTAAGCCGCAGACATAGTCCCATTATGGCCCATGTGGTGCTGCTGCATCGCCGCCTGAGAGACCTGCGGCTGCCGGTAAGAAGTGAGAGGTGCCCCCAAGTTGTTATTCTCCATACTTACTTTCTTATAGCTCTCCTCAAGGGGACTCAAGATATCGGAAACAGAAAAAGGAGTCGTATGCTTAGGGCTCATCGACATTGTTCTGGGGCTGGAGAGGGAGAAATTAGAAGGCAAGGCAATCTCTCCTTCTCTCTTTTTTTTTTTTTTGGCCAAAGCCCCTCTGGTTCCTGTTGTCTCAACGTCGATCCTGGTAGATGAACACGTAGGAGAGAGCCTCAAGTCCGCCTTAATTGGATTGAGTGGGAGCTCGGTGCTGGCTTTGGTTTGTTTTAGCTGGGTGCCAGGTTTAAGGCTACCATCAGAGGCGGGGCATCGGCAACAATACAAAACAGCTCTTGCCTCCTTTCGCCGAGCGTAATTTCACTTACAAGACATGTGCTCTCCTCCCACTGACAATAACATATGCGCTGTACATGATCAGTAATGGCTGTCAGGGTTTGCTGCAGCTGCTGCGTTTGGGGTCTCTGAGCTGCTGCTGCTGCTGAGGCTGATAAACACAGCGCTGCACCTTGGGACTGCACTGACCACAATACACTTTATTAACTGTAGTGATGTTTACGAGGACCTCTTGATGAAAGGAGGCCTATATGGACTTGAGAGTTGGAGAACCACTCCTCAGTTGAACTACTGACTTTTAATGGCCATGAGAGGCCTCCAGTGATTGCAGGATTGTTTGTGTTATGCCTTATCGTACTCAGACATGCAAAAGTGCACTTGCGGGGAGGGAAATTGACTGATACTGATAAGTAAATAAATACACATCCGCGTGTTAAGTGGCTGAGTAAATGATTAACCCCCCTCGTGTTTTCTCCTTTTGATATCATTGGACGCAAGCAGCGTGTTACCTTAAATTCAGATGCACACACTCGTATAAAAGATGTGCTAAAAAAACACAACAACAAAATAAAAAAATTGAGTGGAGAAGGAGAGAGTGGAGACTCTCGTGTGAAGTTAACGGCGTTCAAGTACTCTCCTGCAGCACGACGCAGGTAGCCTCATAGCATCTTGCCTGAATGCTCAAGGAGCATAACAGTTTAACTCAATCAAAACTCAGTTATAATTGTTACACAGGAACTATAAAAGATGTTGGCTCCTTGTGAACAGCTTTGAGGTCAATAAATGGTGGAGTAGTCTGCGCGTTTTAGAGCCAAAAAACACTTTTACGCAAAGGAAAGGGACATTTTCTGACATTTCTCACCTCAAACAAGGAATACAAACCTTTCTTAAACCATCAATGGGGTAATAACACTATTAGTATAGTATTTTTCGTTAAGTTAGTTTGAATATTAATATCATATGTGCAATTTTCACAAGTTTTTCTACTTTAAATTGTTGTATATATTCCTTCCATATGTTCCTTGTTTTAATGAGAAGTAACACATTATTTAAAAAAAAAACATTGTCCGTGTTTAAATGTAAAGCAAGGGCATTAACAGTTTATTATTTGGGTACCAGGTTATAATTTCTGCTGCTTTTCAGGTTCAAAACATACGATATTAGATATTGCAGAATAAAAATAGAATAACTTGAAACTTACACAATCAGTGGACGCCAGGATCAAACCGGAGCTGAAACTCTACTGTAAGAAAAAGAGAAAGAAAAAAAGCACTTGTTTTAACAATTATAATTAGATTTCGGTTTTGTAAAGGTCTTGCCGGCAGGTCTCACGTCAGTGCAGCAGCAGCAGCAGCAGATGCCTCCAGCAGCTCAGAGGTCTGCGCCTCTCCTTATGGAGGAATTAAAGAAACACAGCGTCTTCTGGTGGCAGAGCAGAAATTAATCAAGAGTAATATTGTGATCCAGTTTGGTTCCACTGTGACTCTAAACCTCTGCTTGTTTCATGATTTTAACTAGAACTGGATCAAAAAACACCAAATGTAATGCTTTATTTTTCCTTTTACTCAGATGTATGCTGATGCACCTTCAGCAGAAAGCTATTATGGGTCTGTGCACAGCAGGCAGAGCAGCAGTGACCTGCAGATCCTGACAGTTTGCCACGCGGATCACCCGCAGCAGATGTGTATTCTGCATGCTTCACGGCTTCTGGCTGCATATGTCACGGCAGCCTTGCAGAAAAGTGCACTGGTCCAATTTAAAGAGCGGTGCACAACATCACAACAATCCATATCGTCCCATTGCCTTAATTATCTTTAATTAAGCAATATTATCCTATAGTCCAGGGCTAAATATTACAGTTAAAATAAATTGTTTGGATGATAGCCGAGGTGCGGCGCATAATTCGCAGGCCATATAATCACAGGCAATTAAAATTACAGCATGTTTCTGCATCCAAGGTAAATCTTGCTTATGCCTGGCTTAATTACGGCATTTCGCAAGACATTCTTAATCATCTAAATCAGTACCTTTCCCCTGTTCCGGCACACGGCTATTATGAGCAATTAGAGGTAATTAGTCCAAATGTTCGGGCTAATTCCTCGGAATAATGAGGACACTTTGAAGTGGCGGGTATGAGGCTACCGAGCTTTGTTATCGAGGCTTCACGTTGTTGTTCATGAACTGATTGGCGCATGATGTAATCCAGAGAAGAGCTTCACACGGGGAAACATAAGTTTGTGCAATTAAAACAAAAAGGAGAAAGTTACTGTTATCATTTAAACAAATAACAATAAATAAGTGTTCTGTAAATGTTAACATGAAAGTATCACAGGGAAAGCTTCACACTGTATTTACAACCATGCACATCGATGGGAAAAAAATGGATTAATCAAATGCAAAAGGTCACATTATATCTGCTAATGAAAAATATCCACAGGTTTCTCCATTGCACAAATCTTAAAGGGCGTATAAAATAGATCAAATTATGCAACATTATAGTTGTTTTACATTCAAGCCATGAAGACGAACATTTGAGGTCCACTTTAATATAATGGAAAATGCCATCATTGGTCAATAACTAAAGCCTGCATATATCCTGCATCCTAAAACAGTCCCTATTAAATCTCGTGTTTACAGCTCAAAGGTTTGGCCACATTTTGTCTCGACAGAAATGAAGGATTTTTCCCCTCAAAACTTTTTCTGAGTTTTTCCTCTATTGTGACATCTTATATAACTCTTGTTCTGCAGGACATGAGCTGCAGGAGAAAAATAGACTGAGAAGAAGGTGAGAAAACTACGAAGAAAAGCTTCAACATCACACTTATGGGTGGCAGGGTGGACTACATCTTATTCATTTCTAAAAACAGACCAATCACCTAACATTTGGAAAGTGTTATGATGTAAAAAGTGATGCTGCATTACACAAATAATAATTCATCGCTTCCTTTTACCCTCCATCCCAAGGGACTGTAAATCATAAAGGGTCAATAATTTGACTCATTAGAGGGCAAATAGTAGTACGGATGCCATTTGTCTGCAGCCAATCAGCAGCAGCAGCGTAGTGGGGATTCAAAGAGAGTAACGCATGGTGGTGTTTTCTCTGTTTAGTGAAGCACGGCCCCTAGTGGAACAACAGCTGCCTCCATCCAAAGAGTTACATCACCCCGTTGGATCTCATTTACTGCACGAAGGGAGGAGTGATACAGGGTGTTAGTGCGCCCTCTAGTGGAGAGCTGGATCATAACAATCAATTTCAAGTATCAGGTGAAGACGGGAAAGATGTCTTAATGTCACTACAGTTAACACTATCGATGTACTTCATATACTGTATTTACAGACAAGAAAGCTATCGTCACTTAATCACATGATATATTAGTGTGGTGTTTACATACACTGTACAAAATGTGCTGCAAATACTCACAGCACTGTCCCTTTTGCCCTGTGATGTTATCTCTATTTGCCATTGCCTTGTTTCCATCTTTACTAGTATTCTTATTTTATGTTTATGTAGCTGTTGCTTTGATATTGTTCAAAATATATAAAAAGTACTTAAACATTTTTTTTTGTTAGTCACAACAGGTGCCATTTTCATGTCCAGCATCAGCTTTGCATATTCCAAGGTGTGTTTCTCAAGCCCCCATGCAGCTAAATGCGATGTTACAAAACCTTTGTTGAGCCTGCTGACTGTGGCTGTGAGGCAGAACGGTATGTAGTGAGTTTTTGGGTTCGATACCGGCCCCTGAAGTCAACACGTTAGATGTATGGCTGGCTGCTAAATCCTCAGAACTGTTACAGGATGTGTATTTTGTAAATTGTGTAACTTTTATTTTATATTGTAACTTTTTTACTTTAATACTTCTTTATGCATGCTTCTACGTAACATTAAGCTGTCTCTCTGTGGGAATGATACAAGTATTCTGATCCTGATTCTGTATCCTTGGGCAAGATACTTAACCTCAAATTACAGTGTGTGGGTGTGTGTGTGTGTGTGTGTGTGTGTGTGTGTGTGTGTGTGTGTGTGTGTGTGTGTGTGTGTGTGTGTGTGTGTGTGTGTGTGTGTGTGTGTGTGTGTGTGTGTGTGTGTGTGTGTGTGTGTGTGTGTGTGTGTGTGTGTGTGTGTGTGTGTGTGTGTTGGGGAGGTGGGGTGGATCTATTTCAGTGTGGTGGTTTGGTGTGAGGGGGGGGATCAATTGATTCCTGTTGTTAAGGAGCAGCGACAATGTTTCATCTTAAGATGTCATCTCTCTCTATCTCGCTTCTCATCACACACACACACACACACACACACACACACACACACACACACACACACACACACACACACACACACACACACACACACACACACACACACACACACACACACACACACACACACACACACACACACACACACACACACACACACACACACACACACACACACACACACACACACACACACACACACACACACACACACACACAGCCTGTTGATGTGTGTGTTAGCTTCCTTTAGCAGGTGGCACCCTGCCTCTGTGAATGAATGGGTGACCGCTGTATGTAAAAGCTCTTTGACGAGTCATTAAGACGGATAAACGCTATACATGCAATCAATTTAGTATATTATTATATTCTTTAACTTTATTGGTAAAAACATATTTATGTGTATTAAAATGTGACTTTAGGGAGTTTCCACGTTCAGTCTCGATGCTTGATTGAATGGCTGAGGCTAAAGAACATGGTCAGTTTTCGAGCTGATGAAGTTTGGTTTCTTTCTGATATTGCTTATTGTAGGTTCATATGTTGATATTTTCTTGTCATGTCATTTCTCCTGTTACACACCAGATCCCTTTACCTTCTATCTTAAATACTGTATGTCACAGGATGGGGAATCCTCACTGTATGAACACATTGTTCTAACACACTGTTGCACTGACTTTATTTCAGTCAATAATTTTCCATTTATCTCAATGAACAGTTAAATGGAAATGCTGAAAACACTTTAGTCAATAAGAGGGCTATATATCTGCTCATCTTCAGACTCAATCTGTCACATCCCAATCAACTTAGCACCAGTTTCAACATTTCATAGTGGTCTATCATCGACTGAATCATCCAACGTCCGCTGCTGTTCACCTGCAGAACACCACTCAGAGCTCAGAGCTGTACATCACTTCATAAATACTGCAGCTCAGGCTGACACGTTAATGAAATGCTAATTGTGTTGTACGTCAAACAACCAACGACCTAAAAAGCTGCGTTAGGTCTACTAAACACCAAATAATTTAACCACAAATCTTTTTTTGAAGTAAAAGGAGATTTTAACTACATCCAATCTTCTGTTTTCTTAAAGAGCCTTTAAACAAGCAGCATGAAGAACACATATTTTCAGTATGACAGTATTCCAATGTTTTGGTATAAAACTATTATATCTTATTTAGCTTATAATTGCAATGTTTAAAAATATATACAGTTCGCAAATAGACAAACTGTAACAGAAAGGCCAATATTTGGACAAACGCAAGTATGTTTGAAATGCATATTCAAAGTAAATGCCTGTGGTAAAATAAAAAAAATGAATGTGTCTTTGTTACTCCGGGCGATAAGGACCTAATATGCATTAAATGTTATTTTCAACATCTTAACAAACCTCCTCCTGTGGCCTGGTTTATGTGGACCTTATAACTTTCCTAAAGGGGCCCCGGGTATAAGGCCAGTGAGTAAAACTAAAGGATGGGCAGGCTAATACAAACCCATCCTTTTCAGACAATTCCTCTGACCAACTTAAAAAACCAATGGCAACCTCGAAAAGCCTGTCTTTGTCACCCTTAAACCCCAAGATGCTCTAAAACACCATTGTGCAGTTAAACCTCATAAATTTGTCGCAGGGACTGATTAAACATCACGGGAATTGAAACACTAAAGATTTTGTCTCAGTGCCTTTTGGGTGAGGGACAATGGTCCATTCAGGGGGAGACACGCAGACAAAAAGAGTGTTTAAGGGGAGATGCAGCGAGCTGAGGGGTTCGGCCAGTCCCCTCCATATGTGATACAAGGTGGCCCCAGCGAGGGGGACAAAGGGCCAGGTGACAGGGACGACGGGCTGCAGGGTCACAGGACGAGCAAACAACATTATAGGGGGCGTGAAAGCAGAAGACCCCCCTCGTCACTGATGAAATACTGACATGATTTTAAACACTGAAGCATATTTTTCATGCTGAAGCGTGTGAATTAGATTTTTCACTTTGAGAAGATGATGTCGAACACGAGCTCTTCTCTAAATCTAACTGGAGTTGGTTTCACAGTTGGGGATAAATATGTTGTTTACATACACTGTACTCTGCTAAATGTGCTGCTTATAGTCACACAACTGTCACTTTTGCCTTATAATTGAGTTTTTAAATTGCTCTTGCATAGTTTCTACTTTTACTTAGTTTTATTTAGCTCTTATTTGTAATTACTTCTGTCCTTGCTGCTGCGAAACAAATGTAACTGCACAAGTGAATGGCAATGAAACACTTGATCGACACGAACATCTGCCTCCAAAAATATTTTCTTGCATGTTTCTTGCTTTTAGTGCATTCTGCATCTCCTCAAATGCACTTGTTCAGTCATCTAGTAAAATATCAAGGATTAAAGCTTGTAAAAAGTCAATATCTTCTTTTAATTCAGGCCACTTTAAATCCCATATCCTTATCAAACTCACAGCACAAACCTAGATCTCCACATTGAGTGTAGCAGCCGTATCTACTTGCCTCACAATAACAAAAGTGAATTGTATAAAAGTGAAAAGCAGCCAGACGACAACAGGGTTCTGTGGTGAAAGCGGCTGTAATGTGTACTGGGTATTCGTATGCTTAACCAAAGCCAGTCCTTTTTAGGAGTGATGTTTGCTCAGCTTTCGGTGCATAATTTAACATTATAAAAGGCCTCCGGGCTGCTGTCACGACCTGCTATAGATTTTACATTCTGCAAATTAAATATGTTTTAGACTTCAACCTATCATTTAGAAAGCATTGAATAGACTTAGAGCTTTAATTGAATATAGGAACAGTTATAAAATATTTTAAAAAGAAACATGAAAGTCATTCACTTAAAAAAACATTTTTACTTCAAATAGAAATCCAACAGTTGCAAAAATATGTTTGTGCAACTGTTTGATTTCAGAAATTGATGCAGATTATACACTTCTGGGGGATAATTGAAAAAGAAAGCACATTATACAGTAAATTGTTATCTTACAAAATATGAGAAACTTTTTATTAATAATTTCGTTCACAAAAAGAAACATATTACACTTAAAACCTTTCAGGAAAGTCTCCTTAAAGACAACACATAACATAATCTTCGCTTCAAACATTCAGGCTAATAGTGGCCTAAAGCCTACTGTCCCTTATTTGTCTTCAACAACAATTATTTATACAAATATTATCAAGTTTCAACAGCTTCACATACAAATAATTATACATTATCTCTCCGGATAATTACAAAATCTACAGGCTACACAGTAAGCCCATATGAGAAAATATCAGCATTTAAAAAAATAGTAAAATATCAAAATAAAATGTGCAAAATATCTTTCGTTCTATATTGAAAATCTAAATGTTTAAGTTGCTCGAAAATATGCAAAACATTCAGAAAACATTTGATGCAATTCTAAATGAGTTTTTGCATGGATTTAAGGCCTTCACTTGAAGGCATTAAAGTGAACCGAGTCGCTCCAAAAGTCTCTCCAGGCGAATCTGGAGGCCGCCGCGGCGGGAAAGTGCTGCTGGTACCGCGGAGGAAGAGCGACGTGGGACGGGTGCTGAAGACTGGGGTAGGCTAAGGGGAAGGGGACCGCTGAAGAATGAGGTAAACATCCAAGTTTCTCCGTGTCGAGTAAGCAGGTGTGAAAAGGTTTCCCATCCCGGACCAGGATCGGAACGACAACCCTTCGCAGCATCGGAGGCTGCTGGAGGTCCAGGTCCTGAAACAGCAGCCCCTCGGCCCGGCCTCTCTTCATCTTGTAGCGGTGGTTCTGGAACCAGATCTTCACCTGGGTCGGGGTCAGGCTGAGGACCCGGGCCAGCTGCTCCCTCTCCGGGCCGGACAGGTAGCGCTGCTGCCGGAAGCGCCTCTCCAGCTCCAGGGTCTGCGCCTTGGAGAACAGGACCCGGCGCTTCTTGCTCTTCTTGCTCCGGTCCGGCTCCGAGTCCAGGGACGAGTCATCCGGCTTGGTGGAGTCTGGGGAGGCCTCGAGACTGCCTTCATCAGAAGCTGGAGAATGAATTGTGCATGTTACAAATTGATAAAGAAATAAAGGATATTTTCACATTTGTTCAAGTGTCTATCTATCTCTATCCATCTTTATCTATGCATCTATTGATAGGTATATAACAGATCTATGGATCCTTCAATATCTATAGGACTATAATATATCTATGGATCCTTCTCTATAGGACTATAATATATCTATGGATCTATCTTTAAAATGTATGGAACTATATGCATCAATGAATCAACATGTATATATCCATCCATCCTTAATCATTTGAAAATAAAGCATTCGAAAACATCAGTGAATATATCCATCCATTTAAACAAATTAATAAAGAATGTCCTTACTATTTCAAAAATAAAGCTAGAATATGTTAAACATATCTTTACATTATGGTGGAATCATGGATGATATTACAACAAATGGCATGTAACAATTTCAGCATCAATAATATGGTTTGCAGACTCACACATGCAGGGGCTCCGGTCGCAGTCCATCCAGGAGCTGTAGGGCGAGCTGGAGGCGGAGTACAGCGGGGAGGACCGCGGCGCTGCCTCCGCGTCCTGCTCCGGAAGGTCCAGGATGCTCCTCACGGAAAAACTGAACTTGATCGGTGCAGCCATGGCGTGTAACTCGTAGGTGCAATCCGGGGTTTGTTTTGCGCAAACAAGTAAGCAAGTGTATCCAAGGATGAGAAAAAACCGCAGCGGATCCTCTTCACTTTACGCACTGTCCAAACACCGGCTCGGAAACCAATGTGTGCACTGGGCTCAGTGTTTACACAAACAGCACTCCATAAGCTGCAAACACAAGACTTCCCGCTTATAAAGCCTCCTCCCACAGATGAGTACCTGAATGGCTGGAGTGCTGTCACCCAATGACGGTAGGTGCGGAATAAGAAGAGGAAGAAAAAAGCTTCAACAATGAGCGAAGGAAACACTCGTCATCATTACAGATTCGTCCCGTATCGTCAAACTGGGAAACAGATAATGGTAATTGTTGGAGCTGAATCACGTCTTGGGTGGCAAGTGACAACAGAGCCCGTCCCATCATCACACTCTCCTCCCCCCCCCCCCCTCCTCCTCCTCCTCCTCCTCCCCCTGTCCTCAACCCAACAACGTGTTCAATATTTGCATACAAAGTGAGCAATTAGCGTGATGCCCGCAAGTTGGTTTAACTAATACGTCCATTAGAGGCGTATTAATTACAGCGTGAGAAGTTTTGACGTTTTATGGATGGTGGAGGAAACTTCCTTTGACATGTTTAGGTGAAGCTCAACAGGGAATTCTTTCTTTTGAGTTTTCTAGATGATTTATGATGATATATATTATAACTATTTTCAAAATGGTAAAACATTTTCCAAGTAGTTTTTCAACATACTTTAATGTTGTTAAAAGCAAAGGTAAGTATTAATTCGTTTATTGTCAACCGTGTTAAACCCTTTATAAACACAATATGTAAGTTAATGAAAGAATATTATAAGATAATATAGTAAGACAATACAAAATGTGTCTGAATAGAAGGAGTAGGCACTTCTGTAATAAAAGTGTCATGAAGATGAATGTAACATGCATGTTCATGTAGAATAAGGGCTTTAAAGTAAAGTGTTACAACACAATTATAATTGTATTGCAGAGGCCCATTTATTATACAATAGAGAATGTATTGCGTTTAATTGAACACCCAAACGGCACCTGACTCAGATGAGAAATTGGATCAGTGACCGATGACTGCTGACAAAGATTGTATTAATTGGTAATCAATATAAACCATTAACCATTCATCATGCTTAACACGCAGAACACGGTGGCTTCTATATGTCATTTATTTTCTAGATGTGTATCTCTTTCATTTGATTTTCAAATATTCAAAATCCTGATGTTATCATTCTCCTCCCACTCTGACGCCGACAGGCTGATATTGTGTCTCTTTTTTTGTGGCTCCACAAATATAAAACGCATTAAATGCAAAGCCCCCCTGTATTTGATATTGATATCCACCCGCATCCACTTCAGCGAGGTGCAAGAGGCCGCGGGGCAGAGTGCTGGTGGTGGACATCCCTCCCCAGGCGTCCTGGGTGGTCGGACGAGAGTGAACACAAATACATGCCAACCAGAGGAGGGGAACAAAAGGGGAAAATGTAGCCCCGCGTCCGAGACCCGTTGGAAGCATTTGTTCCAGTCAAGATTTTGCATTTGTTCAGTCCCGCAATAATGCCTGATTGACGCCCCGGCACAATGTCCTTTAACTTTGCAGGATAAATCCGAGCTTGTTCCGTGTTGTCATGGTTCTGAATGGAGCTGAATGGGATCTGGGACACTATCTACTGCTCTGCGTCGACTGCCACCACGTCTATAGTCCGGAGCAATATTACATGCGTGATTCAAGACGTATTAAATTCCCTTTAGATAATCAGAGTTCAACCAAGTCGGTGACCTGTATTAGCAGGCAAAAAATGCTCTGAAATCAACATTATCTCCGGTTTTTACCCACACGTGTTTCCCTGCCAAACAAACTGTAGCTTAAGCAGATTTTTTATAAAGAAATGTGCTTTTAACAAACATATAGAGGACTCACTCCCCTTCTAGCATCCTGTCTGTGTACACAACAGCCTCACAGCGGTTGACAAACAGAGGATTACAGTACCACAAGTTTGCTGGAGTGCAGTTTACAGAGTGCACTCGATTGGAGAGCAAAAACACGCAAAGGCAAAGAGAAGTCATGTCCAAAGAGCGGGAATTTCTCTGTCCACAATGACACTTAATCTATTTAACACCCGCAGGCTTCACGAGGAGAGGGTCCTCTGCATCTCCCAAGAGCTCTCCACGGCCAAATATTTACTCTGTTGTTCAGCTCTCTTTCCCAATCCCTTTCTCAGCCAAATGGAGATTTTGTTCACACGTGGTTCTGGATTAAGCAGCTGAAGTGACAGTTCTAACATTTCAGACCTCAATGAATATTTTCAACCCTGTAATTCAACACTAAACCACATGTGATTAAGTCTCTTGTTGAAATGATATATACATTTAGACTTCCATCACTCCAGAAATTCATTTTGCTTATTATTTCAGATGGACGTTCGGCTTTCAGTCTGCAGGAAAATGAATGTTCTCAATCTTGAAAGATGTTTTTTTATTACATTAACACATGTGTATGTATGACATTACGACTAAGAAAGGCAATCCTTGCACAAAGTGATCAAGAGATGTGAAAGACAAGTGTGACTTTAAGAAATTGAAGAGTGTAAAATAACTTGACAGCTATTTGTTTTTTATTTGCTAAATATTTTACTGGGGGTGATTATCAAATGTTGTTTTGTTAGTGACATCACTTAGGGAACTTCAGACTTAACACAGCTCACTCTGGAGCATCTATACTTAATACAATTATTCCTCACTTATACACAACACCTTTAAACCGACTTTGACGTTGGAAAAACTGTGAAAGTTCCCCTTAAAGTAAACAAGTTATAACAGGCCAGCCATGATGAAATAAAAGGGTGAATATGTTCCTGTATTCTACATTTGCTTTACTGATCTAATTTTGAAACATTTAATTAAATATTGATTACCTTAACGTGTAAATACATCATTCATATACTTAAAACTGATCCAGATTTTATTGTGAAGCACTGTCATGACCATAAGTGCCGTGTAAATAAAAAAACATAACTTAAAACCAATATCACTGCTTGTTAGTTATTTTAGTCGCTCAATGAGTCAAACCTGCACAACATCCCCACAACTGTCCTATTTGACTCCGCAGTGATAAACTCTGTATTGTGTCTCAAATTGTGAGCATGCAGTTTACAAGTGAGCCCGACACAAAGCTACAGCGAGGATGTTTATCTGATCTCAGACTGACTGATTACCCATCACCTCACGGCCACAATGCCCCCTCTGTTCCCCCTCAGAGCAGCACGATGCTCCAGCAGCTGCACCTGCCGCTGGTGTCCTCTCCCCTCTCCCTCCTGTAAATACCATTAGCATTCTGCAGAGGGGCTGCAGGGGGATAATGACCTGGCAGCCACAGCACCCTCTCTGCAGGAAACGGGGGTCTTGTGAGGCTGCTTGATCATCTAGCAGCTGTGTGTGTGCTGACGAGTGAGAGTGTGTCCAAAAAAAGTCAGGTTTGTTTGTACGGTGCTTTAAGGAACAAATCTTAGTGTGTACCGATCGGATTTCCACAGACAAGGGGGAAAGTGGGACATGAATAGGAAGGTTTTGAAATCAAGAGCACTTAAAACATGTCAAATACTAATATAAAAGTATGTGTTACTATTAATTGTTATGATATTGTTATTATATGTATAAGCGTAAACTTCTCTATATCCCTTTTCAGATGTTTAATTAAGTCGATTATTTGTTTATACATACGTCATATGTCTATATACGCCGGGATCCGGAGTCATGGATGATCCTGCGGTCCTGTGTCCTGGATCGCGAGCCCTGGATCTTGAGTCGTGGCTGTGGTCCTGGATCATCGGTCCTGGATGGATATCCTCGTGGATTCATCTTCCTATTATACACACATGCATTTCCAAACATTTGGACTACCTATGTTGCAAATGTATTATCTTTTCAATTTACACACGGCATCTATTGCACGTCTGTCCGTCCTGGGAGAGGGATCCCTCCTCTGTTGCTCTTCCTGAGGTTTCTCCCATGTTTCCCTTTAAACTGTGGGTTTTCTCCGGAAGTGTTTCCTTGTCCGATGTGAGGGTCTAAGGACAGAGGGTGTCGTATTGTCATACTGATATTCTGAACGCACTGTGAAGACCACTGAGACAAATGTAACATTTGTGATATTGGGCTATATAAATAAACATTGATTGATTGATTGATTGAAATCAAATCAAATATGTTGTATCGGCTGAATCAGCATTGGATCAATGAAGTGCATGGAAAACGGATATAAAAGAGGATGAGGAAGATTGGAATGCTGCTTGCCTAAAAGCACAAAGTCAGACAATAAATACTAGGTTCAAATTACTCCAGAATAAATGGTTAATGAGAATGTACATAACTCCTGTCAAACGTCATCATATGTCTGCCAATATTCCAGATGAGAAAGGAACTTTATTTCATTGTCTTTGGGAATGTCCACAAATTCAAATCTTCTGGAAGGAAGTTATTAGGTGTCTGTCAGAGATGTTTAACATTCATGTCCCTTTGAACGTCAAACTTTGTGTACTTGGAATATATCCAGAGGACTTCCAACAGACTTCAAAACAAAGCAAGCTTCTGAATTGTGGCCTTCTTCAAGCCAGGAGGGCTCTCGCTTTATGTTGGAAATGTACGGATGCCCCATCATCACTGAGGATTTGGTTGAAGGAACTTTCTGGAAGTGTTGCTCTAGAAAGACTGACTTCGCTGAGGGCAAGCGGAAGGACTTTGTTCAGCTCTGGGAGCCATATGCACCTTATGAGGGGCGGGAATGTGGACTGCCTCTGAAAAGAAACTGTGAAATGATTTCTGTTTGATTTATTTTATTTGTAGGCCTATGCTTTTAATACTGGTGCAATGTGAGGGGGTGTGTGCGTGTATGTGTGTTTGTGATGTACTTTGTTGTTCAATAAGAAAATACCAATAAACATATTGTGAAAAAATATATATGTTGTATCGATTAGTTGGCCATCACTTTTGAATATTTATTGTATTTATTTTTCATTGAAATATTGTGTTAAAGGTGGGGTAGGTACGTTTCAGAAACCGGCTCGAGATACACTTTTTGTTATATTCCATGGAATGCTCTTAACATCCGATAGCAATGAATATCTTAAGTGCTTTGACAAAAAAATCCATACAAAAATGTCATCTGTAGAAGCCGTAATACTGTAAAAAGTACAACCAATCGATTGGATGGCCTACCTGCCTGTCAGCCTTCCATCGGGGCACACACTTATCTCGTGCCCTCATTGGTCGTGTGCGCGTTCGTGTGTGTTGGAGGAGGGGCTCTATAAGGAAGTGGCAGATTTTCTCCGGTTGTGTATTTTCAAATTCTAGCGATCTCAAGCCGGTTTCTCAAATGTACCTACCCCACCTTTAAATTCCAACATTATTTAAGTAGAATATTAAAATGGGCCCAGATGTTTTTCTGCACGGTATATTATGTTTCATCTGTTGTGTTTGTATGTTTTTTAAGTGTGCAAGTTTTTTTGTTGTAATAATAGTTCTGGGTGAGTTAGTATTTGTAATTGAAGAAAGACAGGTTGAGAAGAATACACTGAATTGAAAGCCACAATGTCCCATGTACGTGTGTGCTTGCAGGCTATAGGCTTATCAATATTATCTTGATTACCTAATAATAATAATAACCAAGTCAGCAGTGACCGGTCACCGGATCAATGGGATGAAGAACAAATGAAAACGTTTTTCCAAAGTATTGAAATAATTCAGAGTTGTTTTCTTCCCAGCCCGTCAGATATGAGTCCCAATAAGTTGATGATATGAGTTGGATATCATCAAATGCATGTAAAGTACACAGAACTTGCTCCTTGAGATATTCTTTCTCTATTAATTAAGACCAAGGGAATGAGTTCCAGACTGCATCCTAGAAGTCTCACTGTATTCACTTCTATCAACCATCTTCAAGGCTTTTATTTGTCATACGTACGTAGCTACAGTGTAGTTATGACGATGAAAACCCTAGGTCACAGGCTCCTCCAACAGGGCAACACAATAAAACAGAAAAAAATAGGGCAAGTAAATACAAAAAGAAAAATAGTAAAAAAGTGAAATAGTGCAATAAGAGTCTATATACAAGTTATTCGAATATGATATATATTAGATACATCATTTCTAAGTAGCAGCCAGATGAATGTCATGGATGTTGTTTCATAGTTCGGTTGTTTAAGGTCAACATAAAGTAAAACATGTGAGTTTACTTTACAATTGTTTTACGCTCAGTGTCCGAAAGAGAATTGCTTCTCAACTTATTCTTCCGATGATGGCCTGTTGTGATGTTGTCTACCAAAATGCACAGAAATCAGGTCTTGCTCCACTCAACATAGCCTACAACAGACTATGCAGATGTGTTCTTGGTTGTCCTTTTCGTACACATCACTGCACAATGTATAACCAACTTAAATGGCCTTCTTTAAATGTAAGAAGACACGCATTGGCTTCAGCTGATATTTAAATGCATTTATCTTAACTATCCCCCTTATTTAAAGCAGTATTTCATACCCGACTCGTCAAATCATGAAGTTAGACATTCTGTTTATTTCTCTGTCCCCTCTGCAACAAAATGGATTGGCAGAAGAGCGTTCATGTTCAAAGCCCCAACTGACTGGAATACTTGACCTGCTGCTATTAGATCTCTTGCATCATTGGGTTTATTTAAACATGCATTGTCATCTCACTTTCAACTGGTCTGCACTAGTTATAACTGATATTAATGAAACTGATTTGCTCGACTGTCTCAACTTGTAATGATTGTATGCATTGCTTGAATTGTACTCAACAGACTGTATGTGGTTTGTCTTGTGTGTCATGTTTTGCATTTTGTCTTTTTGTTTATGTATGTCTGTAAGTTGTTGATATTGTGGGAACCCCCTTGGAAATGAGATGGTGCATCTCAAGGGGTTTATCCCAATGAATACAAATGTCTATATCTATACATCAAGGCAGTGGATGAGTGGATGTGATCGTGGCCCTGGTCACCTCTGCACCATGCTGAAACAAAACATTCAAAGGTATTTGTCTCTCATTCCTCCAACACCAGCTTCAGACTCTGGACTGACTGCTCCAGCTGACCTGTGGGGTATCTGTGATACTTGGTTGCCCTCTACAGGACACACATTCCAACTGTTGGCCTCCTTCTAACTTATCTAACCAAACACACACTGTGGGTCGAGTTCACTTCACATGTATTGGAAAACAAGCTCCTCAGAAGTATATGTTTGGTAATCAATTCAAATGTAAGTGTGTACCTGTTGCTCCCCATGCTCTGCATCAGTGAGAGAAGAGCAGTGGACTTAGAGGGGAATCTGAAAGAATGAATCAGGGTCATTTATTTCTCTCGTGCTGTTCAGTGCTTTATTGAAGCATGTTTAGAGGAAGCTGTTACTGTCTTTCCAGACCGTCAGATAAAAAGGCACTTAGGATGCTAATGGAGATCAACCAAACACTCATTTGAAAAGCCTTCACTTGGTATGATGCATGTCAAAGTACCACACCTTTTTTACTTATATGTTCAGACAACAAAAGTACCTATGTAACTTACAGAACAGGATGGTATAGATAAAACATTACATTGGTAAAGTATGACTGACATTAAAATACCAAATACACAAGTACTTCCACTAAGGTGCTAAAAACTTTAATTTGTTTCAGTAATGACTTAATAATTTCACTCCTAAGTGTCCACTAGATGGCGCAACTGTATTTTAAAATAAACATGATGTCCGTGTTGACACTAATCTGCAGCATCAGTGATCCTCTGCAGACAGTCTGACCAAAAGAAAGACCTTTGATTACGCGTGTACCTTATTGACTGTCGGACGCAACCGGAAGTGTCTGATTTCAGGAGCTTTTGTTGCTTAATGTACACCGCGTTCCCCCTTATTATTATCATTCTGCACTCACCCTCACTATACCTGATCTTCCTGTCAACATATGCAGCTTCAGGTTCCAAAACATGTTATTAAATAAAGCAATAAAAAGCATGAGCCTGCCTCACCTTTTATCCATGCTGGGAGTGGCACTGCATGCCGCTTCAAGGAGGCCTCAGTGCTGCATTCAATCCTGTGAACCTCACTCTTCTTCTTTAACGGACGCTGACACACACAAATGAAATTGAAAAAAAGTATTACAAGTTGTTCTCATTACTGTCAACTCCGACTTGTACTCGTTTGTTTTTCTGGCAGAATGTCAGCTAATTAAATCAAACAAATAAATGTGTATTTGAACGCAATTCTCACTGACATTATACATCTGACTGTGTGTTTGTTTATGAGGATATTGAACACTCACTCAGTAATCTAATAACACTATGTAAATATGACGCTCGAGTGTTTCTGCGCCTACGCGGGGATCTTAATGTATGAGGAAATTTAATATAAATGCAATCCAGGTATGACTCAACCATTCCCCGAGTTTAGCGCATAACGCCGCGGTGTGGTCTGCATCAACACCCCATTTGCACTTTTCTGTACAAAGGAAACGCCGCGTAAAAGTGCACGAAAGGTGCAGCTCTCCGTTTTTTCCCAGTGTCCTTGGCCCCGGACAAAGAGCGCTCCAAATTAGGGGGGAATGAAATATCTAATACTAATGGATGCCAGGTGCCAGACGAACAGATGTCAAAGTGATGTATGCTTAAAAGTGTCGTAAATATTGTTTCTTTTTTGTGCCACTCCGCTGAAACCCGGGCCTGGCCTCTGAAACACGAATACAACCGTCGTTAACCTGCGATCGTCCTCATTAAGGCCGCACTAAAGTTCTAACCTGCAGAAAGACTTTAATGGTGTCAGTGCAGTTTGGGCTGCAAAGGTTAGAGTCATCAGTGCGGTGTATTTTAAAGGCGAGTGAAGGCTCCATATAGATCTGCGGGCGGCCTTATCGCGCATTAAAGCTTATAGTCTTATTTGTATCAATCCGCATAGACGACACCACAGCTCTCTGCGCCTTAATACCCGGATTAGGGGTGCTTTAGGCGACAATCTGCAGGGCCTTAAAGTCTCTCTCTCTCTCTCTCTCTCTCTCTCTCTCTCTCTCTCTCTCTCTCTCTCTCTCTAACTCTCTAACTCTCTCTCTAACTCTAACTCTCTAACTCTCCGCACGTGTGTATCTTAATGCAGATGTCAGTCAGTTTGGGGACAGATAGTATACAATGACAGACCTCCAACCCCTCAAACAAGAAATCACTGCTCGTCCCCATAATAACCTATTAGTGGTGACTTGGATTTCCCGCAGGATCAACATTAAACCGGGAACTTTTTCTCTGGAGAATCCGAGCAGCACCATCTGCACACGCGTATACCACAGATAAATCTGTCTGGCACTGTATTTTTTAAAACGTATTTATTTTCACAGCACAAAGTAGAATCCGTTGACGGACAGTCAAAGCGTCTCAATCCATTTACTTGTCTCTGGTGTTTTGAAAGTTCAGGCCCACTGACAGAGTCACGCATGATGTCAGGTTGCAAGGCGGATGGATCTGATTATGAACAAAAAAACTAATAACTGCATGGAACATAGAGCCTGCACAGCTGTGGTCTTAATGAGATTACTGATAATGTTTGAAATCGCAATTGATAATTGTGGGAGGTGACTCATAGGTAATAAATAAAAACAGATTATCAAAGTGTCAACAACTGAAATTACCGATATTGTTTTATTTCCAGTCGAGTAGTTATAGTTGTTTTCTTTAACCGAATAAACTATTTTCTGTAAAGTTATAGCTGAGAAACACTTTTTTTGAACGTCGAAATCATGACTGAATACCCATTTTTGAGCGGGCTTTTTTTACTTTAAAATTATATTATTTCGTTTGCCAATATTTTAACTTCTGAAATTGTGTTTTTTTCCAGAAGTTTTTTAAATGGATAACTATGGCTTATTTTTCTCTTAATGGGTAGTGCATGATAATAGGAGTTACATTGAATTATTGGTGATGTAAATTGATTTATTGTCGATTGTGTCCATGTATTTCCTCATGTCTTTGGTTAACTTCCGGCAGACCTATTATAAGAGATTGAAGAACGAAGAGAGATTTTTTGTAAAACTAATGAATACAATATATAAAAGGCTTAATAAATAGAAATGTGTGACCTGCTTTATTTGGATTGCAGGTGTATTAAACCGTTTAGTAAAACATTAAGATGGAGGAAGAGGAATCCACTCATCATCATTATTCTTCTTCACAGCGATAACTGGATTTGACATGTGGTGAATATAAATGCACATTATACAATGTCATCCCTAAATTATCTTTACAGTTTAAAGCTTTGATTCTGACTAGATTCTTTAAAGCGTGAACTCTATTTTAAGATGAGAAAGAGGTTATTTATCGTCGTGAGTTCGTTACAGTTTTCGACCGAGTTTATGTGGTCTGAGTCTCACTGTCATAAAGTAAAATAGGTGGATTACAAAATGCCATTCGAGATTGGTTTTAAGAATTTCAATTATAGTCTACAAATAGACACCCTTGAGAAATAAAAACACATTTACGTAAGATATACATAATTTTCGGTTGATTTAAGATTTTTCTAAAAAACGTTAGTACTTTCCACAGAGTGTATCCCATCACCACCGACCCAAAAGAGATATGCAAATCCTATAACACTATGGTTCTTCTTCTAGTTTTTTATCAAAATATATCGAAATCTGGCAATTTAGGCGCAGGTTTCCAATCTGACTCTGATTTCTAGAAACCTGGACAGGTATTTTTTCACAACTCGAGCTGTATTTTATCTGTCTGGTTGTGGTGACAACCAAAGTTACCTCAGGTCAACACTTGCTGGAAAATGTGGAATTTAAAAACAAAATGTGGTTTGCTCTCACACAAAGAAGATATCTGAGGTGGGAGTGTGTGTATCATCACATTTGATATCTGTACAGTGTGTAGATGTAAACAAAGTCACTTACGTTTTTGTTGGCTCGCACATTTTTTTTCCCTGACAGTTTTAACCCTTGAGAGTGGATGCATAATTTAAGAAATGATGGGAGTTACGGTGACAAATCAGAATAAATACTAGTAGTTTTACTGGTATGTTGTTTTTGTAAATGTTAATGATACATATCTTTCATATTTACCTGATAAATAATGAAATATTGATGCATTTTGTTTCCTCTGCACTTCACCCTGCTGGTGGGCATCTCCTCCAATTCGGTATCATCTGGGACAAACGGAACCTTATTTATAGAACTAAAACAATTACTGAAATAAGCAGCACAAATATATGTTCGCCTTCACACTTTTTTCTGCCCGTGAAATCAATTATGAGCAAAGAAAAGCAAACCTGTTTCTTACACATAGGTGGCTCAACAGAACAGCTGTTTGCTGAGCAGATTAGACATTCAATAGGAAAACACATCTGTGAAAAACACCCTGCAGATGATTTATCATAATAAGTATTAGTTCAAATCTTAAGCTATAACTGGATCCATAATATATTTACCCTTTTCCTTATGTACAACCTTACACTGTTTATTAAAGTACATTCCTGCTTTTTCGCAGCAAGGCTGTGTTTGGATGCTTAACTCAAGTATATTACCATTATGACATTGTACTTTACTTGAGTACTTTCACGTTGTGCTACTTTATACTTCGACTCCACTATTTCATAGCCAAATGTTGTACTTTTACTCCACAACATTTATTTAACACATCCTGGTGACATAAAACACATTATATGCTTACATGATATGATGCAGTAGCCTACTTTACTTCTAAAATATAAATACAACACAGTATTTGAAAAGTATATACAATTGACTCCATGCGTTAGTTATAATATCAGGATAATATATTTTGTAAGAATGCAATACTTAGAAAGTGCTGTTTTGCTACTTTTACTTTGACTCCATATAATACTTCTGTAATTCCACCTAAGTAACATTTTAAATTGAGGACTTTTACTTAATGGAGTACTTCAATACTATTTATGTCTCTGTTACTTAAGTATATGCGACCTCAGCGACATGATTGGGATGATCTAATGTCGCTGTCTTAGCTCTCCGTTCATGCTTATCTAAAATATCTCGCATCTCCAAGAGCTGAATTCCATCTCATTGGATTACATACTCCTGTACTTCAATAACATAATTTATTGGAAGCCATTTTTAAATGCAACTTTTTTTAAGGAAAACAAATACTTTTATAAAGAAAAACCTGATGTTAAACCCAGCTGCTTGTCACTATGCATCACACATACTCAACGAATGTGTCAGGATAGTATTAACAAAAGGCCTTCAATCAATACACGAGATATAATGAAGGCACAGTGATGACTTGAGGTAGAATCTGTAGTGCACATTTTTGCGAATAAACCCTTAAAGCACCGGACATGCAACCAATGTTGAAACAAGAAGAAATCCAGAAAATATTCTGGACTCGAAAAAACGCATTTGTAAAACACAAGTTGTTTTAATTGTAGCCATGGAGAGTATAAAGTAGGATTCATTTTAAGCTGCAAATCTGATTATTATCACGTGAAAGGCCCACAGCAGAATATTTGAGGGAGGATAGGCCTACATCTGGTGCCAAATCCACACTAAGATGCTGGAATAAATATATATGTCTCATGCAGAGACGAAGCTCTGAGTCTATCGTTACACAATTTGTCTGACAAGTGATGCGTTGCCTTCAACAACTCAATTCGACATGGACGAGTTTGGGCCTGAGCTGCGGCGGTGACAGCCATGTTGAGTCTGGATATCATTATTAACAATCTGCGCTTCAATTCCAACGCATAATAATAATAATAATAATAATAATAATAATAATAATAATAATAAACTAATAATAGCTTCGCAATGACTCTTCGGTGCAATTATCACATACTTTGACTAACTTTTGTACAACTATTTCAATAACCTAACATTTTTCCAGTTGTGTGATAACAGGGTTTTGTGGCTGCATGCGTAATGCATGCTCAGGTGGGCTATCATCTATTATAGCCTATCACAGGGGGGAGAAGGAGGAAGTTCAGGTGTCCGTTTAGCCAAAGATGGAGCAGTTTGCGCAGACCTTTGATCCCTCACCACTGACCTTTTGTTATTTCAGCCACCAGAGGAACCTCAAAGGAAACAAGTTGAGCACGTTTCCCCACGGTAAACATTATCCTTGACGCATTAGTGGCCTGTGAGCGGGGCAGGGTGGGCAGGTGGGGGTAAAAGCGATGTTAAAAAAATAAATAAACAAACACAAAAATAGTAAAACATAAAACCTTCAGACATGGCTAAAACCTAGCCATCTTAACGCAAACAACGCGTATTTTGCGAAAAACGCTTCCCTATGAAGCCCGTCTGTGACTTGAATTAGTGTTAGGCCCACGCTGCTATGTGCAATTTCAGAGATGTATGCCATCCTGAGAAGGTGGGAAACTAAACCGAAAAATGTAGATGTAGTACCTCCAATATCCAGCCCACTGAGCTCAAACAAATACTGAGAAATACTTAGTGTGTATTTTTGGCCCCTCACAGGCTTTTCTGTGTTTAATGTCAGCGGAGGTTTTCAACAATATTCCTAATTGCACGGCTGTACAGGAGCCCCGTTTGATGTTTACATGCACGTTGATCCCTCTCGGTAGATGAAGGTCAGTCATGCGCCATGGCCTTTTTAAAATATGTCACGAGAAAACCCAAAGCATGTGTCACGATGGGGAGAGAGTGGCGCAAAGTTATGGCGTGTGTTTGTTTCTCGTGTCGGGAAGCAACACATCTTTCTTATGGCCTGCAAGTGGTTTCTGTACGGAGAGAACAGGAAGCGGAGGAAGCGAAGCTAGAAATAATCCCTTAAGGAGATACTGGTCTAAGGAGGTTTAGTATAGTTATGGCGAGATTAACACGATTATTTCCGTAGAGCTCTTTTTAGCTTTACCTTTGCAGTTCATAATAGGCAACAACGCAACATGTGGCCTGTCTGGTGCGAAGCCTTAATGCAGATGAAATTGCAGAGGAAAGGTACATTATTGAGTTAAATTAGCACTTTAAGGTGATGTTCGTTTCACGCGTAAACAAAAAAAACAACCTTAATTTTTAGGCCAAATTTAAAATATTGATCCAAGAGATAAATAGGGTGTCTGTGATTTATTTTCAAACAACATGACAAGACAAAGTATTTACAAAGTGTTAGCCTTAGTTTAAATAGTATCCACGTGAAGGATTAGTTTATGGCGTGTGTTAAAAAGTGTAGGGCTGTGCGGAGCGAGAAATTATCACAAAAGTATGATGATCCTCGATTGCACTGGGATTCAATTAACCAACATAAAAAATAATCAATATGTTCTCCCAATTTCCTTAATGATGCCATTCTAAAGATTGATATGAAGGGTATTGAAGTGGCGCGTAAAAGCCCCCAAACTCAGGTTTTCTGCCTTTTGATTTTCTATTGAACTCAAACTTTGTTGTCTGTGTTAAAGGTTTCAGCTGTGTAATAACAAAACACAAATAATCAATTCATTATAAGTTGCAGAGTTTAAAATTGTAGAAGCTTGTGCGTTTTCATTAAAAAACATTTCTGGTGATGGTTCTTTGTGATGGTTTCCAAATGGAGCTTTTTACACATATTGTATGTAGTGCCACATCTAAAGATCTGATCCAAAATCTTGATATATCTTTATACTCACCATATCTGTGTCAATAACAAAAGCATTCATGGTGCTATATCCCAGCTTTGCTTTCTGGTGGGAGCGAGCAGGACAAGGAGGAGGACGGGGGGGGATCTCTGCGGACTTGTCATGTCAAACTTTTGGACCAATAGCAGCGAAGCTTTGAGCGATCCCGAAAGTCTAATGGAGAGCTGAGCCAATCAGCGGCGGAGAAGCTCTGGAAATCCAGCCTCCTAATTTCAACAGATTGAAATGTAAGCCTGTCTCCAGCGCCGTCAGGAAACAGATCGAGCATTTTGTCCCTCTTGTTCCTTATCGCGCAAGAAGATTTTCGTGGACGCGGTTTTGGACAGTGGACACGCTGGACGAGGAGCAGGATCCACGCAGGAGGCACAACCCGGACGCCGTGCTCTTCCTTTGCGGCTTTAACACGATGGGTGAGTTCATGTGGGATCGTTTCTTTCTTGTCAGGGATGCAGCGAAAGGTCCAACGGGAAGGTGGGAGAGATATGAAGAGATACCGTGTATGTGATGTTTTTGATGGGTCAGATACATCTGGACTCCAGAGGAAGATACTGAATTATGACATTTGTCAGAAACATGCGAGTATACCATCCGCGTAAAGTTTAGCGACAACTTTCTGCCAGTTATGGGTTGGTACTTTTTACTCAAAAAAACAAAAAGGTCAAAATGAACTATTTTGTATTTTACAGTAAACACTTTTTTCGTGAATGAACTAGCAATGTGCTATACTAAACTATAATGGGCTATTACTACATGTTAAAGCGCTTGGATAACACTCTTCTGAATGCAAATAAAATGTGCAATAAGTATATAAAAAGCAAAGTTTAACATGTCACAGCTTTTCCCAATATGATTGTGCACAATTAAGTGTTTGTTAATACATTTCAGGCATTTTAAATGTGCAGTTTAACCCGGGTTAAAGAGTCTTTGGTGGGCCTCAGTTACCTAATAGCTTTCTCATTGTTCTGCTCGTTTGTGTGTTTGTTTGTGACACCAGAGCCTGCCTTCGGTGAGGTGAACCAGCTCGGCGGTGTTTTCGTGAACGGCAGGCCGCTCCCCAACGCGATCCGGCTCCGGATAGTGGAGCTGGCCCAGCTCGGGATCCGACCCTGTGACATCAGCCGGCAGCTGCGGGTGTCCCACGGCTGCGTCAGCAAGATCCTGGCCCGATACAACGAGACGGGCTCCATCCTCCCAGGGGCCATCGGAGGCAGCAAGCCGCGGGTCACCACGCCCACCGTGGTCAAGCACATACGGACATACAAGCAGAGGGACCCCGGGATTTTTGCCTGGGAGATCCGGGACAGGCTACTCGCCGACGGGGTTTGCGACAAGTTCAATCTGCCGTCAGTGAGCTCCATCAGCCGGATCCTCCGCAACAAGATCGGGAATCTGTCCCAGCAGAGCCAGTACGAGTCAGGCAAGCAGCCTCACCCCCCTCCACAGCCAACGATACCCTACAACCACTTATACTCATACCCGACCTCCAAAGTGCCCACTCCCCCAGGCATGCACACCCTACCCGGACACATGGCCATGCACAGGATATGGCCTTCCTCGCACTCTGTCACAGATATTCTGGGGATACGGTCTATTACAGAGCAACAAAGTAAGCATGGCTGCACGGAGGGCGGTTGCATTTGTTTATTGCACTACATTTAAAGCTTTTTAAAAGGGGGTTTTGCTCGCAAGGAAGTGAATGTTTGAAAGAGAATTTAATTTTTATTTAAGTTATTGTAATTGTTTTTATAGTCCTCCAAAAGTAACCACTTGGTCTTTATGACCTCCATAGAGGGATAGAGCTTAAATGCCATTTGACCTGCCGGCTGATATAGATTTGAAAGGGAGGCAGGTTAGTTCAGAAACAGATGGTTTGGCTTGCAGTAATAATTAAGAGGCGGATGTGGAATATTAGAGGAACAGCGGAGGGAAAGGCAGTGGGATTGAAGTGCATCAAAATTAGGTGTGCTGTGCTGAATGTTTGCCATGACTCGGAGCCAGACATTTTGTGTAGTGCTGCGTGTCCTGCAGGTTTGACGGGGATTCGGGTCCTAAATAGCCCACTAGCTTGACATTAATAGGCGTTTTCTGTTGTATGTTTGTCGTGTATGTGTGTGACATGCAGGTAGGCCCGGATAGCGTTGGCTTGCACTCAACAAGACCACAACTGTTTTGGAAACAGTGAAACAGGATCCGGCATAAATCAGTGTTAATGGCCGGCTCGGTGTTGTGAAAGGGATTTTCGGAGAGCTTGTTTTCCAGTGGCAGGAAGCGAAGTGCTGTCAGTCCTTAGCGAGCCGTCGTGCTGTCAGGATTCATGGCTACCATGCACACAAACACGCCCGGCTCCTCTCCACTTTTACCGCCATGCGAAAAGCTAACTTGGGCAATCTAAACAAGACAGATGTGAGGCAGATATCCACGAGAAATCACAAGTGGGAGGAATGTGTTTTTGAAAGGCTGCCTTTTTCTAACAATTTGTGCATTTTTAAGTTATAAGCAGATGTTTGTGGCAAGTGTTACATGCAACGTTTTAATGGAGATTGGTGGGATAAGAGCTCGTTTTTGATTGAGTGATTTCACAAGTCAGATAACTACATAATATTAATATATTTGGAATGTATGGAAATGGGAAATAGGCCTAGTAATTACACAATCCAAACACAGTGTGCAGGATTAAGTATCATAAGCTATTCTTTATTTAACTTGAGTTGATTTTTTTTATTTTACGCGCATACAGACACACGATTAAAACGCACAAACTGCATTCAGTAAATTGCTGATATGTTGGGATTCAGTTACAAACATCAACAATTATATTTACTCGTGTTCAATATTTTTTAAAAGGCTCTTAATCGAGTTATAGCCTACCTTTGGTGGGCTTGCAATTCTCAGTGTAAACGTTGGGAGCTATATAGGCTAATATCCATTACGCTCAAAGGAGGGAGACGGTGAAAGTAAATCTAATTTGTCCCCCGACAGGAAGACGCTTTGGTGGGCTGAAATGTCCCTGACCCTCCAGAGAGGCAAATCTCTCCGCCCTGCCCATCTTCAGCTGGGCCTCAATCTGATTTTAAGGGGGAACTAAAACATTTAGTTCCACTCTGTCAATTTACTTTAAGGCCTGTTAAAAATACGCAAATGATAATTCTACAATTTTTCAATGTTCTTAGTCATAATGGCGAACAGAGAAAGTCGAGGCTAACCATTTTAAACTCCTATATTTTAAACGTCTTTATTACAAATATATCAATTTGCCAAGAGTTAGAAAGTGTCAATATCAGATTATGCAAATGTTGTGTTGGACACTGGAACTGATACTTTTGTTTACCTGAAAGGTGTTGTAAGTACACACACACGCATACGAAAGCCAATAGGATGTGTGATACATTTGGGCTTAAAATAACAAATAATCGCCTTTTAGTGCAAAATGTCACAGGGTTTATGTTCTTATGCAGCCTGGCTAACCTGGCCTGATGGATGCGGCCTGTGCGGATCTTTTTCCTGCTTTTATAATCTCCTCTTCCTCTCTTCTCCTTTTCTCAGTTAGTGACAGTCCATCTTTTTCCTGCGCCAAACTAGAAGAATGGAGCACTTTTAACAGGACTAATTTCCCACCAGCAAGCTCTCCACTTGTCAATGGCTTGGATAAACCGCATTTAGAACATCAAGCACAATACACACAGGTAAAACAAATATATAAATATCAAATAAATGTTGTAACCTAATTTGCAACAATAGAGTCTATCCAAACTTCTGGCAACTGCGTTAAACTCTTGAGTTTTCTCTAATATTTTAATTATTATTTATACAATTATGTGGCTAGGACTTTCCACAGCTTTAATGCTCTCCTTCTGTTGGCTAGCTGGTAATGGTGTCTTTTATTATATCTTATTATTTTTGACTTCCATTGGGCCTGCTGCATGTTCAGTGCTTTTATGAATCATCCAAGTATAACTCATTGAATATTTAGTCGGTTAAAGAGATTTGGATAGCCTTGTGATTCCTCTTGATTCTTGTTTTCCAGCTCGACATGTTAAGGTTTTTAAAATTAATTGTAGCGTGCTTAACACTCAGAAACTAGATGGACTCGTAAAAAAAAGACTCAGCATGTAGCCTTTTTTGGTTTCCTGGTAAATTATTAAAACATAGGCCTACAGGATTTTAATGGGTTGGTTTCAGTGTTAGAATCCATGTAGGATTTGGGCTGCATGGAAGGAACACTGACCACAACATCATGTGTCTTTTTCCTATTGCAAACAACTAAATATATAAGCTAATATTTTCTAAAAAAACAAAACTGCATATTAATAAATATTATGCACAAAGTTCATAAAGTCAGTACATAAACGTGCAACAGCCTAATCAAAGATACATCTGGGTTGGGATTAATGCAGCGATTTTTTTCACGAAACACATATTCACATTTAATAATGAAATCAAATTAAATAACGTTTTCAAATGTTAAAGACCATACGCATAAGTAGGCTTATAAATGAATATGATGGTTCCTTAGTCTCAAATTGTATAAAAAAATACATTTTAGTAGCTTGCATGGCACTAAAGTGATTTCACATCATTTGGAAAAACAAATATATTTTTTAGTAGCTCGAGTAGCCTACAAATATTTGAATGGGATTTTATTTAATTTGTTTAAAGTATAGGTAGGCTACTATCTATTTTTGACAGGGGCGTGCAATTCTCAAAAACGACAATTTCATGGCGCATAATTGACTTTTGCACTTTTATGACAAGGGTGGTATAGTTTTAATGCTCGTTACGCAGAAACAGCCGCGATGCAGTGAGATTAGCAGCAGAAGCAGCAGCTCGAAGTGACTGTCTGAGCGGTTAGAAAACTAACTGTACAAAAACAGAAGTGAGCCATTAAATGCAGAAAATAACAACTCTATAAATTACAGTTTATTGCATGAAAAACAGTGTATGGTGAAGCATGTAGTGTTCCACCACTAGACTGGAGGAGTTACCGTGCGTTTGTGCATCTGCTCATATCTGATGTAACAGTTAAAGGGATCTGTGTTAATGAGGGGAACAGTAACACAAAAAGATGTCATGCAAGGAGCGATCTGTAGAGTTTTATATTTTCCGGTTACTTTCCAAAACAAAAGGCTCACGTTTTTCCCCATTTTACTTTCCAATACAGGCCTAATATTTAAACTCCCTAAGGTTGTTATTGCTATAAGTTCATTCAAATGGGACCCTGAACGCATCTCGGGTCGGCCTAAATCACGCACTCCGACTCCTGTATGAGGCCAGAGGGCTATGTAACATGTGGCATAAAGGCGCTGTTTGCAGGGCAGATGCACCCATGGGACGCTCGGGGTTTTCTCTGGAAGAAGATGATCATTAAAATAGATTTAAGGTTAAGTCTCGAGCTCAGGGCGCGCGGCGGCTCGGACGTGATTCCGCTCATGTTTCGATTGAAACATTCAGTAAAAGTTGTTTTTTGACCACAAACACGTGTACGTAATATCATATTATTTTTTCTTCGATCAGGATAAACGTGCCTTTTATTAATTTTGACGATTTATTTGAACAAACTATGGAAGCTGAGCGTGACAAAGTTAATCCGTTTGAGGTAATTATTTCAATGAATGTCGTCAATGCTTTTATTTAAACCGTATTCTGGTTTTACTTGTTCTTATTAATACTCCTTCAAAAAGGCATGAAAACAGCAACACGTGTATTATTATAAATACAATATTCCGACTAACATAAGAAAAGATTAACCTAACCTACTTTTTAAGGTTTTTAAACGCAGCACACGTTGTTTCGTTAGGCAGCATAATGCATATTGTATAGATGTATAAATACGAAATGAAAACAAAGTCCAAAGATATGTGTATACACAATATAGTGTGAACGACATAAGTATGTTCAATTACAACAGGTACACCTAAACAAACAATGCAATGTAATACAAGAGTCATAAACACACCCTTTGTAAACTTTTTAATTTTGTTGACTTTGTGTCAGCATGTGTTGATTAAACTCTGTGGTCATTTCTGAGGAGAAGTGTTCTTGTCGTGATGCATTATACTGGAAGGTGTTTCCTGTTATATTGTTAGCATTATACAATTGTATGCCTACTGTATTGTGTGTGTGATTTATAATGCTTTTAGTCGGGGGAAGATGTCAATTTGTTGTGTTATTTAACATTTGTCCAACTAACTTAAAAAAAACAGAATTCAACGCAGCTCAAAGTTTTCGGTGAGCCAAGTGAAGACACACAAACACAAACAGAACCCCACAAGTACCCAACACAGACACCCAGGCGCACAAACACACAACTGCTTTCTCTCTATGGTTTAGCTTTATAAATCACCACAAATGTCAGCTTGGAGCAAATTATTCATATATTTTTCGAGCAAAAAGCCGGCAACTCTGGCAGTCGATAAAAATAGGTCAACAAACACAGAAATGATCAGAATTTTAGAAATACTTCTCAGTATTCGCAGACCACCCAGGAACAGCAATTCGGCCTCCCTGTTGAAATGCTTTGGTGAATTCCTCAAGTTAGGTCTTGTCACTGTGCCAGAAAAGCAAAACCCATTCATTCTCCGAATCCTATGCTCGCCTGGTCCTCTATCATATTTCCCTTCTTCCTGGCTTTTCACTCTCAATCTCTCATGACATCTGTTTTGTGGCGCCCCCAACCACCCTGTCTCCCATCGTCTGACGTGCTATATCAACGCCGGCGGAGTAAACGTCCCCTTCTGGGCAGAAAACAAGTCCCTTAGACAGAGGGGTAATCATGCATGCATGGTTTTTATCCATGTTTAATATGTTCCAGGATCAGGAGAGAGCATAATTGATCATTCATACTTTCATCAAAATTGGGAAAATTGGTTTTTTATGTGGTGGCTGTGAAGTTTGGATTTAAGGTTTCTACCGTTTATAATTCAATCACTATTCCTTTCACTTTTCTCTACAGCTTTCCTCATCTTTTTTCAATTATAACTCAGCTGCTTGTGTGTGTCTTCTTGAATTGGGAGTCACTAAATAATGTAGCTAAAAATGGTCTTCAGTCAAATATTGTCCTTTTTTGACAAGCAAAACTACAAAACACAAAACATGATATTTCCACCAAGTCACCAGTGACCTTTCAGACATTTAACACAGATTTCTCTCTCTCTCTTGTCTCCAGATGCTGAATGGTTTGCCCACAGTGAACAGCTATGTCACAGCACCCAGCATCCCTCCCTACCACCCTCCCACCACCCAAGTGTCACCCTACATGGGGTACAGCGCCACCACGTCGGCCTTTGTGACCGGTCCCACATGGCAGCCGGGCAGTGGCAGTGCGCAATCTCCCCACAACTGTGACATCGCCGCCTTCTCGGCCTTCAAGGGCACGACGGCCCACCGTGACGCCATCCACCCAGTCGCCGGCCTTGGCACTGTGAAGTGGCGGGAGAGGAAGGGGGAGGGAGTGAGACCCGGCGAGGACAGGAGACACCGAGTCTGTCCCATGCAGCTTCATACCATCCCTATGTCTCCTTTCTATGAAGGACTCGGCCCCGGGAACCATTTTTGTGCCCCCTTCTTGTCCCTGCGACACACAGTCACACCAAAGACACACAAGGAATAAACAGAAATTCTTTTTTTTAACAAACTTGTTTTCTGAGAGAAGAGACAGGTGTACTGAAGGTCTGATGTAAGACTGCTACTCCATCCATCAACACAATTCCTCTCAGATTCTTTACTGCACACTTCTGCAAATGTCTTTGGGCAAAATGGGGTAATGTATAACTTCATGAGTAAGCAATCAAAGAAGAGGGGGAAACTTTGCATTAGTGTTTCAGGGTGTTTAATAATTGCTATCGTTTTTTTCTTTTAAATATGTTTGTATGCTTTTTTGTGTTACGTTTTGATAAAAGCCTGACGGAGCATTATTTTCCAACTTCTCTAAAAATGTAGCCGATGCGAGAGCTCCAGAGAGAAGTCTTATTTATTAGATTAAGGTACGTTGAATGAAGTGCAATTCGCCTTACAGACAACATGGGGATCTCCACGCATGTTTAGACAAAATTGGCATTGGTCTTATGTTGGAGTTTAGAGCATTAACAATTGACAAATGTTGCACAAGGAAATTGAATGTATCTTATTAAATTGTTTGGCTGTTATTGGTCTCCATGGAGTTTGCCTCAACAGTTTTTATTCTAAGAGAAGACATGAAATATAATTATCCTCCCAGTGTCAGAGTAGCTTACTATAGGTCGATTCCTAATATTGTCGCGTGCCGGCCTGTTTTACATGAGCAGGAAACTGCTTTTCATAAATAATATATGTGCACGCTCACACAAAGCCTGTGATTCTATTCCCTCGCGTCACGGCCCACTAGGAGAGTTCATCAGAAATGCATTGGGCACACACAGGCTTTGTCACCACATAGCTTAAGTCATTAAAATAAAGTCACCTCATAACTTCATATGGCCCTTTCTATTTTCATAAACATTTATGCCTGGATATTTTCTCAATGCCGCAGAAGTACACGGTTTAAAGAAATTATATTAAAGTACTTCTACATCTATATATCCACCGTGTAAATATATACCAATTATATTGTTTAGAATGTCTCCAATAAATGTAGTGCAGATATTTGGGTTGAAAATGGAGGTATAAAAATATAAAATACATTACAGATAATATGTTATCTAATCTCGCTGTTTTTTTGTAGAAATCAGGACGTTTGGGAAGCCTTTGCTAATTAAAGCCAAGGTCTATTGTCAAACATTACAATTTAAAGCTATATTTAATTAAAGCCAAGGTCTATTGTCAAACATTATAATTTAAAGTTATATTTGAGAAGGATTCAGGCGCACATGAAAAACAATAAATTAGAACATCGCTGATGCTTTCAACTTTGAGATCTGTGAATCGAAGACTCGGCGCTGAACTCAGAGCACGAATGCGGTCTCTTCGGGCATCAGACCCAAACACGAACCTACAGCCGCCACAAACAGGGCTCCCCATGGGCCGACCCAACATGTTCATTACAAAAGGAAAAGCACACAGCCTGGTTTACAAATCACATGTCTGCAAAATGATGCAAAAATACTTTTAAGGGGGGCCAGTGTAATAAATCACGAGTGTGTCTCGCAAGCCCTGTCTAGCCCCGCAGTGAAAACCAAACTGGGCTTGAAGTTGTATATTAATAACTTGATGTTGCTCACCTGCTCTTTTACATAACTCTACCTGCTGCAGGGGGGGGGGGGGGGGGGTGCAGCAGCGTAAACAGGCCCTGCATGCGACAGTGTCAACAGTCCTCGCTTAGCAGGAGCTGATTTGACTTGGAAAGCACTCTTCCCCGCAGCCAGTGGTCACGGACCGTTGCTCAGGGATCGTAGTGTTTCTTTGACCGTAAGTGAACCACATCACAGGGACGTGATGATCGTGCACTCGCTGTAGCAGCCACCCATTCCCCATGCACCATCCATCATGTACAGTACATGATGGTTAACTCTCGGAGTGGCATGAAAAAGTTGTTACATGCTCTTGTTTACCTCAGCCTACACACAACAAGGCTTTTCCTTTCAACTAAGCTACAAGCATTGAGCACAGTCTTGTTGGCCTCCTCTGAGTCATGCAACGAAATTAAAATATGGTTGTTTTAATTGACACCAGTGTTGAAAAAAATAGGAACAGTGTGTTTTGTAGACGGGAGGAAAAGCTTCTCGAAGGTCTAATAATACTTGCTCTTGTAGTCTAATGTTGGTCAGCTTTAATGGAGGCTAGGGTCTAAAAGGCGTGGTTTTAAAAATAGATGCAGACACGTGTTTATAATTAATGATGTTGAGTCTGACTTCAGTGTCATATGGTTATCTTTACTTCTCCACATGCAATCAGACACAAGACAGCCATTTGCAGAGTAACACAGAGCAGAGAGCAGGGTGAGAGTGTGTTTCTGCTCCGTGGACATTTCTAAAAGAAGCTGACAACAGCCAGAATGTTTTCTTAATGGCTTAAAACAGCAACGCTGAGCACACAGGTGAGTAAAACCTCTTAAACAGAAAGGACTGGGCTGGGAAATCACAACATGTCTGGAGCAGAGTCTTTGGTATGCACGCACTAAGTCCCATGTCCAATCACTCTGACATGAATCACTGCTTTTCACATGTTATCCCGGACATTTGAATGTATATTAATCATTAACCACAGCGGGAAAGACAGGTACGGCCATGTTTAAATTGCAGGCTCGTCAAGGTAGAGCCACTCAATTGAAATGTAACCGGCGGAGACGAGGAACACGCATGGAAAGGGTGTAAAGAAAAGGAGGAGACGGGGGACTTTGCTGCTGGAGATTTATGACGGGCGCGGTGTGTGCAGGGAATTCAGGTGAGGGGTGGCTCTGTTGCTAAGCTACCTGGTCATACACGCGGCAAGCTGTCAGGTCAGAACCACACATACACATCCAGCCCTCCTTTACCCGAAAGGACACGTTAAGCGCTTTCAATTCAATCAGTCTGCAAGCCGCAGTTGTTAGTCTATCACCACGTGCGCCTGGGCAGAGAACTGGGAGCCGCTGCATATTGGCAGGGAGAGACTCCCACATTAATGTTGACTGTCAAATGCCAACGTGGCTCAGTGTAAGCCGCTACCAGATGAGGTTAAGATGAGCCTACCCTGAAGGCTGTGCAGCAGGTGTGTGTGTGTGTGTGTTTTTGTTCGTGCATATTTGTGTAAGAGATAGACTGGCAAAGTGAGAGAATGTGTGCGGTAACCCCCGGCCCCCCGCCCCCCATTCCTGCAGTTACATTTGCATTTCTTGAGCTTGTTGTTTTAGCTTGCACTAAAGCTACGCTCAGGCAGCGACTCCGGCTGACACTCGGTCGGTTAATACAACTTCAGGGGCTGACAGCTTCTCAAACGACTGAGTGCTGTGATGGAGAGGAGAAGAAGAGGAGGAGGAGGAGGAGGAGGAGGGGGAGGAGGAGGAGAAGTGGTAAAGTGATACGCTTATATCAATGCCAAGATGGAGCGCTCCCAGTGAGAGACAAACACGGAACAACATCAAACTGACAGGACGAAAAAGTACTAACACACAGACAGAGGAAGTTTAATTGTATTCTTTCTTTATTTTTAACCAAATCTTTCAAGTCACTTTTTCACAAATGCTAACATTCCACATCGGGAGAAAAAGTGAACACAATTTCTTACTAATAATAGTTTTCATACTAATCTAATTTAAGAAATGAAAATAAAAGATCAGTCATGCAACAATGAATTCATTAAAAAGGTTCTGCCTCTATAATAGAAATGTATAAGAAAGTATTCCTACATGTCAGGCTCAGTAATATCGGCGCGAACACAGTATATATTTGGAATATACATTGTTGTATATGGAGATGTTAACACGAAAAGTGTGTGTTGTACAGGAACATCTTGAAGTGAGACTCGTGTGAACTCGGTAAGTCTTTGTTTCTTCATATAATTCATAAAACATGTGCGTCTATAAAATGAAGGTGGATACTATATTTCGTAAATCCTTTGTAAATTGCCTTCACTTAATTCTTCATGTTGTATTTCATTTGAAACTTAAAATTAGACCCACTGAAAGCCAGTTTTCGATAATAAGCGATGTAACTTTAACTTCGTTGTTTGACTGAATAAGCTACTACACCAAAACAAACATGAGGTGTAGCTCTGAACAGACAGACATGAAGCTCAACATACATGTGACATATCAATAACCGTTCTAAATCTGTATTGCATTTCAACTACGGCTGCAGGATTTGGGGAAATCTAATTGCGATATTTGTTTTTAAGCGACCCAACGGAAGTGTATCGTAAAATGCGGCCATATCTCCGGCTTGGAAGGTTGCATCAACGTGCTCCCATCTCTAGCTCCCCCCTTTGGAAAAGTCTTTCAAAAGCACTTGGCAGGTGATTGGATCAATGTGTCTATCACCTGCTATCATGGGCCACTTCTGATTGGTTAACAATGACTGGTACATGTGGAGCACAGCACTTCTGATTGGTGTGACTGACACACAAGAAGAAGAAAGAATCGCTGGCTTTGCGCATTGATAATTGCATCATTTAAAATCGGGATTTCGATTTAAAATCGTTCAGCCCTAATTTAAAGTATTGTATTATTGTAGGACCCCATGACTTATAGTAGAAAGTTGATTGAGAAAATACGTGTTCAGGTCCTTTAAAACTCACTGTTAAATCCTCTTGAAATGTCAATATTGGTATTGCAGCTGTTTTTACTTCCTGAGAAGGCAACTTCGATGATGATTACGTTTTACTCAGAAAGCTTCATTTTAAAATGTATTGTTGCTGAGTTGGTATTATTCTGCAAAATTGTGTATTCAATGTAGAAAAAACAAACAAACAAAAAAACTAATCTGCTCTGACGTTAGAGTCATTTAAGAATAAGGTAAAATCCATAAGGCACTCGCTTTGGTTCCTTTCTGTGTGTTTTGGTTTGTTACCAGTTCTTCTGTAGCCATCCAGACACATATTCATAGACCAGCAGCATCACTGCTCCACCTGTGACCCGACGGGAGAGAAACCGCAGTGAGTCAACACCTATTTCCTGCTCGTGGATAAACAGCGAGAGCGACACAACCAATAGAAACCGAGTTTTAGTGTCACGTGTGGACTTTCTGGGAAACACAAAGGAATATTACAGACACAAAATAAAAAGATGGGTACATTTTAAAATACAGGTTGGGTAGGCAGTGGTTCTAACTCGCAATGTTGCCTTTCAATTGTATAAATATAAAAAAAACTTACACAAAACATCGATTTGACATTTTTGTGATTTGAGTAAATATAGATAGAACAAAGAGAGGGAAATAGTGCACTCAGTCATTCAAAGTGTATTTTAACAGTAACATGACTTGGGGGACTTCTGTCTATATCAATAAACTGAGATTTTGAAAAACCTCCATACATTTCAGTCTACCAATCTAAAAAGGATTCAAACTAAAACTGGAAGGTCGTTGAACTCTTTTCGTCTGCTGTAAAAGACAACTTGTGAGTATAAAGAAATCTTTATGTTAGTATATAAAGCTTTTTATTGTTACCTGGTCCAAGCCTCATTATCTTGGGCACCAACCCCTTGTAAAGCGCCAGGTACCTGTAGGAAAAAGAGGATTTTAATAATGTGCAAACACAAAACACCACAGTTAAATCCAAACATGTACATTCCGTCACGAGAACACTTCTCTATGCATACGGTCCGTGAGTGTAGGCTGAGAGTGGGGGTGAGCTCTTTCCTGTCGGTCTGTCTCTCACCCCGTCAGGTACATATTTGGGGTCTAACGGCCAGCAGTGGCGAGTACCTGCCCCTTAATGCATTCAAGGTGATCAGTGGCTGGCTGCCTCCGCCTCGTGCTCCCTGTCCCGCTCCCTGCCCCCGCCACTGATGGCGTTAATAAGGCTCGACCCACTTCCTCCCTGGCCCTCTGTCTGATTAGATTGACCCGTGGAGCGCCGCGCGGCTCGTTAGGGTCTGCTTAACGACGTCTCCCATAGGGACCACTAATTAGCTGGGACTGTGTTGTGTTAGAGCAGGGGACTGGATGTGGCGGAGGGGGCACCCTCGACGCACCCCTGCGACGACAGCGTTTCAGTGCCGTTCCTGCAGCAGCCCCCGAGGCTCCTGCGTCCACTAACTACAAACATCTCGCTGGCCCTTGTCTCGTGGAGCTGCGTGGGGGAAAGTGGAGAGCCTGGGGCTATTGCTAACATAACATACATCTTTTTCTTGAAGCTTCCATTTAGAGCTGCCATTCTCTGAGGCTCGAAAATATGTTAACGTTTACTGTACTTCTGACGGACTGCAGAGATGTGTGATCACACACGTGGGGAATACAGCCCGCAATGTAATGTCACCCTTTGGTTTCCTCGGATCACAGCTTTGCATCAAGCCGTTCATGCACTTCCACTGTAGCAGGAAACTCACACGGCAGCAAGCGCGCTAACTTGTAGCTGCAGCTGCTACATTTGTCTTTTTTGACAGCCACTTTGGCAGATAACCAACTATTCATTGCTAACAAGGCAAACGGAGTGCCTCATTAATTCTTGGATGCATCTGTGACCATTTTCTTTCCATTTTTAATATACTGATGATAAATTATTTATCCCTGCTTTCACTTACCCCTCCTCCCGGTACACCAGAGCCATGGTCTGGAAGCAGGTGCGGTACTTGATCTCTCCGGGCACGGGCTGGGGGCCTTGGATGCGACTCTTGGCGACGTCGAAGGGAATGTTCACGCAGGAAGAGATGGTCCCAGACACCAGGCCGATGGCAAACTTCCTCATGAACTCCAGAGTCGGGTCCTGGCGAGGAAGAGATACATGATTCAAATAAAGTATTACGCTTCAACAAGCACATTTTAGAGAGGGCACCAGGTGTCAGGAATCATTGCAAAAGGCTTTAATAGTAAATAAAACTTAGAGCAAAAAAGAAAAGTAGTAACACAGAGTTGACAAAGTGAATCGTGAGGCATTATGTATATGTGAGGCATTATGTATATGTGAGCGAAAGTGGGGCAGAGAATGAGGGGGCTTGCGCATATGATTGCAAAGCTGGCATGAAAGCCCTGATCATTTTATGGTAGCGGGGGGCAGATTAGTGCTTCCTGGCTGTGGTGCAGTGTTCTGATTGGCTGAACAGAAGCACATGTTCTTTGGGGGAGCCAAGACCGAGGATTTATAAACAGGGTGCAAGCAGGCAGACTGGGGAGGCATATGGGGACAATTTGGGTAATTGGGCTGTGACTCGGCACAGGGGTATTACTGTACCAAAGAAGCCCAGACTCAGAGAGCTCTGACAGCTAATTGGCCGGGATATTTTTACAAATGACAGCAGCCTCTCTGGTCCGGGCCTTTCTCAAGCGGCTGGACACCCTGAGAGCCGAGGTAAATCAACAGCTAATCCCACTTCTTCAGTTTTTTTCAAGTGGGATGTGGGGAAGGGGGGTAACATACCCTGGGCCTAAGTACACCCATCAACCCACTTCCTAACAGCCTAAAGCAAACATCTCCTCACACATTCACTGGTGAATGATGGCAGTGTGCTATCTGCCACCTCTGTACTGTTAAAATGGAGGTGGAGAGATGCCTGAGCTCGGACAGTTTAATTTGAATATGGACATGTTTGAGTTGCAAGCCATCGATCATTTTGCGGACAAAGGGGGTTTGGAGAAATGCCACAATCAGCTCAGCCTCTTAACTGACGGAGCCCGCAGTATTTATCCTTTTCTGCCTCAACAATAGATGCTGTTAGCCTCTCACCAACAAGATCACCCCATCACCGTACATACCGATGGATCATTCCCAAACGAGTCTTAGAAGAGAGCTATTTGGGTCATCCAGCCACATAATTATCATTCAGACGATGACCACTTGCTTCTCTGCGTAACATGCGTCACTGGAAAAACGTTGAATATAGCAGCGCTTGGGCACCCACTGTAACTTTCTCTTGAAAGTGGTACCGTTGTCTGCTTCCAATTAGTTCATTGGAGTTAATCTAATGCTCCGGTTTGTACATGTGGAACTGGCGTATGGCAACGTTTCCATTAAACAAAATTAACTTTTGTTTGGGCCATCAGGCGCTGCCGGATGTGTAATCTGAGACTTTGAGGATGTTATGACGAGCAAACAGACGAGGTATTAGCGAGGCTGATCTTACAAGCTCTTCTCTGATTTCTGTTTCCTCCTCTCCATGGCAGTCAGGCTAACTAATCATCCTGTCAAACACTTGCATTCCCCCACAGGCGAGGTGGCTGGGACACGTGCATATCATGTAGCCTGAATTTAGGGGAAATTAAGTGTAGTCGAGGCTCCAAACACACGGTTTGGTTTGTCTGAAACTTAGGTTGCAATTGTTTCCCAAAACACAGCACTTGAGGCCGGGATGTGATCACAGATTTTGGTTGGAATATTACCGGGCTGGTGGGAATAGCATCCTTGACATTGAAGTAGAAGCCAAAGTAGATCATGTTGAAAACTCCATGGCGTCCCAGCGTCGATGTGAGCCCTTTATTCAGCCCCCTCCGTCCGAATCCGTCCGCATTAATTATGCGTCTTGCTTGAGCGAAGGAAGACGGTTGCTGAATTGGAGAGAGTGAATTAAAAAGAAGGATATTCACATGCTGACGAAAACCCCCATCTGTAGAAACACATCACAGAGTTGTATTTGTATCAACCTCTTTGAAGGCGTCTCTGTTGGCCTGGAGACTGACTTTCACCACTTCAAATGGATTGACGACAACTGCTTCAGTCAGGCCTGCGCCGAGCCCGGCTACAGAGAGCGCCTGGAGGGAAGACGGACATGATTTAGCATGAGAAGATAATATTTGGGTTGACACAGAGAAGAATTGAAAGTATGTAGACAAAGAGGAGTATTTTCAACGTGTCCGAGCTACGAGAGCTGAATCAGAGTTTCGCTTTCAGGAACTTGTTCCCGAGTCTTTTGTCTCGTTTAAAACGGACATTTGTTTCCGTCACGCCTTGTCATTGTTGCCGTTTGACAAATGAAAACACACAAGACACCTGTGTGCTTTAGAACTTGACAGAATGTGAGATGACAGACAGGAGGTATAGGAAGGTGAATGAAAAGGGAGAAAAAAGGAAAACAGGCTGTTAAAGATTCATCATTAGAAAGTCGGAAAAAATTCAATTCAAGTTCGGTGAAAAAAACATCTTACAATGACTTATTTTCTGTAATCACAGCACTTGAACGTGCCACCCAAAGAGGGAACAAGAATACTGGCTATTTATAAATGTACAACCCTGACTTGTAATTATATAATCATGGATGTTGCAAGACGGCATGTTGTTGCATGGGGCAGTATATGAGTGTGTGTGTGCGTGCTCACGGAGAAGCGTAATGGGAACATGTCAAGAACGTGTCTTTAGCTCATTACTCTTCCTGCCTCTTTGTCCCGCTGTCAGGGCCCCGGGACTCATCCTCTCAGACATGCCTCGCAATGTTTACACAGCCAGCCAGCCACTTTTTAATTCCTTATTTGAATTATTACTGTGCGTGTCCTCATTAATCAGAGTGAGGACATTCAGCTGTGCCCCGCTGAATAGACGAGAGAGAGGGAGCCAGTCGGGAGCAATGTGTAATTCCCTTGCACTAATGATGTGATTACAGCACTCGATACGCGGGGGTCTCTGGGGGAAATGGAGGCACTTGAGGCAGAGGACGACGAGGAGATAGAAGGAGGAGGTGGAGAGCGTGATGGATGGGACAGGTAAATATTTCTCCACCAATGGCTTTAAAAACAAGACGAGTTCCAGGTAAGCGATCGATCACACTGACACTTAGCTGCCACTTGACTAAGCTGTGTGTGGTGACCGCGCCCCGGTAACGTGGACCCGTCTACCGTGGAACTCTAACAGAAACCAGATTGGTGGAGATGGATGAAACCGCTTGTAGATGCATGGCCTGAGTTGTAACCATTCAGAGTTAACAATCTCCAAGCAAACATAGACTTGAGTCTGTTTAATTTGAGTTTTGTTTGCAATTACTTTGGCTTCACTCAAGCACACTGGATTTGAAATCAAACAATGACTCGACAAAGTCATTTCACATGTAAACACGGTTTTGGCTGCTCACATCTTTATTTTAATATGAATCCCTTTCAATTAAAAATTAAACCGAGATTTGTTAAAACACAAATTACTTGGATTGATTCTTACACCTTAATCCTGCTCAACATAAAATACCGTATATGGTTTTCTCCATATGGATAGTTATTGAAGTTGGTTCACGGATTGTTGTTTGTTATTTTTGTATACCTTAATTAAGTTATAAGTTCATTAAATGTGTTAGTTGCATCAACACTGCTTTCATTTGGGCTTAACAAAATGATGTCGCTTTATACGTCTTGACTTAATCCCCACTCGACATGTTTACATTCTGTCCCGTCTAATGTGAGACGACCTTCTGTTTGGTCAGTAAAGCTGCCATGATTCAAATTGTATATATAAAAACTATTTATAAATCTAAGCTATTATTATTATTAATATGCAGGGTTAAGGGTCAACAGGTGAATAGCCTCATAAAAGAAAGAAAGAAAGAAAGAAAGGCAAGTGCAGTAAATTCTCTAGGTTTACATGAATCTGCAATAACGGGTGATTGGTGATATTGTTCTTGGCATTAGTCTCTGTTTAACTAGCCTTTGGCAGATGAGCCGATATGTTGATTTCCGACACAGGGTGTAACGCACTTCCTGGTCTTGTGCGTGTTTATTTTTCAGGCGAGTGTGTTCAGGTGGTTCTGTGTGTAAAGACTCACCACACCGGCAGACAAAGGGGTCAAACTCAGCGCCTTCTTGTATTGCTCAAAAGTGAAAAACTGCAGGGGGAATATCAGAACAGATTACTTGTCAGAAAGTCACAGAGCATGTTTTAAATGTACACCTCGACACAACCACATATGCACACTATTAGAAGCAGCTACCTTAAAAGACCCTTCGGAACAAAGGGCAATTTAGGTGAGCCCTGGATTAACCAAACTAGCACATTAAAATGATACAGTAGTGTAAACCTTGGATTACATTCTCAGTGGGAAGAAACACTTCTGAGAAGGAAACACATAAAGCTCATTTGTTTATCTGATCAAAGGGCAAAGCGCCAGAAGAGGCGTTTTAATCGGAGCTTTAATTTGCTGCGCTTTGTTCGCTGTGTGAGCGATTACCCCATTTTCTCAGTGTGTGTGCTTATGTTTAAAGTTCACACATACCCGTGTCCAGTATCTCATTACAGAGCAGCTCCATGCCAGGCTTCAGGCTCCCTTTTATCCCCCTACCTCACCCCAATTACATGTTGTCAGTCTTCCTACAAACTAGGGCTGCTCAATTTAGTCACAATCACGATTATGGCTTGCAACGATTACGAAAACAACGTAATCGAAATAAAACGATTATTTTTTTATTATTACTGTTTTATTTTTTTCAAATAATCTTTTTTTTATTGGTTTTTCAGTTGAATTATAATTAAAGTTCAGGGTAATCAACTGTTAAAAACATACTGTTAAAAAAAAAAATTCTCCAATAAATTGACGTTTTCAAAGTAAATGGATAATCGTTTTTAATAATCGTGATATCAATTATTGACCCAAATAATCGAGATTATGATTTTTGCCACAATCGAGCAGCCCTACTACACACACATATCAATAGATGGAGGCTCAAGTGGAAGGCTTGCTCTAACTGCTTGTAAGTCAATATTTAGTAGGAATAGTACAAATAGGAGTGGCTGAGGAGGCGGACATGTCATTTTGTTTAATCAGCGTGTGTGTACCATGTTAAAGCAACTGTGGTCAGACTGTTTTTATTCGGTAGTTCACACACAACTGGAGCGTTGCACCTGAAGTTGTGTGGTTTTCTATGAATCAACATGCGCGTCTTTCATTTCACCTTGACTGCTCTCTTTGGTGTCTCCGCGACAATCGGAGGAAGGATCCCTTTGTAGAAACCGGAGATTCTGTAACAAGAGTAGACACATTTTTAAGTGTTATTATCATCATTCAATTATTATTATTGGATGCCGTTTCAATTTCCACCTTGCATTTTAATCAAAGAAGATGCTGTCGAGAACTGAACAAATTATTGATTCATATTTTAAGTATTTTCTAAGAAATATGCCATAAAACCAATTTCTAATTTGTGAAGATTTATGCTTTCCTTACTATATGTAACGATAAACTGAGTATCTCTTCTTGTTGTACTGTTGGTTGCACGCAGAACTCAATACGTTGTGATTGTGTGTGAAGTAGCAGGACAGAGGCCTTACAGAACCATACACGTTGTTTTACATTTTGTTATCCCATTAACTACAAATGTATATTATCCTTTACATTACAGCTGAACATTTTGGAGAAAAAACCCATGCTAGTGTTAGTTATGTTTCAGAACTTTTGGAGCTTTCAGGTAATGTGCAGATTTTTCCAGTGAATCTACACAAACCTAATTCAAATGCAATGATAACATTGTAGCAGTGCATTAAAGGGTAGTTCACCCTAATGAATATAATTATCTATGTGGAGAGTTGTCTGTTTATTGGGCATCCTGTGTGCATGACATGATAAATCCTACCTTCTTATAATGTATATATGTATCACGTTCAAAACTATGTCCATTCTGAATATGGACTGCGGGACATATACCGAGCTCAGAAAATGGAAACGGAAAGTATATTGCTGCTGCTTGGCAACATAAGTACCAACACATATTTAAAACCACAAACCCTGGCATACAAGTTCCCCTGGAATCTGCAGGACATTATTTGAGGGTTTATTTCAGACCTTGATATACTCAATGTTTCAGAAGAGACTAGCCGTATAATTTTAGTCAATTTGATAGTTTGCCTATCCTCAATCATATGTCCTGCTAGGATTTAAAGCGTACTTGGCGGCAAGAAAAATAATAAAATGATACACTGAGTCATGCATATATAGATATATGCCTACAGTTTACACTGTATTTTGAAAGCAATCCATTTTGTGGAGTATATTTACAGAGCAAATGTCCAGTCTGGTTAGGTTGTTGGTTTGATTTATTTTTCAATTCCTTAGTTTGAAACACAGAAATGTGATTGGATATTTCTTAAATATACACACATGTCCTAATGGTGTTTCTCTAGAGTTAAACTACATAATTCATCTACAATTAATGAATCTAAAACCAAATATTTAAACCTATTTGTTCTATATCAAAGAGTATTTTATTTCGCTGTGTTAATCATTGGAAGAGTTATGGTTTCCCGTTCTCAAAAATGATGTATTTGATGAAAACGTGAAAGAAGATAGTGTGTTTTCTGTTTTGCAAAGAAGGCACAAAGCATGTTTCGTATACATTCAGAAGTGCATACATGTGCGTTTTCCCTGCTCTTCAATTTAGTGAAAACATGGGTTCAATAGTTCATAGCTTGTGAAGTTACAGGGCGAGGCAGATGATGTCAGACTAGTTGTCAATCAAATGATTTTATAAAGACAAATAGAATACAATAGATTCTTTTCAAATATCAGTAAACCTGTTTGATGAAAGCTTTTCCTAAACCCCCTCAAAACATATCTCTTCACACTCGCATATCCACCCTGATCGTTATCCATCACACATCCTGTTTTATTTATTTATTTGATATGTTATATACTGCATTGTCTTGTTTATGTTTCTTATGCTGGTGTTAGGTATTGTGTATCTTGTTTTTATGTGTTTGTACGGCGACCTTGAGAGCCCTGAAAGGCGCCTATATAAAATAAATGAATTATTATTAGTATTATTATTATTATTATCATCTATCTATGACAGAAGTGGGATAAAAGCTGTTGTGCCTAATTAGTCATTAGATCAGCCCAGGCAACAGAGACTTCTCTCATTCCTAAATGTGGGATTGCCTCAAAGGGAAACAGGTCAAACTGGTCCAATCTTTTAACTTCTATACATGACTAACCAACCAACCAGTCGGAATATGTCATGAATATATTACACAATAGGGTATACCTGACCAAATGAACATGACACATTATAAAAGCATAATGTCACAGCCAGTGCTGTTTTGAAGCATGTTTAACAGTGAGTGCGAGAGCAAGGATTCTAACTACCACCTGCAAACCTGTTGCTTTGTCAGAAATAAAACGTTTGAAGTCAGAAGCGGTCAGACGTAAAGACCTAAAAAAAGTATCCGTGTGCCAAAGCCATAGCTTATTAATATGTGCCATAGAGCTCAATTGTTGTTCAAAAACGATTAAAACGCGCAAATGAGCCACTTGGTTATATGTACCTTAATTTCGATGAACTTTGACACTTTAGTTTAGTTAATGTTAATGTTAAATGTTAAAGTTAATGTTTAGTTATTTATTATTTATTTTAGATTTTATTGATCTGTGTGAATCTTTGCTGTACTGTTTTTTTTCACGCTTACCCTGTTGCTGCTTGGTACAACTGAATTTCCCCTCGGGGATTAATAAAGGTTCATCTTATCTTATCTTATCTTATCTTAATGTTAAGTTATTAAAAATAGAGCAGCAAATGTGTCTAATCCGCAGCTGAAATGATTCCACAACAAAGACTCCTGTTTAAACTTTGATTGCTAAAAATCATTGAGGAATTAGTTAAGCTTTGTTCTGTAGTATAGACTTTCTGAATAGCTGATAAAAGATGCCTGACCTAACTAGGAATGGGACAGACTATGAGGGAAGTCGTGAAGTATTGAGAGATTGGCAAAAAAGAGGTATTGACATGAACAAAAATAAAGAATATCACCAGCCTTACATTTTTAGTCATCAAAACAAATAATAAAAGTTAAAAAAAGGATGGAAAAAAACACACATGTAACTTTCCACATGGCTTCTGGCCAGATGCAGGATCGAGAGCGAAAGTAAAAGAGTTAATATTGATAGTGAACACAGCTCTGTGGACAAAGAGGACAACATGGCGTGAACGACTGTATCTTGTGAACAAGCGCCACCAGCTCTGTTGTGCCAACACAGATGATCTTGGTTGATTTGGCCCAAGTGTAAATATTTGTGCTGCCGGCTCAAATTTCAACCGAATCTACCCAGAGGAGAAGCACTGGTCTTTACACAGTGCACAGAATCCACAGCAGCACGTCAAATTATCAAAACACTTGTGATCGGGTGACAGAGCCAACCTCTTTCATCAACGCCTGAAAGTGCTACCGGCTCTTGGTAATAAAGCCATCATCGTAATACTGGAGCAGGGAATTATGGACGGGCAAGACACTTCACCGGGCAAGACACTTCACCCCAAAGTCGCTTTGGATAAAAGCGTCTAACAAAATGACATGTAATGTAATGGACAGGGAGAATCGCGCCTCGAGGCCAAAATGGAAACCTCGTATTGCATCAGTAAACGAGTTATTTCAGTCGGACGGAAGACCCTTCCCTCTGCTCTCTTTTTCTATGCAAATGGTGGCCACAGATTTCCCGGGTGCGGTCAGAATGGGGAACCGCCAGGTGATGAAGGAGGAGTGAAATTTGTTACAGAACAAATATGGCCTTTAGTGAGTGCCCATCATTTGAATCCTAATTTGATTTCCAATGTAAAATACACACTAAGTCCCCTTTTGGCTTTCCTAAACAAATGGCCTCCTGACACAGAGCGAGGGCAGTGTGTGTGTGTGTGTGTGTGTGTGTGTGTGTGTGTGTGTGTGTGTGTGTGTGTGTGTGTGTGTGTGTGTGTGTGTGTGTGTGTGTGTGTGTGTGTGTGTGTGTGTGTGTGTGTACACACTTGTCTTTCATTTTCATAAACCTTTCCTTTTTTAACAGCCTGCATCCATCTGGAGAGGTGTGTAGCAGGAGTACACAGACACGACGGATTCAATTAACTGGCCAGAAGAGGCGTTTAAATGGGTAAACACATAAAGCGACATCATTCCCATCAGTAGACTTCTTCATGTTCACACCATTGTTGTTGGGAAATATGAGCTGCCCTGGGGAATGTTTTAACATGTCAACAACCGGCATGCTTCATCTGCACATATCTTCACTTTCCCAGCGTCTAGTGTAACCTTGACGTTGTCACATACATGGGACAATGAAGTACAATTAGCAGCAGCCATTTTCACCAGGTAAAAGCACAAAGGACACATGTCACTATTCAATGCATTTTTGAAACATAAAATGAATACCATGGAGGTTAAAATAAGCATTAATCCTCATCTAATATGAGCTCAGAAAAGTACGAAATATATTTAATTAAGTTTGCTATATGGATACGGGAATTGGAGATGTATGATTTGAAGGCGCTTCTTTACTGCTATTAGGAATGAGAGATATCATCAGAATACTGTATGCTAATATCTCTCAATATTGTAATTTATTCCAATATAACAATTTTCTGATCATTAAAAAAACACCATGAGTGATCCTATTTTGTATGCCTAGACTACTGCAACTCCCTCCTGGCTGGTCTACCTGCATGTGCCATCCGACCTCTGCAGCTCATCCAGAATGCAGCGGCTCGTCTGGTCTTCAACCTTCCAAAATTTTCCCACACCACGCCGCTCCTCCGCTCCCTCCACTGGCTTCCGGTAACTGCTAGAATCCACTTCAAGACACTGGTACTTGCGTACCATGCTGCGAATGGATCTGGCCCTTCCTACATCCAGGACATGGTTAAACCGTACACCCCAGCACGTGCACTACGCTCTGCATCAACCAAACGACTCGCTGCACCCTCGCTGCGAGGGGGACCCAAGTTCCCATCAGCAAAAACACGTGGGTTTGCTATCCTGGCTCCAAAATGGTGGAATGAGCTCCCCATTGAAATCAGGACCGCAGAAAGCTTACACACCTTCCGGCGCAGACTGAAAACTCATCTCTTTCGACTCCACTTCGAGCGATAGAATGACTAACAAAGAACTGCTAACAGAGCACTTATATACTAATAAAGGACTGGCTTATCTATAGCCAGTTGAGCAGCACTTGAAACGATTGGCTCTTTGAAACCTGATGTTCTTTATGATTCTGTTTTCCTCAAGGTTGTGTCTTCCTGGTCGAATGTACTTATTGTAAGTCGCTTTGGATAAAAGCGTCAGCTAAATGCAATGTAATGTAATGTAATGTAATGTATGCGCCTATGAATGAAGAAACTTGAGAAGAGTATTTTCTCATTATACTAATAATTTAGTGCAAAATGAAAATACAAGAAATTGGAGAAACAAATACATTTAAAAAGGGCCAAGCCGTGTCACTTTAGATAAACGAGACATCAACTATAATGTGATAAATAACAGCTGATAGCATTTCACAGGACAGGTGGCAGACATTAAGAGTCATAATAATTCACATATCTTGATCTGACTACATCAAATATAACTGAACGCTGGGCCACGTGCTCTGCTGTAATGCATGGACCCTTTAAATATTCCTGTGGCCGTGCTTAGGGTCCAGACCCAGTCTCTGGATACCACACTGGTGAATAATGCTGGAGAAAGGGTCTTTTTGTTTCCCTCCAGACGGAAACAATTAACACATGCTTATGCCGCTGCACCCACATGCAAAAAAAGAAGCGTGGCCTGTAAGACGATACACCGACCAATTGGTGAGCATAGTTCACGCTGTCACACACCTATGAGCACAGCTACAGGATGTCATGCTATATTTCACAGATTTAATAATAATAACTTAACTGAAATGATCCAAACTATTATAAAGGTTGCTTAATAACAAGTTTAAACAATCCAATACAAAAGTGAAATCCTCAGTGTTGTGTCAAACATGGTGTCACATGCACATTTCCATGCCTTTCCTCCAGCGTAATCACAGCGCTCGAGCAGAGAGCTCAGGTTTCCTTCCTCATCGCCTCAGAGAGAGAGTGAGGCCTGGAATTAGCCCAGTCGTGCCACGAGCTGACGGGAAGTGTTTATTTTTAATAATAATTCTACAACAGTGGGGTTTAATACTATTTATATAAACTATAACTAAGTGCTTTTTCCTGGAGGAAATCCACAATGGGCTACTGGGGAGTGATTACGGCTTCAGCAAAAATATACTTTCCGTGATAATTGTTCGACAAGAAAGTGGATCTTCTGTCTGTTGAGTCTCTGGCACATCGCTTTGTTAGGTGGGACCTCCGTCAAATAACTGTCATATTTGATGCTGTGTTATCTGACAAAAAATTGTTATTGTTAGAGAATGTACTGGAAATAACTCCCATATGACACGCCCAAAAAGCATGCTAGCACAAGGGCATTACATGTTACACTGTGAGACAGTGTGTGTGTGTGTGTGTGTGTGTGTGTGTGTGTGTGTGTGTGTGTGTGTGTGTGTGTGTGTGTGTGTGTGTGTGTGTGTGTGTGTGTGTGTGTGTGTGTGTGTGTGTGTGTGTGTGTGCGTGTGTGTGTGGGTGTGGGGGGGGGGCACAGCTCCTGTAGCAGGATAGCTGTGTCTGTTGAACTACCGCCAATGAAGGTTTTCCAATTGTCACTAGGCAGCCTCTCACCGTGCACTCACACACACCTCGCAGCAGATCAACTTTATATCCGCTGTAAAGCTGTCAACTCGCCGTAAACAGAGCGAGTGGCAAACACTTTCTCCTTCACCTGCATTGTCTCACAGTCCTGTCACCGGAGCAGGAGCAGGAGGAGGGAGCATGGCGGGATAACTGTCTTTAGTTAGCTGGAAACATTTGTACGGTTTTAAGCCAACAACAGCTGCTCTCTTCTCCGTGGTGAGACAAAAGGAGTGACGAGATGCGTTCATTGCTGCATGACGTTGACGTGGGCCGTTGACAGACAAAACGGCTCTTCTAAAAACCAAACCTGTAACACGTTCAGCTGTGATGCCAGTAGAACATCTACATGCCAAGTTCCCTGTCGTGGCATTTGAATAAAAGCATCTATCACAATATTTCACTACACATGTATTTCCGACCTAGAGCTTTTCCTCAGCAGATTATTTTGATGACACAAAGGATTATTCTATTTTATGTCGAAGCTACATTATCAACAAAGACAGGTTACACAGATGTATTAGTCCATTTATAAAAGGCCTATGCACATTTCTACATGATTGTTTGTGGTTTTGGACAAAGCTACATTCACAGCTTGACCACTTAAAGTCCTTTTTTTACAGTTTCACTAATTGTATTAAACAAATTAGGCATGTGGATGAATTTGAATGAATTGCTGTTACTATAGTATTTCAAATTGAAATATAAGATCAAACAAAGGGCACCTTAATCTAAGCCATCCGAGTGAAGACTGAGAAATGACTGCTTTTCCACTCATCTAAATGAATGTCTGACATCATCGCCGGTGCTCTAACGAAACATTATTTTGTTTGGAAGTTTGAAATAACTGATTTTCAAGAACTTACCCCTCGTTGCGGAAGATGGTCCGGAAGCAATCAGACAAATTCTTGTAGCTGTTTGGGTCGCTGTTTCCCCTTTGGATCTGGAACCTGCAATGATAACGTTCTCATTAACAGGGTACATGCAGGAATCCTGAAGTCTGTGTAAAACCTTTTAAGACCTTTTTCAAGACCCTTTCCAAACATTTTAAGACCTCATCGCCACTTGGAGTTCTAACCGGTTACCTTGGCGACACACTTCACCTCACATTGACTATATACAGTATTGATTGTCTTTCCTCTTTATCTTCCAACCATTTGGACGCAGACTTGCATTTCCCCATAACGATGCTGCTTAACAACCGGCGTAAACGGGCCTTCGCGCTATCAAGCAGTGAGCGTGCGACGTCCTGTTCAGATGACGTCAAACCCAACGGGATGCCATCAATAAACTACACAGAATCACTACACACCTACGCAATGACTACATTCAGGCAGACTGTAGAACACAACCTCTTTGGACAATTTATATACTTATTGAAAACAAGCTACAACATTTAATACCTTGGAAAATGCTGTTTAATACTTTTTAATAGCCTTCATTTTCGTTAAATTGATTTATCAATTTGTAATACTTTTTAAGACTCCGCGGACCCCCTGATTAAAGCGTCCACACTGTAAATATTACAGCAGCTAGTAACTTTGTTCTCAATCTTTAAATGTCATTATCCTCCTTGTGAGTGTAGTTTACATTGTGACACCCGTGTGTGAAATACACTCAATCTGATCTCATCATAAACGAGCTAATTTCCCTCCCTATTTCCCCCACCTCTCCCTTTCCTCCCTGTTTTGCTCAGATGAGAGGCTCCTGCCACCAGGTCCCGCCAGCGCAGGGGAGAACTCAAACATTTATTTAACCCAACCGATCCAATTAGTCACCCAACTCCCAACGACCAGGCCTTTTGCAGCAAGCTTTTCAGCCACTTACATGCTAGTAAGCCAATTGTAACAGCTCTTCAGTTACGTGTAAATGTTGAATATGATGAGGCCAGTCGAAGGACTTTTTGTTGTATAGCAAACACGCTGGTGCCCTTCTAATAAAGGCTGGTGAGATGTGTGTACATCTTTCACACGAGAGACCAGTTGGGGTTGAAAGAATGAGTATAAAATGCTACCTGTTGGAGATAAAGGGTTTCAGGTATTGAGACGATAAGAAGAGGTCTCATTATGTGCTGCCACATGGCCAAGACAACACTCCAACGAATCATGTTCTGATCAGATCACAGAGAGCCACATATTGGAGCAGTTAAAAAAACACAATAAACTAAAGAATAGTTCAAAAGATGATACAATTACTTGATACTTTTGAATAATTTCCCTGTGAAAGAAAAGGGCTCAGAGGGTAGAAACAGAAGAGAGAAAGAGGTAACGGGACAAGAGAAAGATTCCCTCCTCATATGGCTTCAACTGCAAGGTCATTAGGTCAGCAGTAAGTCGTCCATGCGGGTGCCTGATGGGGCCATAAAGGGCCCCCAGGTTCCAGTGGAGGGGGAGTTTAGTGGGTTGAGCGGCCTTTCATATCGCTAACAGATTAACATCTTAGAGGGGTGTCCCTCAAATCCTATTTGGTGGATTCCCAAATAGCTTGTAACCCGTTCCTAAAAACCAGTTAAAACAGCATAATAAATAGATGTCTGACACCATATTAAAGAGAAGAAGAAAAAGAAGGACTTGAGGTATGAGGGGATGGTGGTATAAGGGTTACGGAGGGGGGGGCAAAGACCTGGAAGATTTAAGACTACTGGGGCTTGTAAACATATTCAAATCAGGCTTAATGAAAGGCATATGATGCTGGGGTCAAGGATGGAAGGGACCCTGTCCACAGCCTTTCCCTGTCTCCTGTGCTCTGCCTGCTCGACCCGGACCAGTCCTGAGAGAGTGGAGTTGGCAGGGCCGTGGTCCAGTTCCAACCCCCTGACTCCCCTCTGTGACCCGGGGTCACCTCATTTCCTCATGGCCCTCTGCTACCCTGCCATAAAAGCCAGGGACCAAACAGCAAGGCCAGGGGAGAGGGAGATAATAGGGAGGACCAGAAGAACTAGTGGCAGCAGGGGTACTGACAGGCCCCTGGCTAGGAAGCTGCTGTCCACAGCAACCAACAGTGGAAAAACAAGACTCAAGAATTCAGTCAGTCCTGGTTGAATCTTCTGACTTAGAGGATTTGCGCTCTAGTTTCTGTTAACAAGGCCTCTGTGAGTAAGAAGATATACTGGTTGGCTGAAAAAGAGCACAAAGTAGAGTCACTCGGCCTTGGAGTCAGCCAATGCGAATCGTAAACTCAGCAGACAGAAGATGCAAAGAAAATCCCGGGGCTTCTGTAAAACACATCGCTGGGAGCATCTCCTTCAATCGTCAGCGAAAACTAGTGGCAATACAGTATACTCAAGAGGTGATGAGATCTGTGAGTTCATCAAGAGTTCCCTTTCCTTTCCTACTCTCCTTGTGGTTGTGCTTTATAGGCCCGGAGCTGCACAGGTGAGGGTGAAGGCGAGGGCAGGTTGGTGCTTCTGTGAACTCGAGAAGCACTCTGGGGGAAATAATCCAGAAGACCTCGCCCACCTGACCTCGACTGCCTATAAAAGTACGAATCCTAGGCCTCCACAAAGAAGTCAAAAAGGTAAATGAGGGCGGAGTAGGACGCCTGAGCCCCATTCTTTGTATTTTTATGGACAGAAGCGCGGCGTTAGTGGGTCTTACAAAGCCGTGTCCGCTCCCAGACCCCGTGGTAATGGGCTCGATCCGGGCACCAACAAGACGGGCTGTCACCTCACAGAGGACGAGATGTTGAGGTGAGGCTCATTAATGCTGATGTTAAAAAAAAAGAAACCGCCTATGGGAAAGAGGTAGGTGGGTTTGATCAAAAGGCAGAGGCTTGATGGGTTTACTTTAAAAATAAAAAATAAAAAAAGGGGCAGGCTCGGCTTTTTAGGAGATCTCTTAAAAGAAAATAGGCCCTATTAAATAAAGGGTATACCTCAGTGGCACTTTTTGATGACTCAAAATGTAGAGTCTAATAAGGCTGACATGAAATCATCATATTTATCGACATAAATTAACACTCCATACAAAGAAGTAATGACCTAAACTGCGACAGGTAGTTAACTTCAATTATATCAATTATATAGTAACATTTGAAATTGTACCATTTCCACAAGTACAAACAGTTTAAACATGTGAAAGTGATGTGCGATGTTGTGTGTTTGGATTGATTGCGACAGTGAGAGCTTCGTTCTGCTCATGCCTCCTTTAAGGAATGCCAAGTGCTTTGTCAAAAGAGAAAAGAGACAAAAAATATGATTGAAGAAAAAAATAAAAAGTGAATCGCAAAAGGGGAAAGGATAAAGGTTCAGCAATTGCTCATGTGAGATCTGAAGTGCAGGAGACAATCCAGAGGGCAACATAAAGGGGAAATCTATTTTTTACTGCCAGACAATTAATTTTAATGAGCGGGATCATAAAGATGGTGGAACTCCATTGCATTGGTACATGAGGTTAAGGGCACTTTACCGACCTAAATGGACCAACATGGCAAATGCTGCCACTCGTGACTTTAGTCATCAAACCGTTTTTCAGCGTAAAAGAGTGTAACCAAGAATAGATAATGGTTCCAAAATCTGCTCGTTATGAAAGCTTGATGTCTTAGAACTGAGCATGACTTAAGATAGACTTACTGACAGATTGAATCAATGATAAAACAGTTAAGGGAAACTTTTTTGAGCATGGCAGGAGGAGGCCAATAAAGCCAGAACTTTGTAGGTTGGAAAATAAAGTTCAGGGAAGAGGGATACAAGATGGGAGCAGAGGGGAAGTGATAAACTTTCGGTGCTTGTGACACGACAGGCTGCCAGAGCTTGATCTGAAGTCAGGTTGGGTTTCACCAGCACCACAGTCCTACCAGACCTGGGATAGCCCGGGTGGTGGAGTAGGTTTGGGCATGGATAAAGAATAAAAAAAAGGTTTCTCTGGCTGTGAACATTGCTACAACGTCCCTCCGCTTTTTTGATTATTTTTCACTCCGATAAAACTGACTTCTCTGATTCCCTATGGTTATGCTGAGAACAGTTTGCCGGGCCAGATGTCTGCTCATATACTGTGACCTGTGTGACCTGAGATCAGACTGTGTTAGCGTGAAAGAGCTGCATAAAACAGCACGAGGACGGGCCAGACTGAGGCTCAGATGTTTTCAGCATTATAAACGTATGGTCGACAGACAGATCACCCTATGATGTTGAAGAGGACTGTAGCAAAAATAGAAAGCTGCTAATGTGGTGAAGCAGATAGGTGCGATTGGTCTTACTGACATTTCCGTAAGTGGTTGTATAACAGAAAGGCTTTCTTGGGTGTTTTAAATGGGGGTCTTTTAACTTCTGCCAAATGCTGTTAACTGAAATGATGGTGCTAATGTTCGAGCAATCATTTTAATGATAGAATGCATATATAACATATCATAACAGTTCAACAGAGTGCTTCTAGTATTATTCATAGACCTTTTCGTTAACAGGAGCGGAGCTAGATTGATTCACAATTTCAATGTAGGGGAAAAATGGAAAAAAACAGAAGCCATGACGGATGACGGCAGGCTAGACATGCTGGGTCAGGACTACCCGGGGACAGACTGGCCCAGCAGCAGTAACCTCCACTTTGATGTGAGGAGAGACTGCAGGGTTTTGGAGACTCCCCTGACAGCAGGTAACCACTGGCTATAACACAGTGCGCTCCAGACAGAAGACAACTGTCCCACATGGTATCAGAGAGAAACCTGAGAGTCACTAATAGTCCCCCGAATTATCTTGCCTTATAGTCCGTCTCAACAGGCCAAGACACAGTGCTCTGCTGTGGGCCCAACAAGCATCCCACAGACTTTAAAAACAAGTGAGAATGAGGTGATTTCACAAGTCTGTTATATTCCTTAGTCTATGTCAGTGGTTCTCAAACTGTTTCTGTCATTCCCCACTTTGAACAGGTGGGCCTTTTCAAGCCCCACCTGTTCCTCATCCCTCCAATAAAATGGTAGGCCAAGCTTAACATTTGTAAATGTATCGTTCTACAACAGGGGTCTCCAACCTTTTTTAGGATGAGAGCTACTTTCAAAAAGTCGTGAGCTACTTTCACTCCTCTTTATTTTGTTTTTTGCAATGTATATATTTAGCACATTTTAACATTATTATGCTTACCTTTAACCTTTGTGTGCTGTTCGGGTCTGTGGGAACTGTTTTCAGTGTTTAGTAAAATAAAATGTATGCAATTTAATTATTTTAACCTGCTTTATTTGGGGGTGGACCTCACATCCTCTAGGGGGGTCCGGGGGCATGCACCCCAGGAAGATATTTGTTTAAATGTTGAAGTGAAATGCATCAATCTGGTGCACTTTGAGCACAAAAGGAATTTATGGATACAGCTCTCAACACTCTATGAAAGGGAGCTGTATACTTTTCAATAATCCAAACATCTTTAGAATATCATCACAACCAATAACAAATCATTTAAACTTGTTTATTCTTATCTTATGTTACCTAGTTAGCATATTTTACTAATCACTCCCCCTTTAAAAGATTTTGTTTCCGTCCTATAGTACACATTGGAATGATTTCTTACATCTATATTAAATAGATAAAGGTGTGCTCTCCCTAGCTCCCTCGCTCGCTCACAGAGGCTGTGTGCTCCTCCGTGGCGATGACGGCTTGCGTTAAAAAAAATAAACATCGGTGTAATATTCTGTTCTATGGACATGTAAGTGTCTACATAAACAGATGAAGCGGACCACTTCTTTGATTCCGAGTGTCCATCTTTTATTCCACTGGTGCGTAACCTGCACACATACCTGACGTCATTCACGTGATCTCTGTAATCAAAGATCTTGTATTCACCAAGATGCTACATCCCCCTTCTTTAGAAAAGAACAGTATAGCTGCCATAACAAATTATAACCATATGCATTTAAAATAAATGTACATCTTGAGGCACTATATCTACTAATGGTGATTACTCTATCACTGATATCTGCAGGTCTCCCTTGAAAAAGAGATCTATGATCTCAATGGGACCAATCTGGTTAAATAAAGGTTTGAAATGACTGAGGGAATATTATAAGGCTGGTACATCAACATTTAGTAAACACTTCTGCAGTTTAACTTATCTTGTTGAACAGTTGCCCAGAAATAATTCTAATAGAGCATGTAGTACTGCTTCTGAAACAAAACTGTTGAATTCAATTTCTAAACAAATACAAATCACAGTGTCAGTGTTGCATTTCTCTTTTTTTTTTTTACAGATTTAACACATTTCTTGGCTTCACTATGCGGCCTGATCTTGTGATCTTATCGTAAACAATGTGTGATTGCTCTCTGGGGCCTGTTTGTTTCTCAGTGTCCTGCTGCAAAGTCTTAGTGTCCTCAGGCTCCAACTGCTCGTCTGATGGAGTCTCCTGATCTGTGTCACTCTCACACGTTTGTAGAAGGTGACGCCTGTTGCGCCGAAACATGTGACCTCCGTCCGTGCAGATGTTAGGATCTCTGGGTACCTGCTGGCTCGACTACTGTTGCAGGTTTCCATGTCCCTGTTGGAAGCTGGAAGCGGATCGTGGCTCCCACTGGTAGTGCAGGCAGTGGTCTGGTATTCCTGTCATAATATTGTTTTGTCGTGTTTGGCACTGTTCTCTCCTGCTGTGAACGGTGCTGCGACAGGCAAGCTCTGGTTGTAGATGCTTTTCAGTGGTGGGAAGGATGGAGCGCAGACGCTTGCTCATGAGTAGCTGCGCTGGCGATTTCAAAGCATCCACTGGTGTGTTTCTATACTCCAACAAGCTGAGGTACAGGTCAGTTCTCTGAGCGTGTGCTTTGTCCATGAGAGCTTTGGCAGTCTGAACTGTTTTTTCTGCTAGCCCGTTGCTCTGTGGATACAGAGGACTGCTTGAAGTCCCATGCATGAGCAAAAGCTTTAAACTCTTGTGAACTGTAGCAAGGTCCATTATCGCTGACTAGTGTCTGTGGTATTCCAAATCGAGCGAACATGGCCTTCAGCTTTTGGATGACTACTAAGGAGGTGAGGCTGGTGATTTTTTCTACCTCAAAGTACCTACTATAATAGTCAACTACAACTACATAGTCAGTACTGTTCCATGTGAACAGATCAGTGGCTATTACCTGCCAAGGTTGTTCTGGGATTGGGTGTGACATCATAGGCTCTTTTGGGAGTGAGCTGCGTCGCTCAAGGCAGGTGCTGCAGGTCCCTACTAGTGTCTCTATCTGCTTACCCATCCTTGGCCAGAACAGCACATCTCTTGCACGTTGTTTGCACTTTTCCATCCCTAAGTGTCCTGTGTGAATGCGTGAAAGCATTTCAGCCCTGAGTGAGTGTGGCACGATGATGTTCTCTCCTTTCAGTAGGATGCCATCTGTCTCTGATATCTCATCCCTATGATTCCAATACTCTGAGACTGCAAGTGGACATTTTTAGATTTTCTCGGGCCACCCTGCTTGGATCACCTGTCTCAGCACTGAGAGCTGCTCATCTTTGGCTGTAGCGGCTCTGATCTCTGCCATTTTGCGGTCGCTTACCGGAGCGTTGCTGATCACAGTATGTATTTGGTAGTCCATGCCCTCACTGATGGAGCGGTCGTAACACTCAAGTGGCTTTCTGGATAGAGTGTCTGCGACAGTAGTAGTTGCAGTCTTTAAATGTTAGCTCCGTTACAAACTGGTCAAAACTCTCACTGTCTCCTTGGATCTTTTCATGAAAGTTATAGCGCGCAAATATGGGATTTGCTTTCGGAGTTACATAAGCTTCAAAACCGTCATAGTACGTTTTTAGTACCCTACTTTGGTCTTCTGTGAGAGTCCATGTATAAAAAACATCTCTGCCTTTTCCCCCAATCCATAGGAGTAGATGGATTGGGCTACATTTTTCCTCCTCGTCTTTAGCATGTAGCGGGCCTGAAAACATTAGCTGCATATGCTGCCGAAACTTTCTCCATGCGTCCGGCAGGTTAGACGAGTCCCAGTCCATTCGTGGTGTTGGAACGCCTGTGTTCTCCATCTTCCGTCGTCAGGTGGATGATAAATGAACTAGCTCTGACACCATGTAATATTCTGTTCTATGGACATGTAAGTGTCTACATAAACAGATGAAGCGGACCACCTCTTTGATTCCGAGTGTCCATCTTTCATTCCACTGGCGCGTAACCTGCACACACATAGATATATATAAACACTAGATGGCTCATGGGAGATTTTCCAGCGTAGCTGACTGGCCGCCATCTTGCTACAGTCAACAGTTACTCTGATTCGCGTTATGGTAGCTGTTGTAAGGTGAGTGATCTGCACAAAAATACTCTTAACTCGCTGAAATCTTGACTGATTTACAAACGGTTTGGTTTATTATAAACATTATTAGCATGGCTATGATACAGGATGCTTGGACATGTTGAAATTGCAGCTTTTCTTTGTGTATGTGGTTGTATTTATTAGCTGGCTAATAACAAGAGGCTGTGAGTGAGACCTAGTATTACAAAGTTCACCCAGCAACTTTACACCAGTGGGAGAGGCAGAACTGCTCTTTCTTTTCAACATAACTTAAGTTACACATGATTTCTTCCAAGTGGTTTGGCTTGTTAAAAACATCTTGCATTATGATACAGGAATTTGCTGGCTTTGTGTTTACAGAAGTACCTGACTATGCCGGACTTTTGTGCAGCCTACGGATGCTCCAATCGCCGCTGTCTGCAAACAAGAACCCGTGGGATCACCACATATGTTTATGTTTGCTCAGTCTAATAAACCCATAACATGGTTGTGAAAGAATACCAAAGCTGAGGCTGGACGATGATTGATTGTTAGTGTGCCATGTGTCACTGTGTGTCTTATTGGTTTTGTGGTATACTGTATTTTATGTTATTGTGTGCAAGACACATTTAAAACAAATAACCTTGAACCTTGAAGCCCCATCTCTCCCCACCTGCTCCTAGTGCTGCGTACCGGTACGCCGAACCGGTACTGGACTTGTAAAAAGTTTCGGTTCAAGTCCGGTTAAAACCGGAACGTCAGGAACCGGTACTTGGACTCACAAAAAAACTAGCACTTACGTATATTCTGGTGTCTGTGGTTATTTAAACATTCCCTGATAAACGTTATTCAGCGTCAATAAATGAGTGCTAATCCCAGTGTACAACATCACATGTCATTTCACCTTCGACTCACGGTTTGAAAACGTAGCATTTCGCCACATGCTAATGCTAACCGGAAGTGAATAATTTTCAGAATAAAAGTAGTAAGTAAATAGTGTGAACTTCCGTTTTTTTCAGAATAAAACTGATTTAAATTAAATATTGTATTTAATTCAAAATTACGCCATATCAACATTGATTTTAATTTCTAACAGTATGTATGTACATCACTATGTATGTAGTATGTACTGTATAATGTACACATGTAGAGTTGTAGAAAAGACATGGTGTACAGACAGTACAGAACAGTACACTCTGATTGTACAGTCACTACAGTGTAGCCTATACTGTATAGTAGGTGTGTAACAGTGTAATGCGTATAGTCTACTCTACACTCTACCTTTCAGCAACGTTTTATGGATTTAGGTTCAGTCAGCTCAGGGACTGTTTGGTTACTTTAGTTTGGTAAATGAAATAAATGTTTGAACTTTGTAGTAGTTCACTGTAGTTGCTGTCATAAGTCATTTGTAGACTAAGTGGCAAAAAGTGTTTTTTTTACATTTGTACTTTGTAGAGAAATGTAGACACGAGTTGGAAGGGAGCACAATAAATCTGACGAGTTTGAATTTGAGTCGATTATGAGTTAATTTTCAATTGATAATTAGCTCACAATAAGTTCACTTTAGTTACTCACACAACTTGACACAAGCCATGGGTTCAGGTCCGGACTTATAAGTCCGGACCTGAACCTGAACCTCTGGACTTGAGTCCGGACCTGAACCTGAATGTGAGTCCAGGTACGCAGCACTACCTGCTCCTGCTTCCTACATCCCCTCCACACCACACCAAGTTGTTCTTCTTAATAATAATAATACATTTATGTTGGGGGGCCGCCTTTCATAACACCCAAGGACACCTTACAGGGGCATAGGGGCAATATAGGGAACAATTTAAACAGTGGATTTTGTGATATATCAGCCGGGGTGAGACAAGACAAACCACAAATGGACTACAGAAGGACATATGGTACAGTTTATATTATTCTTGGTCTTTTTTCAATAACATATTTCAAAGGTTCTGGATTTGTTTACAAATCCAGAAACTAAATACAAAACTAGGATGATATGAAGATCTCATGTCAAAAATAATTGTGATAAATTAGACAGAACTGGCCTGTCTGTGAGCACATTTTATGTTGGTTTGGTTCTTCTGATAAAGGTGTGAATATCTAAATAATATACCAACATATGCTATTGTCATTAGTTGTGTCCCTGTTCTTCAAGCTAAGGCATTGCTCAATTAACAACTCTTGGTTTACAGAGTGGTAACATGAGACCGATTTTTATATATAAAATATAAATGTATTTTAATTTTATAATTTATTTATAATTTATTTTAAATATTGACAATATAATAAAATAAATGGAAATATATACACCGGCAAATATTTAATATAAATACCTTGTGTGTGTGTATAGCTATTGCTTTATCTGATTAATGTTTCATATGAAAGTCCATGATTATAAGTATGCAGTATCATAACTACATCTTTGATGTTTATAAAAAACCAAACCGTTTGAAAATCGGTTGAAAATTGAGCAAGCTATGGTTATTTAAATAGTAAACCATAATGTTATGAATGAGAGCACTGCCTGTAGCAAGATGGCGGCCAAGTGGCAACGTCGGTCTCCATTGGCCAGCAGCGCGTGTGAGCCATCTAGTGTTTATATATATCTATGTGCACACATACCTGACGTCATTCACGTGATCTCTGTAATCAAAGATCTTGTATTCACGAAGATGTTACAATAGGCATATTTGTAAAGTGGGGGGACACAAACGGGATTTCGAAAAGTGTCACTAAACCCCTTATGAAGTGGTGAGGTGCCGCTCCACATTGCTTTTCTTCCCGACTGCAACGCTGTTGTGTGTGTGTGTGAGAGAGCGTTTCACATGTGTGTATGAGAGATTTTTACATATGTCTGTAAATGATTTTGGTTTCAGTTGTGTGTGTGTGAGCAGGCTCGGATTGGCCATCGGGAGATTCGGGACTTTTCCCGGTGGGTCGCTGCCGTCGGTGGGCTGCTGCCATCGGTGGGCCGCTGGCTCTGGCATAGGTGGGACGTGGACTTTCACAGCGCCGCTGCACCGGTACTGCATCCACCGCCGCAAACACCAGGCGGGTCCGGCGCAGCGGCGCTTTTAAAGTCCACCGCCATTGCGAGTCTCCGGCTGTAACAGTCCACTACCGCCCGCGAGGACCCAGGTTCGATTCTGGCCTGAGGTCCAAACATTTCGAAAAATGTATTAAAGGGGAAAGGAAACACCAATTACAGTTATAATATTCCGGTAGTTTATTCATTTTACAATGGATATTGATCGTAATATTTATTGTATATGATATTACTCGCCAAAAGAAAATTAATTATCTGCCGGCAGGGTGGGGAATTCCGGGACCAGGCCGCCGCCATTAGGGGAGTCCCAAATGGTGACGTCACTGGCTGTGTTTTCGCTCCACCAGAAGTCAACACAACGTAGCAGATATGGCAGCGATGGAGGAATTTTGCAATGAGATCGACGTTTTGAACGATGAATTTGACTATTCGTCGGGAGATGACATTGATGTGGAAGCATCTACAGTTACCAGGCATCCCATGGCCTATGCTTATGAACCGATTCGGTCGAATAGAGTGGCATACGATCCGGAATAAAAAAAATTAAAAAACACAATGCTAACAGTGAGCCTCTGAATTAGCCCCGAGCGAAAATGCTAACCTATTACTGCACCGAAAATCACTCCTAGCTCCCTTATTACTTATCCTAGCCGCACATCCAACACATCGTTTATGATCGCAAGGAGACACAGAATCTAACGGTGCCCACCTCAACACTGAAAGATACAAACTCGCGAGGTTAACCACAAAAACGTACATCAAAACAAGTGGCGCTAGGTACTAACATACGCCAGGCTAACGGCTTACCTTCCTCATTGTCTGGTCTAAACTGGTCTTCAATGGCATTACAACGATAAAAACGATGATGTAGTTAATCCATAGCTTAATATCCAATGGGGCTGTGTCCCCTTTGAAATGTTCTGATAATCTATAAGCAATACACAACTGCAATTCCGTTATCTGCTGTCCGCTCTGTGCTCCGTGCGCTCTGGGTCCTGCAATACCATCCATTGATAGCAATACTAGCCTTTTTAGGGCTGTTTTCGACAGATGAGCGTGTGTATGCCAGTTTAATTAGTTGAGCTATAGAACACCCCCAATTCTCTATTGTGCGTCATAATAATAGCTACCATTTAGTTTGGACGCGATTGCGTTAATTAATAAGGTCACACTGTGTCAGTAAATACATGTGTGAGCTAGTAATCTGGTAGTGCTGCAATATTTACCTCTCTCTCGGCAGCTGAAGCAACTCGTTTGGTGGCTCAAACTTCATGTTTGTTGACACTGTCATTGTCTTGCGCGGCCGACGTGCTGGGACGGTCGGTGTTCCCGACTGCATACGTTGAGAAATCGAATATTGTGGGAACAGATCCTGGCTTCAAATCCAATGTTTTGTATTGAACCAGGCATCCAGACTGGACTTTGAGCAGCTTCTCATCCTTTAGTGGCAGCCTATGGAAATGTACTTCTTCCTTCTTTGTATAAAATCCATTTGTGCAGCCTCGGGCAATACAATAAACTCCTGACGACGACCGTTTTCTTGTAATGTAAACTACTGGTGCATTGCACGCCATGTTGTTTGTTATTGAGCTTTGGCCCAGGAAGTCAGTCAGTGACGTCACTGGAAAAGTCCCGGAGCAATGGAAGCGCCCATGGTCATTAGGCACGTATTTCAAAAAGTAAATTCGCGTATCTCGATCGTTTACATTGGAAATAGACTAGATAAATACATTTCCTAATGGTAATATTGTCGCATGGAAAGCAGTTTGAAAAGTGTTTCCATTTCCCTTTAATTAAATGTTTTTTATTAAAACATCTCCCGTACATCGCGTCCATTTGCGACCCACCTATCAGATCCCTCCCCACACTTTGAGAAACACTGGTCTAGGTTAATATGTTTTACTTGATGTGTTACGGTGATCATTCTAAAGACTGAAGCCATCAAAGAGACGGACGTGTGTTGCAAACTAGAATTTGCTATAAAAATACTTGCATTGGATAGCTTTTTTCAAGCCGTAAAGGTATATTGTATTGGTCCCTACCTAATAACAACAATGATTATAATTATTTAAAAAAGTCAGACTGATAAGCGGAATGTGCAAGAAACAATCTACTACTACTACTGTTATCTTTCTCCCCGTCTTCTTTCTCCATTTACCTTCTCTTTTATCAATTACCTGACATAAACATCTTTCTTGTACAAGTACTACTCTGTCCTCAACTGGCATTACCGAGAAGGAACTGAAGGCTAGTTCAGACACTTTTAATGGATCTTAGATCTTAGATCAAATAGTTAAGTGCAGCATGAGTGACAGGAAGTATTATGGATCCAGTCAGCGATGCAGATTTGGAACATTTGATAAGTAGCAACCATACACACATTTATAAACAAGCTTGAGATGCATAACTATTGGATCTAGGACTTGGAGGCAAAGATTGGGTGATTATGGAAGAGTAAGGCCTGCTGTAATGTTCTTGCCTTTTTCTTTGCAATTCTGTGCATACCAGCAAACCCCTGCAATTACATAAGTAATTGAGGCTGGCCCACAGACCTGGCACACGCCTCTCAACATTTTAAATGGCATGATCTGCAGCCGTGACAGATGTGTCTTAGTTGAGGATTTGCTGTGGTATCCTGGAGCCAATCACTTTCGTTTCCACCTTCTTCAAAAAACATACATGCAAACAATGTTTTTTTGAAAACGCAAAGAATGAGGAAGTTAAAAACAGAAATAATAGAAACATAAAGCAGTTTTCGGGCTCCGGGGGGTGCGTAGTAATCAGCAGCAAACCGCTTCAACACGTGTATTTCGGTTTTATTCACGGCATTAATTTTGTTATTCTACAGTATTGTTGTTTTATAGTTATTTGTTAATGTATACAACCCAATTTGTGTTCTTTGAAATTGAAAAGGATATTGCATTGTGTTATTTACTTTCGTTGCAGTTGTAGCCTATACGTGTAATTTGGCTTTGCTTCCTATTTTTTTATGGACATGCTTTTATTTTGAAGGAGAGTTAGCACTGTTGACAGGAAGTTGTTGTTGCTATGGAAACAACGTGACGGAGATTAACGGAGAAAAGTCATATCTACATATAAATAGGGAGAAAGTGAACGATAACGTTTATGGTTAAGTGTTAGCACCCCCCGAAGAGGCACAAGCTCTTACGTTGATATTGGAGATTTCAATAAATACGAATAACGAAATTGAAACCCGAATAGTACTCCAACGAACGAATATTCGGATATTCGGGTAAAACCCAAGTAGCCATTGGGAACGTTATAACATAAGACATGCAATTCTGCTTTTCCCGCCATACTCAGAAGCCGCTATGTGTACTTGCTGTAGAGAAATGGCGAATCCCAAAAGGACGAGAGCAACTTTTGTGAATATTTATAAATTGACGATTTGGCGCATGGATGAACCAAATGAAGTGCCTGTTAAACACTTTAAGATCAGGACAGTTGCATCGACAAAAGGGAAATAGATTGTGGCTGTTCCTCAGGCAACAAGTGCCAAACGGCAAAGCAAGAAATTATTTAACAGTTTAACGGGAGAAAAAAGCAAATGCGTTCCATTGAGCACCAAGTTGTTTTGAAATGCCAAGCGATGGTCATCTACTATTTAAGTAGTGCCACAGCGACATCAATTTCCTTCTAGTTTTAAGATGTCTTGATGAGTGACTCAAAAGTGGAAAAGCTGCTTGCAAGAAGGTAATGAAGGGAGAAGGGACATACAGACATGCATGTGTGAGTTTTGAGAGTCAAAAATAAAAGAGATGGGGCAGCAGGAGGGCAGCACTGTGGTTGCAGCACAGTCAGGGTCTAGTGAAATCAAAGCACACAATGCCTTCACTCTGTAATTAGTGTGCTGGAATGTGAAGCCCTACACTGATAATGATTACAGGTGCTCCGGTACGACACACACACACACACACACACACACACACACACACACACACACACACACACACACACACACACACACACACACACACACACACACACACACACACACACACACACACACACACACACACACACACACACACACACACACACACACACACACACACACACACACACACACACACACACACACACACACACACACAGACATGCACATCTGCTATTTATGTGCACATCTATCTACTGTATAGCTGACATCTCCCATTTAGTCATCCGTTTGTGACCATAGTTACATCATCTGCAGCAACATCTGTCACAACATTAAAAGTAATGTGTCATGTTTTAAAGGTGTATTCATAATGCTATCATTATATAGTCGACATTACAAGTTGAACAGAAATGACAATATAGTCATTGCATCATATAGTAAGGGGACCACCGGGGCGCCCCGACATTTAGTTCCCAAAATTCCCTTAATTCAAGAAATACAAATTGCCAAAGTAAACAAAAAAGGACGATTAAATTGCAAGAGTGTGATAGGATATAGATTTCAGCACGATTGTAAGACGTACTTAATTCCCACACACCACTACGCTGTGTCTAGCTGCACAGAGGGCACAATGCTTCCTGAATTGCAGCCAAATCACTCTGTGAAGAATCAATCAATATGAATTGAAGTAGGCATACTTGGGCAGGTAGACAAGTCTATTCATCCATCGGTTTCATCTTGCATATCACCACTTTTACATTTTATATTTATTTGACAAATAATTTGGGTGAGAAGAAGAGTGACAGAAGAGTATGACTGGAATGCCAAGGCATGCTTTTTCATCCTGCCAAATATGCTGCTCTGCTGCACTCATGGCATGCTCTCTACCTTTGGCACCAGACACGCTCATGCTCTTGCACTGAAGCGATGCTCAGGCCGAGCTGGGTTCATCCTGCACACACGCCGCTTGTGTTTTTGGCTTAACACAGTGAGTAAAGTCCTGGCCTGCAGCCTCACAGCGCCGGAGGAATTAGGATCCGGCTTGACGACCGCTGACCCGCCTGCTCCTTTACAAGGCAAGATCAGCTATCAGGCTGCTGCTGCTTTGTGCCCTGCTGTTTGAGGGTTGTGTCAGGGATTCCTCCATAAGTGCACTGGGGTTCACCAAGCAGCTGGGGGCAAACAGAGGTGGGAGGTTGGAGGGAGGGGGGCCTTTGGGGCATCCTCAGTGCTGTCACACGTTCCCCAAAAAGACTGGACGTCATCTGTCAAAGCCCTCATCAAAGATCACTTCCAAGCCCCCCAAGTGAACCACACTTTCATGCGTGCTGGGACCAAATGGAGGTAGTGTTGCCATGGATACTGTGTGAGCAAGCGCCAGTACCAGGTTTTTCTAATCAGGCTTGTACCAGGCTAGTGGCAGGCTTAGTGGTTTGCAGTGACTCTGACCGACATGTCATACATGACAATTCACAGAATTGTATAATTCAATACAAATCGAAAAAACATGAACAACAGGGATTTAAAGCAAACCATTACATAACCAATGCAAGTACAACTTCAGAAGGAAAGAGGGAAGTTTAAACAATGCACTCAACATGATGTTGATGACTTTGTTATATAATATGTTTTTTATTAGCTAAACTATTATCCGACTTGACATCAGCCAAACTGAGGTGGTTGCTGAAAAGCTCAAACCTGTATTTTAAACAGCATAAACAGTTAATTTCCAGTGGGGGGAGTTAAACAATAAGCGTCTGGGAAAGTGGATATCTGAGAGAGAGAGTGGAAAGACGAGGGGCGAGTGAAAAGGAGGAACCTGCATGGGGAAGCGTGAAAAATAAAGAAATTGTGTGTGCGCAGAGTTTCTGCACAAAATCTATTTTTGGGGAAAACACGAGATCACGTGCACTACGAAGAAGCTGCAGGGAGTTCATGATGACAGGAGAAGTCGCTCAGGGAGACACAAACACGAGGAAGGCGTGGTTTCAGTCATTGAGCGGAAGTCAAAGGGCTGATGTGAAGCTGCTCTAAGATGAGCGTGAGTGTGTCTGCGCGTGCATGTGTATAAGGGTGGAGCTCCATGTAACAGGATCTCGACATGAAGGGAAATGCAGGCTCAGTGCAGCTCTCTAATGAGAGGGAGAACCTGATCAGAGTCAGATGGGGTGCCCCGAGCGCACGGCCCCCTGCAGAAAGTGCCGCCCGACACCCTTTGTTACCTCCAAGTGAGCTGAGACCAGCCCATGAACCATGTAACTAGGTGGTTTCCAGGTTAATGAAAAGCTGTAACTCCGGTCCCACTGTCTCTCTCTGCTAAACCAACGACCGCCGTCCCTCCCTCCCTCCCCACACCGCATCGCACCCTCAGCCCCACATTCCTGCCCCGATCCATGGGGGAGGGAGGGGAGGGTCAGGGTCAGGGGCAATTAACGGTTTACTTTGTGTGAAGTATGCTACATTTACATTTCGGCCTGATTATTATCAGCAGTGACTCACGAGAAAAAAGTTTCTATTTGTGGATTCACTTTAATTTCCTGGATTAACGACAGAGAACGTGACACGGAACAGTTGCTTTAAAGTTACATCTGCTGTTAAATCTGTTGTCCTAAACTTTAAATAGTACATAAAAACTAATGATGGCGCACAACTCTCCCACATACCATGTTTATTCCCCAAACTACGTCGCTGTTTTGCCTTCATCCTACCCTACGTGCTTGTCCTGGATCTCACTTTGGTTTGTTTGCTCAAAAACTGAAGAAAATACATAATATATAAAATTCTCCTTTTTGTTTTATACCATTGTGAAATGGAATATATTTGGGTTTCGGATTTTTTATTTAGACAAAAAAAGCCCTTAAAATGGGCATATTTGACCATTTCCTGAAAATGTAACTCGCAAACAATTAATTCATAAAATAAAACAACCATTAGTTGGAGTCCTACGGTACTCTGATAAAAAAGTGAATAATCTATTCACATTACAACGGATCCTATTAATAGTGATTTATCCAGTGAAAAAAAGTCTTAAGCGAGAAATTACACCATTACACTTATTAAAAATGGTCAATTTAAATTTGTACTTGTTCCACTCTTTTAACAGGATGAAAGAAGTAGACGGTCACGCTGAAGGAAGGTGGGCTCTGCAGGAGTCCCTCAGATGTAAGATAGATGTACTTGTTAGCAAAGGTGAATAACAAGGGTCACGGCTCCACTGGTCAGCGAGCACACAACGGGGAGTAAAAGTGCAACAACAAAGGCCACAAATGATTAATTTGACAAGACTTTTACGTCTCATATCCAACCCAAGGCCCAGTGTGGTCTAGTCAAATACTTGTGATCGTTACCCAAAAGCAATTTGCCCATCAGTCTTCAGCCCAGGTGTTGTTCTATTAATCACGTTGGAAGTTAAATTCTGTGGAACCCAGCTATTAATATATCTGCCATGCAGTCACTTGGAGGGTGAATCACCATTTTTTTTTAATTCATAACTTGGCTACTAGTGGAATATCTCTAAACTGCAACTTTCTACCCCCTCCGCCTCCCTCCCCTTCAGAGAAAGATAAAGCCTCATTTGGAAAATAGGTGAACATGAGCTGCAGGCAGGTACACATTTAGTGAAGTTTACTTTGCAAAAAAAAGGAAAAAGAAGGGAGAAAAGAAAGGGGGGGAAATCCCTTTGATTCTGAGTTGGTGGAAAAAAGTAAATTTACTCCAAATGCCATTCAATTTGGACCGGTGGACATTAAAGCAGGAGCCGGTGCCTAATAAGAGCCATGCCTGAGCGAGAGAGAGCCAGTGGAGGTGTGTCTGCGTCTGACTCTCGGCTCCAAGGTTCCTGCTAATAGATGTCAGCTCCCTCAGTGTCCCAATTAGCTGGTATGTATGCTTGGTTTATGAATTCATGTGTGGATGTTAAGCGTGTGAACATGCATGTCCAGCGTAAGCCTGCATATCTACACTCGTGCGGTTTGTCTCCGTGTACGTCTGGGATTCAGCAACCCTCCTTTTGTTTAGACACTCTTGACATCATCGAAAGCCCCCAATTAGAAAGAAGAAAGACCATTCCGTTTGTTCATTTTGTTAAAAGAAGAAAGTAACAAAACCCAGAGCCAAGAGCAAAAGGATTTAATTTACGCAGACCCATTCGGAGCAACAGAAAACCCATCAACATAAACACATGGCGACACAAACAGAAAACAAACAGATAAACCTGTCCAGTTTAAGAGCAGCCTTTACCGCTTTTTAAGGAAGAGCATTACAAAGAAAATAGAGAGTGCACTTTTAACCCTGACCCCGTGTGAGGACGGACGGGCAGAGCTCCAGCCTTACCTGTAATAAACCCCCATAGCTGCTACACGTGACCATAAATCACACTGTGTGCCTTCAAAGTATCAGATATCGACTAATACAACACCGCTCAGCCCGGGCTTTTATCCCCGCATGTCCTTCTCTCTGTTCTGGGGGTGGCACTGCCTTCAAAGTGCAAGCGTCTCACTTTTTTAAAAGGCAGGCCAAGCAATTTATTTACCAAGAAACTGCTGCCGTAAATGACAGAAAAAGCAGCACAATTTACTGACGAGTAGTGAATAGGGCTGGGGAGGGGGGCTAAGAACGAAGCCAGAGGTCTTGGCTGGGCCTGTGAACGACTATAAAGCTTTAGTAGAAGCCCACGACCTGTTTATGGCCGGCTGAGACACTGTGGTGTGAGGCTCCTGATCACTCAACAGCTCCACATTGCTGCCACTCGTGCATAACGCACCAACAGGAGACGGAAGACGAAATCAATCCATTAGACTCAGCGAGTGATTTAACCTGAAAGTCATGTACTTTCACAAGAACATCATTTAATAGAGATTAAAGCCATAGCAGACTGGGTCAACAATAACACACTGGTACTCAACATTGCAAAAACAAAAGCAATGGTGTTCGGATCCAGACATATGTTAAGCAGCAATCCTCAATTACCGTACTTTTCGGACTATAAAGCGCACCTGCATATAAGCCGCAGCAGCTAAATTGTCCGTCTGTCTTGCTCTCGTTCTGTCTCTCGGTTCCACTTTTACTTTGGCGCGCTACCTGTCTCTTTTCCGGCCTCCAGCTTTTCCTGCTGGAGCCCGCCGCTTAAAGGTGGCGGGCGCGGACCGGTCATAGAGCCCATAGAGTTAAAGGTGGTTAATTTTACCTGTAAAATCCATAGATTTAGGAGGTTCCCTAGTGGCCGTTAGCTGCACAACAAAAATGGGGGGAAAAGTTGCGGCTTATAGTCCGAAAAGTACGGTAAGCCTGACACTGGCTGGTCAGCAGGTAAACGAGACTAAGTTGCTTGGCATTGTTCTTGATTCTGGTTTACGGTGGACAAAGCAAATTGATCGTAACTAAAATGGGAAGGAGCATACATGTAGCTGTGGTGAGAAAATGTACAAAGTATGTAACACCAACCACTTTGAAACAAGTCATTCAGTCTCTGGTTTTGTCACATCTTGAGTACTGTCCGGTCATATGGTCGTCAGCAGCAACAACACATATACAGAAATTACAAATAGCTCAAAACAAGGCTGCCAGACTAGCCCTCCACTGCTCGAAGCACACTCATATTGGAGTTATGCATAGAAACCTATCATGGCTTCCAGTTGAGAAACGTCTGAAATCTCGTGTTATCACTTTTCTAAATGTAGCAAAAAAACACTGTATTGTTATGCTCAAATAGTTACACAAGAGACGAGCATGACCATAAGACTAGACGAGCTACATCAGGCCATCTACGGGCACCTAAACCCAGGACACATCTTCTGAAATCTTCTGTGTCTTATAGAGCTATAAAGGAATGGAACTCATTGCCAAACTAGCTTGCTGACATAGAGTCCAGAGCCTCTTTCAAGAAGGGATTGAAGGGCCATCTACTAATGACCATGTACCCTCGTGAGCTGTGAACCCCAATTGAATTTGATCTCATGCTTTGTACTGGTGGGTGTCGAGTGCACTCATCCTTGGCTGAGATTGATATTGAAAGTGGATGAGATTGTTGATGAATTGAATTGATTTATTTGAAACAAGGGACAGTGTACATTAATCAACATATTAAAAACATGTGAAAGTACTCGAATTAGCCAAAAGGCTAGTTTTCATCGATAGTGCCTTTGCCAGATGGTGATAGACATCCTAAAAGCAATAATAAAAATACCACAACATTGTTATACCATTGTACATATTTACAATAGATGACATCACGGAATACAGATAAGAGCAAGTCATGATAATAAATAAATAAAACATTTACAATACACACACATACACGCCACTTTTTAACACTGTGCTTGAATGTGTAGTAGGATGAGGACTCTCTTATTGGTTGTGGTATTGAATTCCATTGATGGGATGCGTGAAATGAAAAGACAGCCTGGCTGAATGTGCTTTTCCTAAATGGGATGGTGCAGTCTCCATAGCCGCACGCACCTCTAGTAGCCCTGGTTGAGGTGGACTTTAGGCTGATGAAGCCAGCCAGAGGAGGAGGAGCCAACCCACGAGTGATCTTATACACTAAGCAGATGTTTTTGTAAACTATGAAACTCAGATTATATTTTTTAACAATGTGACAATGATGACACCGGAATGGCTTTTTGTCTCGTGTTTTGAGTGCTTGTTGATACAGTGATTCCAGTGGTTTTAGAGCAGTGTGCATTAGACCAGCTGATCAGACAGTAGTTGCTGTGGGAGAGGACCATTGAGTGAAGGTATAGCTTGGCTGCTGCAGATGATAGGACGTTTCTAATGTATCTGTAATTTGACAGATTGAACTTTACTTTATTGCAGACCTTTTTGATATGTTTTTTGAAATTGAGGTTTGTGTCAATATGTACTCCTAAGTACTCCGAGACAACCTGAAGTCTCCTTCCAGAAAAGAAAACATCTTGTTCTGTTATAATGCTTTGGCCCTTGGAGAAGAACATACACACTGTCTTTGAGATATTTGGTTGCAAACAATTATTGTTAAGCCAGATGTAATATTCTCCAACACATCAGTGACCTTGGTAGCAGCCTCTTCTGCGGTTTCGCCATGAGTAAAAACAACTGTATCATCAGCATACATTAATACATCACATTCTCCACACATGATGTTGGAGATTGTTGATGATATTGATGTTGTTAATGATGTCAGGAATGATGTCTTTAATGTTTTTGTATTATTGTTGTATTGTTTTAAGTGTCGGACCCCAGGAAGAGTAGCTTTTGTCAAGAGCAAAAGGTAATGGGAATCCTTAAAGGAATGGTATGCTCATGACACTCATTTTTAAAAAATTATCATCCGATAAAACAGACCAGTCTCTGCCAGTCTCTCTTTTTTTTTTTTTAATCCGATGACATTATCAGTGATTTTAAACTGATTATATACCGAAATAACATCAACACTGTGGGCGCCGCCATTTCCCGGACGTGACGTAATCCATGCGTTTGGTTTTCGAAGACACGTTGATCTCCATGTTATTTACTGTAGTTTCTCTCTTCAAATATGCCTCACTGTATCGCGAAATATTGCCATAATTCGGATAGGAACAATCCACGGAATGCTCGGTTCCATCTGTTGCCAAAAGGTAAGCATAAGAAGTACATTCAGAGGCAGTGGCTAGCGAAATGTGGCCGGCCCGAACAGAGAGATTTACAGGATCATGTATGCAGCGAACATTTCACATTTCCGGACGACTACTCTGAGAGTATGATCAAACATAACATGGGATTTAAAGAACAACCATTACTTAATGGAGATGCAGTACCATCGGTCTTTCTGGTGTCATCACAGACCAGGACACCAGTTCGGCCAGTAGAGAAATCGCCCTCTGCAAGTGTGAAGCGACGGAGGAGCAGAAGTAGTGCTCGGAGTAAGAATAAGGTATATTATAGCGCATTTCCATTGCAGCGGCTAGCCCCGTTTTAACGTCCAGGCCAGGACAGTTTTTGGTGGCCTTTCCATATAGCGTAGTACCGACTAGTGTGTATTTCCCCCCAGTTTTTCCGGCCCCATAAAATCGTGATTCTATGGCCAGGGACAACGAAGCTGAGTATGCTAAACTAGAGAGGGAATCGCTAGCAAGGGTGGTACTACATGCATACATATAGTATCTTATATCATCTTCCCATTATACACACATGCATTTTCAAACATTTGGACTACCTATGTTGCAAATGTATTATCTTTTCAATTTATACACGGCATCTATTGCACGTCTGTCCGTCCTAGAGGGATCCCTCCTCTGCTGCTCTCCCTGAGGTTTCTCCCATGTTCCCTTTAAACTGTGGGTTTTCTTCGGAAGTTTTTCCTTGTACGATGTGAGGGTCTAAGGACAGAGGGTGTCGTATTGTCATACTGATATGTATGGCTGAATTCCCCCATCCAATCTCTTCACATTGGTCAAAACTTGTTCCTCTGCTGACGAGTCCGAACTGAAATACTCCACCATATTTCCGTGTGTTGACAAAGTGAACGCATGGATGACGTCACGACCATCACGTGACTACTGAAAATGGCAAACATGGCGGCGGCCAGACGGAATATACAGGTCTTGATAAAAAAGAGCTATAAAATCATTATTTACCGGGGAATATCGCTGATTTCTTCAGGGTATGGTTTAAACATAACGTTTCACTAAATACTGAAGTTTTGATTAATTATCTAATGAGTGGACCATTCCTTTAATAAACATAATCAGGTCATACCAAAAATATTGCTATTTTTAAATTAAGTAATTAGGTGTATATGTGTAAATGTGAGTGATTTTCAAACATCTAACGTTAACATTTTGTGGGGAACGGATGGGTAAATGATGCATCTCATTTTCCACAAAATGTTTCTTGGCATTGGTGCCCAATTGTTGGGAGAATGAGAGTACAGCTGGCCAGCTTGGGTGAAAAAAATAAGGTGGTATGCTTGGAACTTCACTATGTAGACCCAAATACCCACCGAGAGAATTCAAGGCAGATGTGGACTGAAAATGTCTCTCTTGTAAGCAGATTATACGTTCGGTAAAATTACACGAAATGTGAGTTGTTCAGTTTGAGGGTGGCTTACCTTGTCTTCACTACATCGAGTGGATGCATCAAGCAGATCTCCACCAGACCTGCAAGGAAGAAGTCAGGATATGCCATTAATAACTATGGACATTAAAGTTGAAAGCTTGTATTTCTCAGATTTGAGGACTATTTAATGGGATGTTTTTTGTCCATCATGACCACATGATACGGTATTTCTGAAATACGAGAGATACTAAATGAGAGATTGTATCTAGTTATACAATTGAGTGAAACAATTTAGTGCTCGGTCTGAAGCCACCAACCATATCACCCATGCAAACCCAGTAACATCAGCGCGGTGCCAGCAGCTGGAGTATCAATGCAGCGGGTTGATCAGCGAGCGACTCTGAGGTTTCACACACATGCTAACTATGAGCATCTGTGTTGAAAAGCCACCGCTTTGGCACGCAGGCTTTCTGACTCCATCAACTCTTTTTTTTAACTCACTATTCTCACTGCATCCCTTTCCTGGTGCCGTGCAGATTCCACTGTGTGTGTACACAGCTGCTGTACAATACGGACCCTTTCTAATTTGCTCAATTAAACATATTGTCTATAAACAGAGTGTGTGTCTTCTGGGGGTTTTTCCAGGGAAGTAATTATCAAGTAAAATACCACAGAAAAAAAGTACTTTGTCTACAGTTGCATCTTAATGTACGGGAAGAACTACTGAACCAAGCTACCGGCAGGCAAGAGTCAAACGACATCCACTCGTTCACGGATCAGTAGACTCGACTGTGGTTGTTAATGATACTGCACTGAAAAGGTAAATACAGGACGGCTTTGGACACATCAATCTCCTTGCTATTAGCAGGCCTGCAGTGAACATGAGGCGCATCAAATCTTTCAGCAGGTAATCGGATTACACGAGGGAACCAAACCTGCTTGATCAGCCTGTGCAAACACTAAAATGTGGGAAGTGACCGAACATGCTCCAACAGGTGATGGAGGTGGAGGAGTAAAGTGGTAGGGTAAAGTCAGGGGGAGCTGCTGCAATCTCAAACAAATAGAACACTTGGCTGCTAAGTGAGAAGCAAAAGCAAAGAGAAGACAAAAGAAAAACGCTGTCCAAAATTCTTTAGGTATACAAAATGCTTCTGTAAACTTTATAGACGATAAACCAGGTCATTGTGTCACATGTCCTATACTCAGTTCCCATAGACTCCCTGTAAGATAATGTATTGGATATTTACTAGGGTAAAAGTACAAAAGGGCTACAGAAGGTAGCACAGTGTGTTTATAACGCCGCGCGTAGGATTCACGTGGGAAGGTTGCTTACGTAGTAGAAATCCAAAAAATAGGTACAGAAATGTTCCAACATTTTCCGATTCACCAAACATTGCGTACCGGCGAGGAAAGTGCGTACAGCACTTCCTACGCCGGTTTCCCTTTATAAATCACAACCGACTCGAAATGCGGTGCAGCTTTTGCGGGCTTCACGTAACGCCCATATTTGCCTATAAATAGTCAAAGAAACGCCCATTCATTCATCATTCTGACTGACTGCATGAAGGAGATCGCAGGAAATGACGGTGTGGAGTCATGACGACTGGATCTGAATTATGTTTTCGTATTTGTTGGTTTGTGTCCCAGCTGTCGATCAGCTGTGCGCAGCGTCTCCACTGCAGCAACTCTATATCCACCAGTTAGAGGAAATACAACCAATGTGTTGTGTTATATTAGCTGTACAATGTACCACATATGGTGTTCTTAGCTTCCATACCTCCTGTGTTTTACGAGCGACTTATCAAGTCTTAGCAAACGGCATAAAACATGATTAAACATGGTAGTATATAAAACCATGCTCGTACAACCTATAGAAACATATAGAAATGCAAAACCGCATCATTTATGAGAAAACATTTCATAACATTAACACAACATATTCGAGGTGGTTTTAAATAACATATTATATATTATATCCGTATTTATTTCTTTCTCCAAGTTATGTTTTTGTGTGCACTGAGGAGTCTCAAACAGGCGTTTGTTTAATCATTTTAAGATTGGCTTTAATCAATGTTTGAAAATGAATTCTTCATAACATTTTGTTCATGGTATTATTTCCACACATTTCTCTCCATTCTTCCTTCTGCCAACGCGGTGTCGCAGTTTCTCGTCTGTCCCGTTTTTGTGCTTAGTACGCATAGGTTAGAGTTTGCGTGGAGGACCGTATGTTTTCCCGTCAAGTTAGTATTTTATAAATCGCAAACATTGCGTAGAAACTGGCGCACGCCATCTTTTGAGCGTATACCCTTTATAAATGAGGCCCCTGAACAGTGTTGTTGTAACTGATTGTAAAGGCTGATTTAGCCAAGAAGCTTTTCCAGTTTGAACTCACTTTGATGATGACAAGTTACATTTTGATAAACTCATGACTTGCTCCTCCATCTTTAATCTCAGTTCTTCAGTGTTAACATGTGAATACAAGCTTTCCATTATTACTTTGTTGAAATGAAGCTACAAGTAGTTTGTGTTAATGAGTAAAGTATGTTTCGATTAGCAGAAGTGAGGTAAAGACTCATCCTACAGTATAATGGTAGAAAAACGGTGTCTGCATTTCCATTATCAATAATCTAGAAAGACAATTATTTTCATTAGTAATCATAGAGCTAATAGTAACTTGTACCTGGCTGCAAGTGACCACATCTGGACATGTGCACATCTGGATACTTCACTTAAAATGATTCACACTAGATCTCGGGCTTCCTCGTAAACCTCGGATTACAGGAACTCTAAAGGATACAGGTTAGCAAATGCTTCATTAACTTGGAAAGGTAACAGTAGTTAACACTCCTTACTAATTAACAGGCCTGCCCCACTGCGCCAGTCAGATACGGTGATTAGTTCAGCGTGTTGGTCACTTCTCAGGCTGTCTAAGTGCGCTATGAATCAGTGTCTTTAGATGAGAGGTTAATGTCAGTTAGCATTGCATGTGGCATCTCCAAGATGGCAGTTGCAGGAGGATTAAGTGATGGCAAGCATGAATGCAAAACTAAGCTGTGTTTACTTTCTGTCTAACGGCCCTACAGACAAGATGTAAGAACAGCTGATGACAGATGAGCTGACAAGCTGTATGTGTTTGAAGAAACAACTAAAAGAGAAAGTGTACGTCCATATTTGGAATTGACCTTTGTATGGCCTTATTTTTATTTTTATCTTGGTTTTATGGAGATCATTGATAGACATGCACCCCTGCGTAAATTTAGAGTAAAGGGACGAGACAATCCTTGGTTTTCTGCTGAGCTGTCTAGTCTCCTTCATGAGAGAAACAAGGCCTGGGCAATGGCTAGGAAATCAGGCTCAGAGGTAGAATGGCTTTGTTTTAGGCAGCTAAGGAATAGCTTCACTTCAAATGTCAAAAGTGCAAAGTCGAAGTACTATTTGTCAGTTACCACAGAAAACCTAAATAATCCTAGGAAATTTTGGAAAGCAATAAAATCAATATCAACCGGTGAGATCCGTAATGAGCTACCTCCGTGCCTTACCACAGCATCTGGCTCTATATCGGACAGGGCCACTATGCTAAATTGCTTTAATGAGCATTTTGTGTCCTGTGGTTCTCTATTTGATTCTGTCACTAACTCTGCTTCTGTAAACACCACAGTCTGTGACTCTGAACAATGTGGTCTGGAAAACCCTTTCAGTTTTACCCCTTTTACTGTTGATGTTGTTCATGAAGCCTTATCTAAGCTAGATCCTAGGAAACCGGTTGGCCCGGACAACTTAGAACCTTTCTTTTTAAAGATAGCTGCAGACTTTATTGCTCCACCTCTTACTTCTCTTTTTAACCTCTCCCTCAGCACAAATACAATTCCAAAAGTATGGATGTCTGCTTATGTCTTGCCTTTACTGAAAGGAGGGGAGGCAACTATTTTAAATAACTATAGGCCAATCTCTAAATTGTCAGTTCTGGCTAATGTTCTTGAACGCCTAGTGAGTGAACAGGTAAAGGAGTTTTTATGTACAAATGACATCCTGTCTAAACATCAGTCAGGATTCAGAAAGAAACACAGCACCATCACTGCCACAATGAAAGTGGTGAATGACATTACTAGTATTTTAGATAATAAGCAGAGTTGTGCAGTTCTGTTTATTGACCTTTCCAAAGCGTTTGACACCGTTGATCATCTCATCTTAAAGCAGAGGCTACTGAGTATTGGCATATCCAGCCTTGCAGTGGGATGGTTTGTAAACTACCTCTCTGAAAGGTCCCAATGTGTTCATTTTGATGGACTGTCTTCTGAGTGGTTAAACATTTCTAATGGTGTACCACAAGGTTCTGTTTTAGGACCACTTTTATTCTCCATATATATTAACAGCGTAGGTGATAATGTGGATGAAGCTACTTTACATTTGTATGCGGATGATACTGTGATGTACTGTGCAGGTCCCTCCATTAAAGAGGCTGTTGTTAAATTACAGGCTGTTTTTAACACTATTCAGACTCAGTTCTCTGAATTAAATGCTCTTTTCAAAAGCAAAAAAGACACCAGAGCCTGTTTTAGATATTGTAACTACGCAAGGAACAAAACTTGAAGTTGTTGCCTGTTACAAATACCTTGGTATCTGGCTTGATGATTGTCTCTCTTTTAAACTTCATGTCAATAACCTGCTTAAAAAGCTGAGGGTTAGGCTAGGTTTCTTCTCCAGGAACAAGTCCTGTTTCTCGCTTGAGGCCAGGAAAAGGCTCGTCACTGTGACCTTTTTACCTGTGCTGGACTATGGGGATCTGGTCTATATGAATGCACCTGCCAATTGCCTGGTCAAGTTAGATGCTGCGTATCACAGCGCACTGAGATTTGTGACAAACTGTAAAGCATTAACCCTTCACTGTACCCTGTATGCAAGGGCTGGTTTGCTTTCACTAACTGTACGGAGGCTCAGTCACTGGTACATTTTTATATACAAAGCCATGCTAGGGAAACTTCCATCTTATATCTGCTCCCTGATCTCACGGAGAATTGTAAGTGGCTACTGCCTGAGATCGAATGCTGTGGTTTTATTAAATGTGCCAACTGCTAGGACTGTCTTAGGGAAGACAGCTTTTAGATGCGCAGCTCCTCTGTCTTGGAATAGTCTGCAAATTAAATGGAAACTGAACAATCTGGTGCCACTAAATGTTTTTAAAGCTCGGTTGGATGCTAGTCAATCAGAAGCTATTGGTACCCGTTTATGTGGATAATTTTGTAAATGATGCTGGATGATGTCCTTTTCTTGTTCTGTTATGCTTTTATGTTTCATGTGGAACTACTTGAACAGGTCTCCCTTGGAAAAGAGATCAATGATCTCAATGGGATTTTATCTGTATAAATAAAGGTTTGAAATGAAATGAAATGGCATGTACACTACAGATAGCGTTTCACCCCATTTCAATTGGCGTGCGTCTAACTATCTTGGCCTTCGCTGCAGGACAAGATACTGACTCACAGACATGTTGTAAAAAATGAATACTGGTATTTAGTACACTTCCTGGTCAAGAACTAGTAGCAGATGTATTCTAGCATCTAATAAGTACTATTCTTGTAGTATATCTGTACATTGTCTTCACTTAGTGATTTCCTTCATGTCCCAGAAGCCCATTGACAACCTCCAGCCACAAAGGTCCTCTGTGCTGTATGTAAAGGTGACGAGTACACGTTTTATTTACAGTCAGGAAAAGAACAAATGCTTGTGTGATAGATATAGAGGGCGTTACAGTTATAACTGTTGACAGATCCACAAAAACGCAACCTGTTGCTTCAATACTTTGTGATCTGTTGAGGCTATTATTAGTGAAGCAATTAATCACTGATCTCTTAGGGATTTGTTTCCTCCTCCTTCTGTAGCACTTTTTTGATGATTTAATCGTTGACCACAAAAAGTATTCTTGTCATTTCTTTGATTCAGCCCTTGTGATCTGCATTTAGGTCTAAAGACACCAAAAAGGAAATCCCTCGACACCACGAGAGGCAGCTCCTCGCTCCACTGTGCCGCGTGCATCATGCTCCTCAAATCCAGCTGTCAGCACATACTACTGTTTAATCATAGAGTGCAGCAGCAGTGAACCCACACACTCTCGGGAGCACTTCACACCCCCGTACTGCCTGTGATGCACACTCAGTGAGCATGGTGAGGGCAAACCAAGGAGAAGATGCTACTGAGTAACACCGCTCAGCGCTCAGAGCCCCCTTCTCTGGCTTCACACTCTCTTATCTGTGGGGAGGGGCGTAATAGAGTGGTGCAGGAATGAGTCTTAACCCGCATTATAGCCCTTTTAGGTTCCCTTTGAATTCGTTTTTGGATATCTAAAATAAAATCTGTGGTTAAGGCAAGGCGAGGCAAGTTTATTTATAAAGCACCTTTCAACACAAGGCAATTAAGGTGTTTTACAAAAATGAAAGACATTCAGACAAAGGCATTTAAAAACAGTCGTTAAAAAGAAAAGATAATAAAAGGAACATTAAAAGAAAAAATACATGAATAAAAAGTTACAGTGCAGTTTAAGATATGAATAGTTCACACAGAAGTTCCACTTTACTGATGAACACAACGGCTCCGTTTCAATTAAAAGCAGCGACAAAAAGAAAAGTCTTCAGCCTGGATTTAAAAGTAGTCAGAGTTGCAGCGGACCTGCAGGTTTCTGGGAGTTTGTTCCAGATATTTGGAGCATAATAACTGAACGCTGCTTCTCCATGTTTAGTTCTGACTCTGGGGACAGAAAGCTGACCAGTCCCTGAAGACCTGAGGGATCTGGATGGTTCATCATTTGGCAGGAGGTCAGAAATGTATTTTGGGCCTAAACCATTCATATGGTTAAGCTTAACATTTTCGTTCACTTTTTGTCCACGATATAAGTTAATTACCCACTCATGACTGTCTGAAGCTCCTACGCGTCTGTGGTGGTGACGTCAAGCTTTTTAAAAATTTTTTTAATTTATTTATAGAAGGACCATGCATACAAAAACATTCATCTCAGCAAAGAGAAGAGATGCAATATGCCAGATTATAGCTAATAGCTCATTTCCATCTGTGGTCCTCAGACAGGTTCATAACAATCAATAAACAAATAATAAGTTAATAATAATAATAAATTATGTAATGTAGTTTGTTTAAAATGTGCTGCTTAATTCTGGAGATTGCATTTACGCTTTAAATATGACAAAAGTGGTGTAAATAGAAATGATCCTGCTGAACAAAACGTGTCAGTATCACAAATAGTTGTTTGCCACGGATCTTTTTTCAAAATCCAATTGCTTTTTGTAAAAGTGAAGCTAACTTCTGGGTCAGCCTACGAATATATGTCATCAGTACAACACTCTATTTTACAATGACCTGTCACCTGGTTGATGGTGGCTTTGCATCAGTGTGAGACATGTTGGGAGATTCCATCATTTGAAGGGTCTTTTGTATCCGAACCACAATGGTAGTGACAGGCCTTGTCGTCCAGCTGCCTTGCAGACGCAAGTTAACGCTCAGTTTGGTTTGCTAATGACAAAGGAGTGTCTGGAGCACAGCTATTTAAGACGATATACACACTACAAGACTGTGCCGATACACAGTGTGCAGTTGTGCAGTGGAAACAAAAGAGCTGCATGGATACAGTTAGATCGTATACCTTGACAACTTGTAGTTTTGATTCAACGCCTGGTTTCAATACTGCACAGAGCTGACGTCATGTACAGCTTTTAAAGAGCAGAAACAATGGGTCTGGGTGTTAAAAAATGCTGCATCATCCCTAATCCAGCTGCAGTAGCCTCACTGGTAGCGTCACAGCCGTTTGGAAAGACATTCCAGGTCGTAAGATAACTTGTCTTCGAAGGAGAGAGATCATACATCACGCAGATGAGATGATTATCTCAGTTGTTTTTGGCTCTGGAATGCACACAGTTTGCTCCCACGCAAAAGTGAGAAAGAAAAACAATAGTGTGCCAGGGAAAGATTGCCTAACGGGTGCAGGTGTCAACCATCATGCCGAGACACACACTGAATGACTGTAATTCCCAGCAGCCACAGGGAGAAGGTCACTGCCACAGGAAGCACAGCTCCCCCAGTTAAATGGACTAATACATGAGACATAGTGGTCGCTCATTTCACACGCTTACTTGACCTGGTTAATGCTGGTCTCTAATGATGGCTACTTTCCTAAATATGCTAATAATAGTTTCTTAATAACTATTGAAGTAATGGAGAAATTGAATAAAAACACGAGATATCTGCCATCTGAAACAAGTGACAAGTGATTGCTTCTACTCACACATCCTTCCAATGTTTCCATATCAAGTTTACCTCATCGGGGCTACAATGGTCTTTTTGCTCACTTTTATAGTTATTGAGATGTGAATGCTTACTAGGGCTGAACGATTAATCGATTTTAAATCGAAATGGCGATTTGAAATTATGCGATTATCAAATCGCAAAGCCTGCGATTTTTTTTAACTTTTTTTTTTTTATCTTTTTTTTTTTTTTTTAATTGTGTGTCAGTCAGCCACACCAATCAGAAGTGCTGTGCTCCACATGTACCAGCCATTGTTAACCAATCAGAAGTAGCCCATGATAGAAGGTGATAGACAGATTGATCCAATCACCTGCCAAGTGCTTTTGAAAGTGCCTGCCCTTTCCAAATGGCTTCCAATGGAGCTCTCCTAGATGGTTTCTGAGTCAGGTCAGTAATGCTCCATCACGTGTTTCTATTACAGGGTGAATCTTAAACTGAAGCGCGACTTTAAAGCAACCCAACGGACGTTACATGTAAGTTTAGTTTTTTCACTCGTAGCTCGGGCTGCGGGGGTGCTAGAGACGGGAGCACGACCTTCCTAGCCGGAGTTCTGGCCGCATTTTACAATAAACTTCCGTTGGGTCGCTTAAAAACAAATATCGCAATTCGAATCGCAATATTTGTCAGAAAAATCACAATTCGATTTTTTTCCCCAAAATCGTGCAGCCCTAATGCTTACTGTATCTTTGTAATGGCCACTGAGATATGGAGATATGCTATGCATGTAGGGAATGTTGCCCATTCAGTCACATTGCGTAAGTGTGTAACAACATCTCATATATTTATATCCACAAGGGCCCAACCATAACATTTATTTCACCTTTATCATTTAATAACTTTGCTGGGACTCTCAGACATTAAGACACTTGGTCATGCGAGCAGCTACTGATGCAGCAGGAACTTTGCATTAAGGAAATGCTCATTTTCTAGTTCTTTTTGTTGTTATAGTTAACAATAGCAACAGCAAGACAACCTAAATAAGTTCACATGAACATATGTTTTTGAATAACGCATTTCAGAAGTGAACATATTGCTAATTGTTAAAACCACCTACTAAACGATACATTTCTTGGTTCATTGAGAGCCAAGGCCGAACTCGCAGCTTGTCCTGGCGTTTGGAGGGGAGCGAAGAGGCATTCGAGTGTCATGATGACGGAGCTTCACCTCACCCGCTCTGGTTTTGACAAGAGCTCATGAGTGATCCTGCAGGTGATATGCCATGCCTCCATGTCCTCCATTAATACTTTTCATAACATATCAGATCTGGAATGTTAAACAAATCCTGCAAGCTGCTGCTCCCTCACAATTTGTCATCTGCGATAACAAAGACAACACGATATCCATCAGCGACTGGCCCGGGCACTGTGATACAGAAACTCTGATTAATCCCAGGCTCGGTTAACGCTCAGGTAAAAAGGTACACATTCCATGGAGTAACTACGGACAACCAAGAGGACACAACAATAATAAATAATTTAATTTGATTGCAGGGGTATTCAACTAAAATTCAACGAGGTCCAGTTAGAGAAAATCTCCCCATGCAAAGGTCCGGAACTTCAAAATGTCTAAGTTGCTTTATGAATTAGTGTGATATATATTGAAGTAGCTGTAGCTTTATCAACGTCTGCATGTAATCAACAACTGACTGCCAATCAAATAAAGAAAGTACAATTTAAAAACCACAATATTTATTGTCAATTAACATTGAACTATACAGATATAGGCTACAGTAAAATACTGTGGATATGTGTAATGTTCCTCTCTCGGGCTGCATTTACAAATAAAATAGGTTTTGAAAATGTGAGCATCTTAAAAGTGCTTAATTTTAGATAAATAAAATAAAGTGTAGCAGCAGCTTGAGTTTCTCTTTTTCTTTGTTAACCGTTTCACATCATGACTTAACAGTTTCAGACGATTATAGAACAATATCAGTCTTTACACATCATAACAATTGAACAGTTTTAAAGTTTCTCTTTCTTTCCCTCTTGTATTGCAGTCCCTCACTCACTTTTTTTTCTTCAGTGCGAGAATTGAGCTTGAGCTTGTCCTGCCAGGAGTTTAAATCTGTGCTGAAATGGTGTCAGGGCCATTCTCATACACACATGCGGGTGCTCATTGGTTAGCCTCGGTTAGCCTGCGCTGGAACGATATTTATTTGTTGTGACCTCAGTTCTGACTTGAGAGAGAATGTTTGGTCAAACACTTTGTGTTTTGTCTCATAGTGGCGTTTTGGCACTTTTAATGAGCGCCACGGTCTCTGAACAAATGAGACACGCTGGCTCTGTGCTCCCAGTGGGCAGGATGAACATGAATGAGTCCGTCCACTCAGGGTTATAAGCTCTGTTCTCACTGTCCACTTTCCTCTTCTTGGAGAGCGCCATGTGTAATTAATTGTCTCTCCCTGTCTGCCGCTAATTATTCTCTTCACTCACTTTCCTCTCCGCTTCTCTCTGCCGCTCTCTCGTCTCTTCTTCTGTGTTTCTCTCCCTGTATCGCTCACTCGTCTCTTTCGCCCCCTGTCGGCAGCGGTTAAAATAGAATCGCCCCGTCAAAATTGAAATCCCCTATTAATGTATTTATTGATTATAGGTCCGGGTCCGTATAGGTCGGCGTCCGGGTCCCGGCTTGTTGCCGACCCCTGGCATAGCGCATATCTTTGCCTACAGACTTTGTGTTTTACAAGGCCAGACTGCTACACCTCAAACATTACACACATTTGTATTGATTTTAAATTTCATAGAAATTAGCCTGCCAGCTTAAATATTTAAGGGTTATTTACTTTGTTGGTTTATTATAACATCAGTGTTTCCCATACATTGATTTATTTGTGGCAGGCCGCCACAATTAAATATCTTCTGCCACAAATGGATCTCATAAAAAAAAAGAAAAATAATTCTTTTTTTATTTCTTTTGGTGGTCTGATCATAATGGATAGTGAGGTGGGCTGATGATCGGAGGGTTGCGAGTTCAAATCTGCCTGGAACACCACTACTAGTGTGCCCTTGAGTAAGGCACTTAGCCCTCGGTTACTCCAGGGAGAATGTCCCTGTAATTGGTCATTGTAAATCGCTTTGGAATAAGGCGTCTGCTAAATGCCTAAATTGTAAATTATATTTCTGGGAGGATAAACCCCACAGATCCTCAACTCCTGTGTGTCTCACTCATTAACAACGCAAGAGCAACAAGAACGTTGTCTACAGTAGCCATGAACTCGCATGTATTTTCTTATTTGAGGGGGGGGTGGATGCATGGGCCACGCGAATAGGTTAAGGGGCCTTTGGCTTTTCTTGCCGGGGGGGGGAAACAAATTCTGTGGGAAACACTGAACATAATGACAAATTACAATACATCTGCAATGTGCTACTTGTAAGATAAAGATTACGGTTGGCCGAAAGGAAAAATCAGAGAAGTGGGTGGAATAAATGTTAAGTAAAAATAACATACTCTAAAAACACGAGGCCTAACTGCTTAAGGGAGGACAATAAACTATAGTTACTACCGAGTGAGACACACTACAGTACTGAAATATGGCCACGGAGCCAAACCTGTTTTTAAAGCAAACAGGCACTGTAACACTTCTAAACTGGTCATGTTAAAACTGAACTGGAGTATAAACCATTTTGTGCATTAGTGGCACGAATAATCAGTCATGAGAACATATAATCACCTCATGGGGAGAGGGGGTTGTAGCAAAAGAATCGCCTGAAATTCCTTATGAAAAAACAATATATAGTAAAGAATTCCATTACTGCAGAAACAAACATTAAGTGATGTATTCTCCATTTCTAACTCTGCTCTTCCATTTATATTTAGAATCAATAAATAATATAGACTTTTGCATCTTTTTGCAAATATAAAAGCACAATATTTGCACTCCTTTGGTTTCCATGATCCAGATCGCTTAATTTTCTAAGGATTTCGTGTTTTGGTGTGTGCCCACTCATTAATGAAGTAACGGGAATTGTGTTTGTGGAGCTTACGAACTCCAGTAAAAGGGAGTAAGAGGGAACTTTGTGTACTCTTTAGGTCTCATAAAACACATGATTGTAGATGAGCACAATCCTGACCTTAATCCCCCTCCATGCCCAAGTTAACGACATCCTAACAATAAGGCCGTGCAGTGTATCCTGCAGCGTGTCCTGTTGGCAGGGCAGTGGTCGCCAATGCATGAGTTGAGATGAAAGGAAGAGAGGGATTAAAGAGAAGATTCAGTCGTTTATTTCACCTGATACTTTTACCTCTTTTGCATAACAGATGGCCAACACCCTCAAACATAAATCCTATCCCTTATTTCCTTACAGAAACTATTGAATAACCAGCAGAGGCCATCTATCATACAAATACATCCCCGTTTGTGAGTTATGTATTGATGTATCAGGTGAGCCTGCTGTCTTCAGTTAGGATTGCATGTTGAAAGTCATGCGTCATGGTGCGTGTTCCCCCACTGGCGACGCACAGACAGCTCGGGTATGTCTCCGTCTGTCAAACTGGAGGTGAACTCTGATATTGATGGATCGGTGAAGGTGTGTTTGTGCCTGTATAGGTGTGTGTGCTGACTGGGTCAGGACATGGGCTGATGATAAATTAGTGACAGGTTGACAGATACACTATGCCGACTGCTCAATTAGCTACCGTCACTGTTTTTTTTACATCTGTGGCCACTTTTCTTTCGACACACATCTGATGCAAATACAAGCCACAGCAGCACGGAAGCGAGTGGCAAGGGAAGAAGAAAAGGGGACAAAATGGATGCAAAACTTGGTGTAACTGATGTTTGAGAGGAAGTGCTCCGTGTCATGTCTGTCTGATTCTTTCATGAGTATTGCTTTTTAAACAAATTGTTTCCAACTCCTGCAGGACACCTGTCACCATGTCAATGAGATGGATAATCCTGTAACAAAGGATATGGTTCCGCAAACATAAGCACAAAATGTAGCCAAAACCACTGGGGGAATTTCAATAATAGTTGCCTGCATTGTTCACTCTTACCAGTGGTTTCCAAACTGGGGGATAGCCGACTTAAAGGGTCACAAGAACATTTCTTGTGTAGAAAATACAATTTGAAAAACAACAAACTGTTTTTATACTTATATTTTCTTCGGAGGTACTTTCTCCTTCACTGATTTATTCAGGGTTCATACACTTTTTCACCAATGACTTTTCCGTGACCTTTACCTAATTTTCCATGACCAAATAAATTACTCTCTCAGCGGTACCACGGAAAATGGTTTATTTTAACATGGAACAGGAAAATGAGGTCTGAAACATGTTGTGCCTATCTAAAACAAATCAAATAGTAGGCTTACTAGCTTCTACACGCTAAAGCAACTAAAGTCTCTCACCAGCAAAATACCTCGTCAGTTAAATGCCATTTTACATTTCATTACTATACGATACAGTATTTATTATCATAATAGTATTACTATTTCGGCGATTAGATCAAATATAAATTATATTTGATGCAAATGTAGTTACATTTCCATGACTTTTCCAAGACTTTGGGGCAAATATTGTTTTCCATAACTTTTCCAGGGCCTGGAATTAGCATTTTGAATTTCCATGACTTTTCCAGCTTTTTAATGACCGTAAGAACCCTGTTTATTACTTATTAGCCCTGAAAGTTATGTTCAAATATACTTCGGAATAAGCGTATCAAATACCAGCCTTCAACATTGTAGACTGCCATCCCCCACAGGCTGGCAACCCCCTCGCAAAACCAAAAACATTGGCAACATTTTTGTTTATCCATTTGCCCAGATTCTGGGTCATAATGTGGCATTTTCTTTAAAATAATATCGGTACAACATCAAAAAGCAAGTAACTCTTCTGAAATCCCAATCCTTTTGTATGACTAAATGAAACACTCAAAGAGAACTATATTGATTTTCCATATGGGTTTGGATACACATGCAAGTTAAATGTATATAGGATGGTTTCCAACTGCCTTATAAGCCCATCATAACATTTGCGTAATCAGCAGCTTGTTTTTTATTTTCTTGCCATGTGGGTATGTGCAGCGAGGCCTGTATAATAGGGATGTGCATCTCCATCACTGAGGCCAATGCCATGCGCATCTCGATACGTTGCCACGATACGATGCATTAACGATACATTTGAAACACCAGGCGATGCGATACGATTCACCCCTGTTGCGATACAGTTCGATACGATTTGATTCAACATTATGCGATACGGGGCGATACAACACGATGCAAAAATAATGATACTTCAATATGGTACGACAGAGGATTTTGTTGTATTCCTTATATGCAGCAAATCATAATAATTAACAAAAAAGTGCTTTACATATTTGGTTCTCTCTACTAGTACTGCACATCCCATTATGCCGTTTCTTTTTTACCTTTTAAAACTCTCCAGAGTACAGGACAATTGTATAACACCTCACAGTTAAACAATGTAAGGATGCATTGCCCATGATTAAGTTGCCCATACAGCTGCCAGCCTGATGTGCTTAACACTCATCCATAGGCTAACTCACCAGTGAGCAGAAAGCAGTGGTTTCTATATGAACAATACAAAATACAAATAACCTCTTTCACAAACAGGTATTTCATAACTGCTTACAGTAAGGAAGACATTTAAACTATTATTGGCAGTCACAGGCTGCTGTAAACTAAACACCACTCTCTCTGACAGAACACCTCACTGAGTGATTTAACTCGCATGTCTAACTTTCAGGTTTCTCTTTTCAGCCGCAGAGCCCATGTCGCCTCTTTATGTGCGCCGCTAAGTTCCTCGTACTACTTGTGTACTTTAAAGCGGCACGGCATCGCTAACAATTTTTCAAGTTGACCGTCTTTCTTGAAAAACCCGAAGTGTCGGCAAACGTTTGATTTGTAGGTATTTTTCGGTGCGCTGTGTTTTTCTTTCTCTTCGACTTCCATGTGTGATGATAACTGAGACTCGCGGCCTCCGTAGTGGGAAGCAAATATCAAAGATCGTCTCTGCTGAGTGCTGACAGGATGAGAGGATATTATATGAATTCATAGTTTTTTTACCGATGCAAAGACGCTACGATCGATGCATCGCGAGTTCAACCCAAACCGTAGCCGATGTGCACTCTTTCAACCGGTGCACTCGCATGTTGAATGTTTATGCCGGTGCACCGATGCGAATCCCTACTGGTCCCTAATGGTCATTCCAAATAATTTTGAGGTCTGCTCACAAAGTTCTTGTTTGCACATGTTTCACATTTCCACTGTCATACAATAAAGGGGAATAAAGAGAAAACACTACTAACCGATTACTGGAAAGGTGTGTGGCAGTGATTCCAAACTAAGTGCTTCTGCAAGAGGTTATCTAGAAAGATGAGATTTTTCTGACTAAATTTATGTTGTATGATGGCTTGTATGGGCAAGAAACTCTTCAGATTAAATCGAATAACGATCTGATCCAGTGATAACAAAGCACAAGCCTGTGTGCGTACATTTCCGGTTAGAAGTTAACTTCGGCTGCCAAGTGTATTGTACCGTTGAAAAGAACATATATTATAATCTGCCGTTTAAAACACAATTAACTACCTATCTTCATTTGTTTAAACATTTGTGACAGAGTATTGTCGTATTTGAAGCGGTTTGCCAAATAGACAAAGTAAAACAAAAATGTAAACGTTCTGTAAAGCTATCATACAAACGAGGGTTCAGTTTTTTGTGTTAAGTAAAATTGAAGAAATTCTGAAGTACGTGAAGAGACTTTCTGCCACTAAATCTAAGCATCAACATTTGATTAATCACTGTGATGTGTGAAATGTTAATATATCCACTTCTATGTAATAGTGTTTAATTTTCAGTTATAATACTTGTTCATCCAACATGGCTGTAAAGTTACGTCGAACAAAGAAAAGTTGGGAACCAATCGTGCTGTTTGGATTCATTTGAGCCTGAACAGGGTCAACCTGGCGATGGTACTATACCTCTTCTACTGGGTGCGACAAAACTATCGAACCAGTTCCTATTTTCTACAACACTTTTTAATCTTTCACAGAGGCTATTATGGTAAGCCTTTGCTGCTGAGTGATGTGAAGCGGAATAGTAAATGGATGGTAAGTGGACTTGCCACTGGAGACACCCCCATCATTACCTCCACCACCACGTCACCACGACGTGACCACTGCTGCTGACAAACCCACCCAGTCCATAAGTTCTCCATCTTCAGCCAATTCACCTCGTGTAAACAAAGATTCCACCTCCCCTCATCCCCAACCCCCAGAGGGGAGCGCCGTGTTGTTACTGTCACCTAGTGGACGGACGTGAGAGGGGGATTGATTAACACCAAGAGGTGAGACTGAGGGACTATGGAAAGCACATGTGGGAGAACCACACTAAATATGGCTCTCTAAGAAAAGCAGCTGCATAAGCACATTTAATTTGATATAACAAGAAAAATACATCTATCAGTAGAGTGGGTCATTTCAGAATCATTAATCCCTCCATTAAAATAACTGAATTGATTTTAGCCTATTAGCTTCATGGCTGTATCTAAAATCATTTTATACAGGCTCGGAGCTGACCACTCAGTCAAAACAAGCACACCTTTTCTCCGGAAGCTCACCTGAGTCCATAAAAGCTGATAATGGAGCCAATAATTAGGAAGAAACAGCAATAGGAGTTTTAGTGAGGCTGTTAATACTTTAATTAGCTGTTAACACCCTGTGTCTATATGGATAGGTGGAGGCGTCCCCCAATGCTTACTGCGGTCTGGATCAGGCAGGATGGACATTCAGGCTGCCGAGCACCTGCATATCATAATAGCAAGCTGCTTGGAGACCTTGAACACTACAAAAGCTAAGTTGTAACTGTGCAGCTGAGGAGCTTTGAAGCTTGCTTGAGGTTGAAAGCGCAGACAGGGTGGTGACCTGCTGTGGGCCTCTTGCCACGCCTGGAACAAAACCCTTGTTGGCTGGCATTTGGGGATGCATCATGGTAGGGATCTTCTCCAAACATACAATCTTTGCGGGTAAAGGAAAAGGCTGCAGGGTCGATAAATGCAAATGATGCACATGGATTTGAAAACCAGCGGACATTCCTGGAAAGTGATACAATCTTACAGTACACAGAGGATCCATGGCAGGAATGATACAGTAGAGGAGAGAGTGAATAATCTGACAGGGTGGTCCGTCCTCACTGGGTTTGATGACGGGCACGAGGGTGGAAAAGCAGAAGAGCTGCGAGCCTGCAGCAGTAGCAGAGGCAGGACTTGCGGCAGTAGCAAAAAGGGGAAGTACCCGCGTGGTTCACTCTCCTCGCCCTGATCCAGGAGAGTTAAAGGCAGGAAGCCATTACCAAAGTGTAAATGCACTCAGCCATCACTGCTCAAACAGTCGAAATGTGGTCCGGCACTCGTAGAAAGCAGGGTGTGGACTGCAGAGGGAGGTCAGCCCCATTCTAACTCAACAGGGCTCTCTTACACCCTTTAAATTAAAGGCTCTGGGACACGTTAGGACCCTACACAAGCTCACCGGCTTCACACGTATCGTTAGCAAGCCCGCTGCCAAACATTGCATAACGTCGCTCCAGATCCACGCTGGTGGTTTCAGCATGATGAGAGACAGTGATTATGTTACATACGCTGGCGGTTGGATGCAATAATTATGCAATCAGCAGCACAGCTTTGTGTTATGTCTATGATTTATCAACATTATTTGAATTGGGGGTAATAAATTGTTGCAGGCGGGCTTAATGGCTCGCCGTGTGACAGGTCATCAGCAAAAACACGTCGGTTTGCTATCCTGGCTCCAAAATGGTGGAATGAGCTCCCCATTGAAATCAGGACAGCAGATAGCTTACACATCTTCCGGGGGAGACTGAAAACTCATCTCTTTCGACTCCACTTCGAGCGATAGATTTACTAACAAAGAACTGCTAACAGAGCACTTATATACTAATAAAGGACTGGCTTATCTAAAGCCAGTTGAGTAGCACTTGAAATGTTTGGCTCTACGAAACCTGACTTATATGATTCTGTTTTCTTCAAGGTTGTGTCTTCCTGGTCGAATGCACTTATTGTAATTCGCTTCGGATAAAAGCGTCAGCTAAATGTAATGTAATGTAATACAATGTCATCTCTGACAGCTTTTGTTTTGGCAGATGGTCCTGTGCCACGTTGCTCACAAGCACCACGAAAACAAAAAATAAACAATACAGGCGTTCCCCTCTGCCTATCTGTGCTTTCTAAGTCATACACAAACACACTTCAGATCCACTGATAGAGGACCAGATGCTGGGAGGGAAACGGGTTCTTGAAAAAAAAAAGTAAAACTAGGGAAATCCAACATAAACCAGAGCAAACGTGGCTTTATTCCTGCAATCTTAGACAGTTAAGTCACGATGTGTGTACATGTCACTCGGGCTGGAAATGAGAGTCAGTGCTCTCTCACTGTTGTCCTTAAAGATAAATACCGTGGAGCTGCTCCATTGGCACTGGATGACAGACAGACTCTCTGCACTGACTCTGTGGCCGAGGTGATGCGGAGAAAGGTCAAGCAAACATTCTTTGAGTCTATAAGCCTCCGATTCATTGCCAACGGAGCGGATCCACGTTTTGTCTCGCGATACCATCAGATTATAGCCGTGGCGCTCTGGTGTCTGGCTTTGTTGCAGAAGGTATTGGAAGGAACCAAAGGCCAATTCAACACATGTACTTTGTTGCACTATAAGAAGAAACTATATTAGTCAGAAACAGTTTAGGCGACAAATAGGAGGAAAAACTTTGATGGAAAAGTTCAAAGCTCCATCGAGTTCATTGCACATGTGTGGATGCGAAATTGTTAATGAGATTCAGCCGCACGAAAAAGAAACAGCTCCATCATCCTGTAATTGAGGGGTCAAGATCTCCTCGTTGGACAAACTCCAACTGAACCGTGCACGGATGCGGTGGTCGCTTTTATCCTGCTTTCTGTCAGAAAAGCTGAAATAACTCCAAACTGTCCGCAGAACATTATGAATGAGAACCAGTTTTTGGAAGGAAAAAAGAAAGTGGGTTCGGAGAAAGTCTCACGGTAACCAGACTAAAATCAAAATCAAAAAGGAGGAGTGCGAAAACGCAAAGTGTGTGACATCTCATTAGGTCAAACTAAACGTCATGGACTAATACTGAGGTTCTGAGCTATGTCATTCAATTAAAAAAGGAGAACAATATAAAAAAAACGTTGAAACTGAGCTGAAACACGCCGTTGTAATCTTGTTTCATGAACTTCACGAGCCATTTCTATTTTTGCCTGAAATGGAAACACAGCATTTTCATCTGGATATGTAAAGGCTCATAAAACTAACAGATGACACCTTGGCTCTGACTCTGTGTGGGGGCTCTTGAGCAGGAGCCAGTCGGGTCTTTGGACAGATCCTAACATGTCCTAAAAGGATCTCTCCGCGTGCTTACGTTTAGCCATCGCCGAGGCCAGTTGGGCGACAGCAGTTGCGTGGCCTGTGTACATTTGGAACACGAGCGAGGCGCTGCGGTGTGAGAGTAGAACATGCACTTTGGGCGCTGGCTCTGCTATGACAGATGCTGGCGATGAACTCTTGACACCGGCTCGACCGGTTTATGTTCAACATGTGTGTCTCCGTTACTGTCTCTGGTTTCCAGGAGGCTGGCTCACTGTGGCCGTAGGTATGTGTGAGCTTGTGCTTGTGTTTGAGGCCGGGGGAGAGATGAGAGGAGCAGCAGGATCTGTAGCTATCTGGGAGGTTGAGCGTAATGACACACCGGGGACAGATTAGGTTCCTGTCCATCAGGAAGACTCTGATTTACCGCCAAGCTGACCAGCCAGCCTGCCCTCCACCCAAAGCAAACACACACGGAAAACACCACCGCCTCTGTGTGGTGGCAGCTGGTGGGCTCGCACACATGTTGCATTTGGCTGTACGTCGCTCAGCCTTTGACTTTAACTTCAGTTCAGTGTGCCTGGAGATGCTTTAGGGGTAAAGAAAAAAAAAAAACCTTGAAAGTCAATTTGGATAGAAATGTCTTCAAGAATGTGCATTTGGGTATAAGAAAATCTAATTCTATGCATGCTCTTTAGTGCCTACGTCCCAAGAACAGTGAAAGAAGGGCGATAGACAGATCCATTAAACAAGGTGTCACCCCCAAACACAACAATGATTAATCACTCGCTGCAAATTATAAGCACCTGTATGAATGAACGGCAAAGGAAAGCCCACTCCCACTGTCTGACTGCATGCTTTCACTCTCAGACAGCCCCCCCCCCGCCCAGCCCTCTGGCCCCTTCTCTCCTTGCTGACCCTCTGCCCCCCCTCACAACCAAGAGGATGTCTGCCTGAAGAGAAATAACTCACCACATACACAAAAGGCCATTTTGACTTAAACTCTCCATGAAATGATAGATTTTGATGTTTTGCGCAAAGTCGAACGACAGGAGCTACATGCAAAGCAAATATGTGACCTCGAATGCCGCATGGTTTTATATCTTGAGGTGTGGAAATGAATAAAGGCAGATCAATATTTGTTTTGCCTTTAGGTTATAGTGTGACAGAACTCTTTGAATTGGCACAATTAAAAAACGGAAATGGAAAATTCTGTTTCTAAACTATATAAAGTCAAAACAGGCCTTGATTTATTCATCCAACATACCGAATTCACTTTGAGCAGACTGTGGGCCTCTGTGTGAAACCACCTGAATTCATTATGCTAACAAGCTAGCCGTGCTGATAGGCGCACAGGCTGATGTGAGGACATGTGAGTTTGATTAATGTGGGCAAAATTGAGCTGTGCAGACCGCTCCCCAGCCCCAGTTAAAGAAGTCGCCTGCCATCAGACTCAAACGGGCTGCAGAGAGGACTCTCCATTCTCCGCCGCGGCCTGACACTTCACAGCAGACCCTCCCTCTCCTGCCGGCCACACAGGACAAGAGTGAATAAAGCTGGCACCCATATCCCTAAATGAAAACCATATTCTAATAGCTTACGAGGGAGATATGTGTTCATGTATGTATCAAATAAACCTGAGCTGGCTTGTCTCTGTCTGTGATCCTCCACTCTCTCTCTTACTAGCCAGACCACAGCAGAGTCTCCTGAGAGCCAGTCCCAGGAGACAGACCATCTCACGGAGCCAAGCCGGTCCAAAGGCAGCAACCCAGGCAATTTGCGGCCCTTAGGGGAGCATGGCCCACCACCGTGCATGAGGGAGGCATAGAGGTAGAGGGGGAGAAGGGAGGGGGAGAGAGAGCAGGAAGAAGCTGAGCTACTAACAGAGCCCCCAGGTACCTGCCTGTACAGTCGCCTCTCTCCAAATGTTTACTTTGGACCAGACTGGCGGCCAACTGGTTGCAATTGACCCTCTACCAGGACGAGTTAGAGAGTGAACATGAGACTTTTCCTTCGGAGAAAAGATGGAGCGAGTGAACACACACACACACACACACACACACACACACACACACACACACACACACACACACACACACACACACAAAACCACACACGAACACAAGAGCAAATGCAAAAATGCACACTAATAGTACAAACGTTTTTGTTAGACCAGACCAAATAAAAAGTTGAATATTTTAAGAAATAAACTGGATAAAGTCAAAGCAGATCCATAACCTACGCAAGTCCACCTGCCACAGGTGTTACAGCTCAGTCTGTTGGCTGGCAAGTCAGACCCTGTCACCACCGACAAACGAATCGGCATCCCACGTTAACGGGCTGGTCATTCAGACAACAGGGAGAAGTTAGTAGGTGATGGAGGAGGGATGCAGAGAGGACGCCCGCTGGCCCCACAGACTAAATAAAACCTCTTAATCCTCATAAACGGCTCCATATGAGTATTACGTCCCTAACTCTGCACAGGACGTCCAAAGGAATGGAATTCATTTTGCGGCTAAAACATAACCAGGATTCCTCCTGTTGCTGCCCGGCTTCTATAATAGATTCCGTGTTCTGCTGAGGCCTGCTCCGATGCAAACCCTAATTTCCCCCCTCAAATATCGATGACAGAGTGCGCTTATGATGAAAAATGCCCTGGAAAATGTAAATGAGGGGGCTTGCTGAGATGAAATGATTGCTGCTTATGAGTGAGTGTGTGTGTTCGGACAGGAGAAGCATGTTGCCTGATATGTGCTCAAGCTCTTTAGGGATTCATTACCAAAAGAAGAAGAAAAAATAGAAAAGCCAACATGCCACCCACTTGGTAAACATGTTATTACAGGCTAGTTGATATGATTCATCAATAAAAATCACATTTAAAATAAACACTTGGATGTAATCATTTCCCTTGTCAGCTGGCCTATTCATGCTCCACACGCGAACCCTGTCTGCGTACACCTGAGCAGTGTAAGCATGCGCCGGCCAGCAGGAAACAAGGGAGGAGGGGCCAGGTTGGCATTTTCCTCCAGGCCAGTCATTTGTCACAATTGTCACAGAATGCACAAACACAAATTACTGAATTATAACTGCGGATGTGTGTGTCTTGCCTTGGCTAAATCAAGACAGCGCTGGGAGCTGTCATAACAGGGGCCGGTGTCTGGGCCACCATGGGGGGGAGAAGGTGGGCTGGGCTTATGACTCCTGTGTTAGAACAATGTGAATGCATAGCTGCCTGACTGACATGCAGCTAGAGAGAAATAAAGTGGGGGAAGCAAGGCCGAATTAAAATAGTGCTGCTTTAGTGTAGAAAAACAACCTCTTGGTGCTTTTTGATACATCTCTTTGTGACATAAGGATGGAATGACTGTAAACAAATAAAAACTGCTCAAATATCTGTTTGAATTAACAACACAAGCGGAATGCTAATATTTTGTAACTGATACCTCAATATCAATATTAGGACAATATTGTAGGGTTGTTCATAAAATAATAAAAAAATAAAATATTAATATGACGAGAATGTGTATACAAATCATCAGTATAGTGGATTTGACTGTTCTAGCTTCTAGGCAAACGGCTAGAAGCTAGAACAGTCTGGTAAAGACAGAACACGTTATTCACTTAACTGCAATGTGGTCTTCAAACAAGGAAAAGGAAATTATAATTATAGTCCAACTTCCTATTATTTTATGCGATAAAACCTCCCTACAGATTTACTTAAAATGCAAGGTAAAATGCAGTGGCTACTTATCTTCTTATTCAGAATGACCACCTACTAAAACTCTAAAGCTGAAGACTGAATGATGTTGAAATGCTACAATGTGGTAAACAATAAACATTTAGGTTCAGCACAGGACAAAATGTCTCAGCCATCTGTATCATTCCTGCAAACACTGAATCCCTGGTGTTACTTTAAGAGGTGCTGCTGTGCGTCTGACTCGCTGTGTTGTACAGTGTGTTCGAGGTGAACCACACAGGTACGGCGGGCCAGACACAGGAAACGTATTAACATGGACCGCCGTTTACCTTCCTAACCACACTGTGTCCCACAGGGACATGGATAAAAAGCTCAAGCCACAAACATACACACACAAACTTACACTCACACAAGCACACACACACCTATCCGAACCTTTAAATTCAGATATGCTAGACAGCTACAGACAAACAATAATCTTAATATATACAGAAAAATGTAGACACAAGAGACACAGACACACTCACACATAAATGCAGCTATAGAGACACAAATCAGACACAAACCTGATTTTACAAACATTAGGCGCATTCACACCGCAGTACTTTTCCCACAAAGGTTCATGAGAACCAGTGGCGGCCGGCCCATAGGGGCGCTAGGGGCGCCGCCTCACCTATTCCCACATACACATTTTTAATTAAATTAAAAATATATATATATATTTTATATTTTTATTTTTAATGAACAAGGTAAATATCATACAATTGGTATCAGTAACATGTATAATCTACAATAAAATCTCGTTTAAAATGGTGTTACGATGTCTAAAGCTACTGATAAGTCACCTGTTTCCTGCCTGGCCTTGCCCATGGCATTAGTTTATCATTACGGGCTGAGCCCCCGAGCGAAACAGCAGCAACCAGCACGTTGCAAAAGTCTCTATAGTAAACTGTGCCGCCGAAACATAATTTCAGCCAATCAGCGCCGTCAAATATTTTGGTCACGAGGGCGATCACGTTGGCGCCCACGTTGCTTACGTGCGTTGACGTGAGTTGCTTTTTAGACTCGTGAGTCGTGAGTGACCAAGGTGTTGGATGAGAATGGTGTGCAGGTGGAGTCGCTGGACCTCGGTCCGCACCCAAACAGGTAAATGCTATATTTTGTTTCCCATGCTTGCTCTTCAAACAGCCGGAGACAGATACGATCTGTTCAAAAACTAGACAAAAGTTAAACAAGTATAAACCACAGACTGTCTGTGTCATGGAGAATACAGTCACTGGTTTATTTATGTCTGTATAGGCCGTTGTTGTGAGTGTGGACGGTCGGATATAACCTTAGCTTAGCCGATCTTTATTCAGAAAACAAGCATTTTAAAAGGTGTTTCGCCTGCCGTCTGTCTGCAGACTTGTCAAAGCATTAATTCATGGTTTTTACTAACCGGTATCAGTATGTTGTTACGTTGGTATCATTTAGAAACATGTATTACAATTTAATCACTGTAAAATATGTTCATTTTGTTGTAGTTGTAGCTCCCGAGCCAGCGCGTCTTGTTTGAATGATGCGAGTAAACACAGCTGGCAGCTGCGGTGAAACTCGTGCGACTAGAGCGATGCAATAGGAGCGTTAACTTTAGAGCGAAGCGAATATTCGCATCGCGTCCGGTCTGAACGCAGCATTAAAGCGAGCTCCGCGCTGCACTGGAAATGCGCCATTACATCACCAGAAGTCCTAATTTAAGGGGTCATTTCTCCCAAAAAAAATTGTTTTACTCACTATATCAACCGCCCCACCAAAAATATTTTCCAGGGACTTTCGTGCGGCTCTCTTGTGAGAAAAGAGCTACATTTCTGATTGGCTGGGTGGATTGCAAACCACGCCCCGTAAAACTCCCAAAAAGTTTTGTGAAGCCGCCATTTTATTATCCTCGCATTAGCATTATTAGCATTAGCATTAGCCCAGCGCAGAAACGCAGAGAGACTAACTTATGGCAACACAAAATAAAACATGGGAGCGGTGGAGATGAGGAGGTGTCGGCGTTCTGGCGATTTACTCGGAGGGCTTCAGTAGAAGCTGCTGGGAGTCCGGGGACTTCCGGCCGGGGACTTTGGGCGGCAGTATACGCCGTGAAGTTGTTTGCGGCCTGCCAGTAAACCCAAAGCAGAAGAAGAAGAAGTGACGTCAGCGGCTTCATTTGCCTAACCCTTCCCCAGGGACTTATTCCAGTGTGAACGCGATCTGTACTTAGTTCATGAGGACTAAATAGTTCTCATGAACTAAATTCTCATGAACCTTTGTGGGAAAAGTACTGCGGTGTGAATGCGCCTATTCACACACAGTGATGCTGTCACAGAGTCAGATCAGTTTCTCCACCTCTCCACGTTAACACCTGTCCACATAGACATTCACACACTATCCATTAACACCTACATAAAACACCTACAGGCACCCGTCTTCTATTAGAGGTCAGAGCCCAGCTCCTCAATTTCATGGCCCGTGCATGAGGGCGGCAAAGGTGAATGTGATGACAAGGCATTCGAGCTGCAGCGCTGCACACAGACTATCACTCACTAATACACACACTAAAAAGACACGTGTGGAGAACATGCATGAAACTGTCTCGTGCGCACACCTATACATCTCAATTAAAGCAGGGATTTTAACATAGAAACGGAAATGTCTCTGAACCAGAGATGGACAAACACATTAATGTGCCAAATGGAAATAAAATGACAAAATAACTAAGTTTATTTTAATCAAACGGGTGATAAATATTCAGCAAGCACTTCTTATTCGTCAGATCTCCATGTCCCCCGCTTTTGATCAACTTCGCTTTCAGAGGCATTGAGTTGTTCTTTTCGTTATATGACTATGAGCTCGCCTCTTTCCCTCCCTCCCTCCCTCCCTCTCTCAGGAACTACGTCTCTTCCATGGCTGTGAGCTTGTAATTTGTTACAGGCGGCTGGGCAGGCAGCGAGGTCGCCCTCTTATCTGGACAAGGGATCGCCAGGAAAATCATATCAGAGGGAAGGCGTGTTTAAATATAGTCGTAATTGCAGCAATCATTTCTTGCCGTCTCCACCACCCCCACCTCCCGATTTAAAAAAAGGCCCCTCCCTCTGCTCTCTTAACTCTCTCCAGTCTCCCCATCATTCCCCCATCACCCCCTTCCCCCTTGCGCCCCACCATTCCCAATTCCCCGACGTTGTTTCCCCTGGCTTTTCAGAACAACTTCGTCTTCCCCTGTGTTTCCTCCTTTAGTATCCAGTTAATCCTGGCTCGTGGTGTGGGCTCGGCTCGGGGGCTGACAGTTGCATGACAAGGAATGTTTCCCGTAGTAAGAGCCTACTTCCTCCTTGCGCAGTTTTATCCTAATTGAAATGTTTCCTATTGAGCTCAATCAAGGGGGCAATTACCTAATTATTCGCTTATGCCTAACTCGACCCTGAAGAGAGAGAGAAAGAGAGAGAGAGCTAGAGAGAGGGGAGAGGGATGGAAAGAGGGGTGAGAGGGGGAATGGAGGAGAAGCAGAAATATTGAAAGAAGGATGTGAAGGGAAAAAGTGAAAAAGGTATGGATTTAAAGTGTTTTTATTTGTCTCACTTTTTATTTGCCTCACTATATGTTGCACCCTTCTTTACTCACTTTATACAAAATTCAATTTGATGCATATTTTTTGCAGTGCACACAGGAAAAAGGTGGTTCTGTGAGAAAGCGTCTGGTTTTATGGGCTCATAAGGAAAAGTATTATCAAAGAGAGGAGCGAGGGGGACGGGGGAGACGAGAGGGAGACATTAAAGGAGCTGGAATGTTTTGTCCCAGCTCAGCCGCCCTCCCAACACATTTAATAATGAGACAGGTAATAAAACACACTGGCACACGCACCCTCACACACACACACACACACACACACACACACACACACACACACACACACACACACACACACACACACACACACACACACACACACACACACACACACACACACACTTATAACACATATCCCGGCAAATGGGAGGACGTGTTTTCATACGCTTTCTTCCAGGCTTTCCTGACATTAAAATAGATTGCCTATGTCATGTTCTCAACCATAATAAACAACATGTTATAGCTCATTTGAAAATGGAGTATGTTAAAAAGCAATCAGTCCGTCGTTAAAAGTATCCATCTTGTGCAAAGTAAAGCTTTACTTCTGAATAATTCACTTCAGCTCTGTGAATAATGTCCCTCAGCGGCGCGATGCATGGCGTAAATATCACTACCTGTGTGAAGGAGGCTGTGTATGCTCCCATATGAATGCTGTCCCCCTCCTCTCATCTCTAAGCCCGCCTCTATCCACAGTTTCAACAAGTGTTGGCTGGGCCACTCTTAAATCAATCATTTAAATATATGGATAAATCAGCGAGCCGCCATAGGTTTAAGCACACATGCCGTAGCTTAATTCACCCGAGCAAACGAGCGCAGCGGCCATATTTCAGCCAACATGTGCACCACTGTTGTCTAAACAAGCGCTGCGAGGCAGGCCGCAGAGGAGGGTCCTGGCTGGAGGTCATGGAAAGCAGTTATAATGCGCGCACACAAACACATACACAAATATATAGAGACACACAGGCCGTGAAGGGAGTGAAGGCCCTGGCTTGAGGTCATGGAAATCAGTTATAATGCCGCCTTTCACCAGGGAAACTGAGAGGAGCAGGGGACCACAGACACAAGTTGCTTTCCTGTGACACGTATGAGCATACACACACATATGCTCCCTGCCTGGCCTTAAAAACACACAGGCAAACATATGACGGTCTGATACGCTCACACACACACACACACACACACACACACACACACACACACACACACACACACACACACACACACACACACACACACACACACACACACACACACACACACACACACACACACACACACACACACACACACACACACACACACACACACACACACACACACACACACACACACGCTGACCTCTATGGTCCGCAGAGAGAAGAGAAATGGAAGCCCACTCTCTCACGGGCTGGGTGGGCTGCTCAGCTGGACTCAGCAGGGCAGTGCATCTGGGAATTCTGCTTAAACGCTTTACAAATGCACGAATATACACGCAATTTGACTATTTTCACAACTTCATAGAAGCATGGTATTGGCTGTTCCACTTCCGATATGCTACAAATGAAAACCTAAAAATCCACTTTTTCAACGTGTAGTTAAAACGCAAAGCAGTGCGAGCTGCGGAAATGCAGAAGAAGAAGAAGAAAAAGAGCGGCCCTGTGGATCGTCCAGGTGGTCCTTACCCCCGAGCCTACATGGGCACTACACCGACTTGAAGGGCAAAACCTGAAACCCATGCAAATGTGATCACCAGAGCCGGCCTTGATTGGGACGGCCGCATATGATTAAATATAATTGCAAAGAACCTTTTCCAAATGCTTCAGTGGTTTTTAAAAAGTAGGAAGGAAGGATTTAAAACCAATTCCCGGCATTTGCAGAAAACTGAGAGGAAAAAGGAGGTGTGTGTGCTTGTGAGAAAAAGTCTATAGGGTAAGACACACTTAGAGATAGAAATGAGATGTTCTTCCTTTAAAATCGGGCTGGTCTTTACATGCACACACTGAGCAGGAGGCTTTGCTGGCAGATAAAGTACGCCGGGGTTCAGGGGCAGAGCCGTCACACTCGGATGATTGATGGCTCAGTCTGAATGCTTAAGTCAACAGAGCATGAGCACGTCTCAGCAGCCCAGCCTAGGCCCTCCACTCAGCACCTATTTAAGGGTCAGGTGCTTCAGAACACACTCACTGTGTGCCATTATCTTATCAAAGCCCACACTGAGAGGTAAGGACACACGGGGAATCACCACTCAGTCCTGAAAACTCTGACGCACTTAAGATTGGCGCAAAGTAGCCTTATTGTTTTAAACACTAATGCATACACATGTCCACGTGAGTACTTTTAAGTGTTAAAAAGTACGAACAATGCATGCAAGCAATGAACATATGACTGGACTATACTGCGATAGTTTGTTAAACATGCCTCCCAACTACTTAAATTCATCAAGAAGTTTCAACTTGTTGGGATTATTTGTTCAGTGTGAAGAAGGGATTTGCATTAAAGCAAAAGTATTACTAAACTAGTGTTTAAATCACACTATTTGACAGCAATAGTAAAAACATGTTTGGCAATTATACATTGGATAAATCAACTTCAATAATTACATCATTATTAATAGTGTTATGTTTCCGTTGATCTACTTCTCCATCTTCTTGAATCCCAAAGCCTTCATTACGGCAGATGAGGCGCTGCACGAGCAAAAGACTGTCTGACAACGTTTGAACACCTAAATACACATTTCTGACTTTGCCCTTTCCCCTGGTTTGAAACCTCGTTTCTCAGGACTCCACGAGGACATGTGAGCGTGTGCGCTGACTAGAGCACGAGCACTCGGGGAAGAGTAGTGCTCCTGTGCATGTGTGTACATAACCCTCCATTGTGTGATGAAGGATTTGGAAGGCTCGGGGTCACATGTTCCAGGGGGCAGGTGTCCACCCTGCTGATCCGTGGGCTGTTCCATTTCAACACCTTGTCACCAAACCCCCAAAGCCTCCTCCGAACTCCCCACCCACTTTCCGCTCCATCATGTCATAAAAGAATCCAGGTGAGAAATGTTTCTCTTTCCCTATGCATTTAAAGTGCTTAAAGGCCCAGGTCACACTGGGTTGTAATTACAGTTGTCTCTTGTACATCTGGGGGGGGATGAGCCCGCTTACAGTTCAGGAGGCGCCCCACTGGTTTCAGGAAAACCTGAGTCTTGTCTTTTATGACAACATTTAACTCACCAGACACCCTTTACAACCGAATGCATTCATGAAAGTAACGGGAGCAGTCGGACAAACAGATGATTATTTCTATTGCATCACAAAGTTAAACTGTTTTGTTATTTGTTTACAACCCGTCTGAATGTCTAACCGCTGTCTGAAGAGGTAAGAGACGAAGCCTTGACGATAAACATGAAGTTAGTGCATTGTGAAAACGATATAAACTAGACTAGAATTATAACATTCAACTTTACTTAAATATTTCAGGCTGTTTTGGTCTTTAAACCTCTGCTTTAAAGTTAAAGTTAAAGTTAAAGCCTTTTATTGTCATTATACACAGAGTATAACGAGATTCAGAGTGCAAGTCTGTCCCGGTGTGCACAAAATAGAAACAAATACATAACACTAAAAACACAGCAATAGGACATACAATCATACGGGGGAATAAATAGTTAAAAATATTGATAAAAAAAAAAATAGTTTCTAAAGTGCATTAAAAGTGTGAGAATGGTTACAGTTATTGCATTATGTGCTTTCCCCATCTGCAGCCGTATCTCTTTCACTACCAGGCCACCCTGACAGAAGCACAATGTGAATATATATCTATATATAATCAGTAACAGGTACGAATATTTTGGAGAGGATGGGCATTGGACAACAACAACAAAGTTCTGAAAAGTCACCCATAAATGCCTTAGAAGTTGCATTATGATCTTTACCCCCAACTTCCCACATGTCTAACCTACAAAAATCAAACACAGATGCACTCCAAGTACTCTCGAGCATCTGAGTCTTCGGTGGGGTTCTCGACAGATTGGCGACATTGCCGAGGCAGCACAGAGTGTGTTTAAACAAAGTACAATTCAATTGTGGAGATGTCGAGTTTGAAATTTGGTCCATGTGCTGTGCAAACATGTGTTTAAAATGCAGTAGATATTTACATATACAATGGATTAACCCCCAGAAAGGGAAAAGAAGTAGAAGTAGAAGCAGGAAGTTAAGAGAAGGAGATAAAAAGGTCCTGTGGTCTGAGTCATTTTCATCAGTGTGTTTGTCTTTCACTCCAAATGAATGGCAGATGCTACAAGGTGGGCTACTAACAATGTCAAAGAAGCTACAACAAATAGCACACACACACACACACTCATCCATACACAGTTAAGATATATCACTGTGATACTGTGTTGCTGCAATCTCCGTTTGAGTCAGCTGCGAGGAGATAAGCTCGGAGGGATGGGAGGTGGAGGAAACTGAGACAGCTCTGACATGCTGTAGGTCTTGGCTGGAGTGAAGCCCAACACATCGCCTGGCTTTCAGGCTCCGTCATGGTTCCACCCAGCCCCGCGTGTGTGTGTGTGTGTGTGTGTGTGTGTGTGTGTGTGTGTGTGTGTGTGTGTGTGTGTGTGTGTGTGTGTGTGTGTGTGTGTGTGTGTGTGTGTGTGTGTGTGTGTGTGTGTGTGTGTGTGTGTGTGTGTGTGTGTGTGTGTGTGTGTGTGTGTGTGTGTGTGTGTGTGTGTGTGTGTGTGTGTGTGTGTGCGTGCGTGTGCGTGTGCGTGTGTGTGTGTGTGTGTGTGTGTGTGTGTGTGTGTGTTGTCCTGTGGGGTCTGCAGCTGTGACAGGACCTACATCACAACACAAACATCAGAAAAATAGCTCACAATCACTGGATCACACAAGATCAGATTCAGTGACTCAGCGGGGCCTGGGGAGCTCTAACGAAACAATCACATGTAGACAAAACACACAGACGAACACACACACTACAGGGACGGCATTTAACCTTCACTCTGCAGGCGGAGTCTCATCTCTGATTTCCCCAATTTCCCCCCGTTGATTCACTCCCCGTGGGAGCCAGATGAGGACGAGGATGGCACAACAAAGGCTGGCGTTTTTGATCTTCCGCCTGGTCATCAGTGTCCACATCGTCATGCCGACCAACCCCCCCCCCCCAGTCTTCTCACTCACCTACCCCCTCGCCCGCTGCTACCCCTCACCCGCACGGGTTGGGTGCCTCCCAGCTGCAGACCGGCTCGTCCTGATTGCGCCTGATTTGGGTTAAGTGATTATTACCCTGCTGCGGTTTGGGTAGGGACTCTCCCACAGGCTGGAAACAAGGAAGGAGGGAGACCTCTCACGCTTAAACACACACACACACACACACACACACACACACACACACTCGCACACACACACACTGTCTGTTTAGGTGTGTATCAGAAACAGAGAAACTGCCTGAAGGAAAAAGATGACTGTAAACACGGATGACTAGAAGAGAGACATCAGAGAAACATGTGTGTGTATCTGTTTTGTCTGTCTGTGTGCCTGTCTGTCTGTCTGTCTGCCTGTCTGTCTGTCTGTCTGTCTGTCTGTCTGTGTCTGTCTGTCTGTCTGCCTGTCTGTCTGTGTCTGTCTGTCTGTCTGCCTGTCTGTCTGTCTGTCTGTCTGCCTGCCTGTCTGTCTGTCTGTCTGTCTGTCTGTCTGTCTGCCTGCCTGTCTGTCTGTCTGTCTGTCTGTGTGTGTGTCTGTCTGTCTGCCTGTGTGTCTGTGTGTGTGTGTGTCTGTCTGTCTGTCTGTCTGTCTGTCTGCCTGCCTGTCTGCCTGTCTGTCTGTTTGTCTGTCTGTCTGCCTGCCTGTCTGTCTGTCTGTCTGTCTGTCTGTGTCTGTCTGTCTGTCTGTCTGTCTGTCTGTCTGTGTGTGTGTGTGTGTCTGTCTGTCTGCCTGCCTGTCTGTCTGTCTGAGAGAGAGAGATTTAGAAACAGTGACAGAGACTCTCCAAATTAAGCATACAGCTTAACAAAATGTCAAGAACACGTGCACATGAAAACACAATGGCTAATTGAGGTAGTAGCGCTAACACTCAGATGCTATCAAATGATTCGCTCCTGTAAGACAAACAACGCAACACCAGTTTACATACATATCACAGGAAAGGCACATCTCTCTACGGACTAAGACAGCATATAGGGTAGTAACGGGGATGTTACGGTGAGCGTGGAGGGAGGGGGAAACGCGAAAACACATATTTACGACTCAGAGTAAAACTGTCTCTCACTCTGTCATTCTCAGAGCTTTTTACTGCAGGCTGGGGGTGAACAAAGTGCACGTTCTGTCATTCTACCGTCCGTCTCCTCTTACATCCAAACATCACATTTAGGGCTGAGGTTTCAGGGCCTCCGCTAAACAGACTCGGGGCCTTCTCTGCATTAGTGACACCCTGAACATGTGGCGAGTTCAGGACGGGTTGCTATTCATATTCACTTCCCTTCTATTTTGCCATTTCTGGAGAGACCCTGCCGTTCACATTGCCAGTTTTGGTCTGCACTTTTGCTGAAATGTTATTTCCGGACTCACATTTTATAAAAATTGCTTTGATTTGTGACTAGTATTTCAAAAGAATGTATTGGGTTAATTGTGCCCTCAAAAACGCTGACCAGTCATTTCAAAAGCCAAAAGCTAATGTTAAAGTACTCAAGGCAAGGCAAGTTTATTTATATAGGCAATTCAAAGTGCTTTACAAAAAATGAAAGACATTAAGCATTAAAAAAGAAAAGCTAATAAAATAAACATTAAAATAAAAAATACATGGATAAAAGTTACAGTGCAGTCTAAGATGTGAATAGTTCAATTAAAAGCAGCGACAAAAAGAAAAGTCTTCAGCCTGGATTTAAAAGTAGTCAGAGTTGCAGCGGACCTGCAGGTTTCTGGGAGTTTGTTCCAGATATTTGGAGCATAATAACTGAACGCTGCTTCTCCATGTTTAGTTCTGACTCTGGGGACAGAAAGCTGACCAGTCCCTGAAGACCTGAGAGATCTGGATGGTTCATCATTTAGCAGGAGGTCAGAAATGTATTTTGGGCCTAAACCATTCAGCAGCAGTATTTTGAAATCTATTCTTTGACACACAGGAAGCCAGTGTAAAGACTTCAGAACAGGAGTGATGTGATCCACTTTCTTAGTGTCAGTGAGGACTCGAGCAGCGGCGTTCTGAATCAGCTGCCGCTTCCTAATAGATTTTTTAGTGAGACCTGTGAAGACACCATTGCAGTAGTCGAGTCTACTGAAGATAAAGGCATGGACAAGTTTTTCCAAATCCTGCTGTGACATTAGTCTTTTAATCCTAGATATATTCTTTAGGTGATAGTAGGCTGATTTAGTAACTGTTTTAATGTGACTGTTGAAACTCAGGTCAGAGTCCATGACTACACCTAGATTTATGGCTTTATCTGTTGTTTTGAACATTGCAGACTGAAGCTCAGCGCTCACTTTTATACGTTCTGCCTTGGCTCCAAAAACCATTACCTCAGTTTTATCTTTGTTTAATTGGAGAAAGTTCTGACACATCCAGTCATTGATTTGTTCAATGCACTTACTCAGTGTTTGAATTGGAGCATAGTCTCCTGGTGAAATTGTTACGTAAATCTGTGTGTCATCTGCATAGCTATGGTAACTTATTTAGTTGTTCAAATGGATTTAAAGGAAATCTATCAACACCATGAATACCTGTCAATGAAATGTCTTTTTCAAACTTGAAATAAAAGCCGTAAAGCAGAAGGCAGAAGTTTTGGTTCAACGTTTTTAGACAAAAGTAAAATCTTTTCCAATTGTCCGTGGTTATTTTAGGATGTTAATGCCGTGCTACTTGTAGAATCCCAAAACATTTCCCTATCTCCTTCAGCAAATGAAAAGCAGAATATTCGGTTCATATATCCGTCCTATCAGATGTTCCTTTCATTATGAATTCAGGTGTCCTGAGTTCACATGAAGATAATGAGCGCACAGCTGCAGTCCAGCCTTGGCTCCCTGAATGAGTCTTTTCAGGCCGAACAGCTCCCAGCTAAGATACTACTGGGCATATGAAAAGAGAAACAGCAAGGACTTCAAAATGAATCCAAACACAACCTCAGAACGGCGGGGAGCCAAAAAAACACACCATAATCTAAAACATACCAATTTAATCATGGTGGGAAAGATTCAACAAGGCATGCACACCTGCTCAACGGAGCATTCCCACATGGAGGGATATTTCACAAGTCCAACAATGAATTTTAATCATGTGGCTGCAGTGGACATAATGCTAAGTAACTGTCAAAGCCACAAATAGATTCATGTATGGAAATAAGTACAGAAATGACGTTGAATGTTGTGAGTGGCATAACAGATGGTGTTATTTCAACAGATAAGTAACTAAACACTGCCGTACTTTTCGGACTATAAAGCGCACCTGCATATAAGCCGCAGCAGCTAAATTGTCCGTCTGTCTTGCTCTCGTTCTGTCTCTCGGTTCCACTTTTACTTTGGCGCGCTACCTGTCTCGCGGCCCGTCCACACTACAGCGTCGACAACTCCAATCTGCCCATTCACTTTCAATGGGGTGACGTCACGTTGCCTCGCTTTTTCGCTGAACTGAATTGTGGGTAGCATAGCGGTCCGTCTCCGCCGTCTCCGGCGGCAGAAGTTGAACAATGTTCAACTTCTGACACCGGAGACGCCGGAGTAGCCAACGCCAGCCAATCAAATCCCGTTTCGGAAAATCTGACAGCTCAAGCCGTAGCCAATCATACCGCGTCTAAGCTGGGAGAGATATCCCGCGTTCATTTCTACATTTCAAAAGAAGTTGGAGGAGAAACTAATTATCGCCGTAGCAAATCACCCGATTTTGTATGACCAGACCCTCTTCACCTACCGGGATACAAACCGGAGGAACCAGGCATGGAGGGAGGTGGCAGAGACAGTGGGTGAAACTGGTAGGTTTTCGCCTGTTTGGGGAGTTTATATATATATATATATTGCTCGCATAAAATCCCCGGGTTTTTTTGCTTTGTATGTCCGGGGCGGGAGATTCATGTGATTGGTTGTTGGTCGTGTTGCTTGAATAAAATCCCCAAGCTACAGACACGCCCAGCTCCAAGATTTTTTTGAAGCTGTAGTGTGGACGCTCCGTCACTCTTTTCCGGCCTCCAGCTTTTCCTGCTGGAGCCCGCCGCTTAAAGGCGGCGGGCGCGGACCGGTCATAGAGCCCATAGAGTTAAAGGTGGTTAATTTTACCTGTAAAATCCATAGATGTAGGAGGTTCCCTAGTGGCCGTTAGCTGTACCAAAAAAATGGGGGAAAAAGTCGCGGCTTATAGTCCGAAAAGTACGGTAGGTTAGGCTTTATGCTACGATGTTACACTCCTGCCACCAATCTACACAGTAAAGAAAACAACATGTCGAGCAATACTCTTTTTTTACACAACTTGAAATCAAACAACTTCACAAAAAGGATTGCAATGTGGAAAAACAAAAACTTGTTTCTACATTCCAGTGCAAGTTTTAACAAAAGTGATATCAAAATGTATCCGAGTCAGAATCTGTATATGAGTCATACAGTGTACACATATTTAATTTGTATTTATTTATAGAAGGACCATGCATACAAAAACATTAATCTCAGCAAAGAGAAGAGATGCAATATGCCAGATTATAGCTAATAGCTCATTTCCATCTGTGGTCCTCAATTATATATATATATATAATTATTATTATGTATTTATACTATATCTACAGTATAGGCATGTACACTTATACATTGACTCTCTAAATAACAAACATTAACGAAATAAAGCAGATGATATTATGCGAGTAATTCTGTTTTTGATGGAAAACAAAAACACAGAAGTAATTATGAATGTAGGAACATCTATAGAGGCCACACTGCTCTTTTGTTTTTGCAAAGCTATTTTAAAATAATACTTTCAAAGTGGTTTATTGGCTTTCAAAAATAATTTTTAGTTACGTATACTAATTATATGCTATCTAGTGTTTTATAAAAAAAAAAGAAAGACTAAATAAATCCAACAAGTAACGGTTCTAAATCTGGTTTATACACTAATGATGTCTCAAACTGATAATTATCCACATCAACCTCATCCTCCTTCCCCACTTGAACAGCTTACACTCAAACCTTTCTGTTATAACACCGGTGAAAATAGAGCACCAGTTAAGGAATCAGATATTCATCATTGAATCTGTGGCATGTATAGGAACATTGCCTCTTGTTACGTAGCAGCACGGAGATACAGTAAGCCTCAAAGCTGCAGCAGCAATGGGACAACATACCTTAGATAGTACTAATGAGTGTGATGGGAATGCATGAGCTGAAATGCAGCGCTGTGGAGCACGGGCTCGGGTCCTGAGGCCCAATTACACACACCGAAAACATGGTGTGAAGTTTTTGAGAAGCAAATTGGTCTGCTTTTAATTATGTAGAAAGGCAGTCGGACATTAAGGCTGGAATGCAGGGTGTGAATAGATTCTTCAGCAGCAACTAATGTCAGATGTTTACCGTGCATGGGCGCTTTTAAAAGTTGAAAATGGTGCACCAAAGCGAAAAACATACCGCGGACCATTATGGCTCTTTTGGGAGATTAAGAAGAGGTGAATTATATTTGACACTGATGTGGCGCACAGCTTTAAATATACAGACTATGAAGCCACTGTTCTGCAGCATGCTCTCTTTAATGTGTGGCGATGTACCATAACACAGCTTTCATTTTCATCAGACAGCAGGACCACAAAGAAGTATAGTAAACATATATATGTATGTAGATGTTGGATCATCTCTATGGAAACAAGTCGCTAGTGTTTTTCCTGACACACCCCACCTCTCCAAGTGTATCTATAGAGACCTGTGACAGCATGACATTAGGCTGAATTTATACCATCGTGAATATACAGTAGTGTATTCGAGCAAAGCAAACTACGAGACTGGGCCACGAGGGAAATCGCACAACACTGCACACTGTTGTCAAAACAAGGGCAGAGGAGAGAGAAAACATCAACTGAAAAGGGGGGAACCCGGACCACCGGGGTTATCCCTCCCTCCATATTTACTTAAACTTTCATGGTTTGGCTCGGGTCCTACAGGGCCATCTTTCACCCCGCACTTTCCCCTCCTTCACACCCAAAAACAGCATGCAAGAGGTTTCCTGTAGCAGCCATCTGACACACACACACACACACACACACACACACACACACACACACACACACACACACACACACACACACACACACACACACACACACACACACACACACACACACACACACACACACACACACACACACACACACACACACACACACACACACACACACACACACACACACACACACACACACACACACACACACACACAATAATCCTCCTTGTTCAGTCTGACCTGTGGGCTCAAAGCTGCCTGACCATCCCACTTCTAAAATGTTTAAACAAATGCATTTACTTTGAAAGCAGATCTGATTTGAACAGTTTAGATAGGTAGATTAGGTACACTTGTATAAAGTAGACTTTCCATCCAAGAAAAACAAGCATACATGTTCAAGTGACAAAGCCGTATTAATTATGTTGGGAGCAAATAAGGAAGTAGTCAGAGTGTGAAATATAAGCTTGCCGTTTGTTTGCTCACGACAACTGTCAACGTTGGTTTCTTTGAACCATGACGAGGAAGTTCCCCTCATTTTAAAAAAGTAGTTATGGATGCAAACCGTAATGTTGTTTTGTCTATGAGAAAACGCTTTGTGTGGTTATGGCGGGGATGGACCTAAATAATATTGTGTCGTGTTATTTAGAGGGACTGGGGAGTGAACTTCAAATGTTGGAAACGTTCCAAACCAACAGAAACGGGACGACTTCAAACCGAGATGGTCCCGGTGGAGCCTCCAGACAGTGTGGCCATTTGGACAACTAAAGTATACATGTTGTCATGTCTATGTTGATTGAGGTATTACACCTGAAAACTACTGTATTTAAGCAAATATGCCTTAGGGTTATACCAAGCAAACTCTGCATGTAAAATCAGGTTTGTAAAAGACACCAGCAAAAAGGCCACGTGCACTTGCTTGCTTTTGGCTGGCTGGTAGACGGGCAGTCTCCCGTCCGGTTGGGTGAGGAAGCTAACAGCTAGGGGAGGCATTCTGTGTGTTCCCCCTCCCAGGGGACCTGAGACCAGGCGTTTGCTTGCTGATGTACATTCCCCTGAGATTCTCCTACTCATCACAACGACTGCAATCACTGAGAAGAAAGTCTAATGGTGACACCCTGTGAGAAAGCTCCAGAAAGTCTGTGTTTCTTGCGGTGCTCTCGCCCATGTCTGAAGTCAGACCTCCTTGTCCTATCGTGTGTCTGCTTGAGCACATCTTTCCTCTCACACACCCGCCTCCGTATGATACAGACTTCCCACAAAGGTCTTTGACAGGGGCGAGATGGTTTTTCTGTTCCGTCTGTGGAAAATGGAGGCGAGTTTTATGACCCATGTTCCCTGTCCTCCCGTAAAAATCACACCGGCAGTTTTCCAGCGTTGCAGCATCATCGTTTGCGCAGCCAATGAAAACAATGGAGTGCGTGGAGAAGAAACAAGGCAAACAAAGAGAAAAAAAGGCCTCTTGGAAGGAAATACCTGCAGGTCTACTTTATACATATACATCATCCTTTCCCTCTCCATCAGGCTGTGAGGTAGACCCCGTACCTACTCACACACATGTAGAAATCTTTAAGACTCTCGAGAAGTTCTCATGGCTTTTCAGCGGCAATCCAACCTGGCAATCTTCCAAAGCTCTCTGCAGGCACTTTGTTTGGCGGAAGGGGGTCTTTTGGGTCAGACCCAACAAAGATGCATCACTGCATGGGCCAACCACGTGTGGGTGGATAACTGGGCACAGTTTTGTAATTCCATATTACGAAGGGAACGCTGCCAGGCTACTCTGCGTTCGCCCTAATTGTGATTGTCAAACTCTCTATTGAATTATGCGAAGAGAGGGGGGGATTGCAAGTCTCTCCTAAGCCTTGAAGATGAGAGAGCAGGAAATGCCAAAGTGGCTGTCCTGTGAGGTCCTGTCTGTAGAGGTCGGATGAAGACATGCATGGTGTGTACGGTTCATATGCCACATTGTGTTAGCGTACAACAAGGGCTGAGAGGAGGCAGATTGGCTTGGAGCGCTAGAGGAGAGGGATAAGGCATTTGTATTCTGCTGTGCTGGTAATACACGCTAACAAGGGTGATTTGCACAGCTAAATCAAAACCAAGTGATGGTGACATTGAAGTCCAATGCATCTTAAGATGATGAAGCTCTTCGGTGTGTTCCACATCCAAGCCCACTGCAATCCATTTGCTTCTCAGGAGACTCAGTCACTCGAGGTAACATGAAGAGTCGGTTAACCTGCGAGAGCATGCCTGAACCTTAATGCACTGCAGATGTCGCCATCTTAGAAGTCACACGTTGTATTGAAAGCCCTGCCGCGTCTCTGTCGCTTAAAGGACATGTGTACGGAATGAGAATTTATCCGGGGGAATATATGGACGCAAACACTTTGATCAAGACACACACGTTTTGTGTTACAACAACAGGACTGTGGGGTTATGTGAGAGTGTTTAAGAAAGAACAGGCTGCAAGCCGCCAAGGCATCACTAATGCAGGATAGGTGCAAGATGGATGCATGATAAGGGACTTCTGTTAAGGCTTCCAATGGACATGCCCGCCAGGCAGCCACATTACTCATGTAGTTGGAAGGTCTATTATAAAATTGGCTATGCATTACAGGGACCTAATGTGGGCTCCTGGCAGTCCCGCACACTGCCTGCGGTGAAGCTATCCAACACAGTCAGTAGGGTTTATCTGCCGTTATGATCGGACCCACAGCAGTCCATCGGCCCCCCCGGCATCACATCCAGCCCGCTGCAAAGGGTTAAGAGAATACGCTCGAGAGGTGCCAACAAATCCCAATGAAGATGATTCAAAGTTATTATGAGAAAGTCACATTCAAACCTGACAAGCACCTCTAATTTCTTCATCAAGCCCTCCCCCTTCAAGTCTCCTCCTCATCCCCTTCGCTCAGACCCCCCTCTCCTTTCCTCCCTCGCTTGCTGGCTCCATTGCTCCAGGAGATCCTATCATTTCTCCCGCAGACTAGATTTCTTGGGTGACTTCAAAGCGTGTTCACTAAGTGTTTAGAAGAATGCAATGGAAACAGGAAAATAATGTTCTGATTTCTGTAAACTTTATAACATCTGCTTTTGCTTAGTGCTGGTGCAGTGTGAAGCGGGGGCTCCATACTGTGTTCCGCTTGGGACATGTTTTCCCACAGTTTAAACAGCGTCTCGCACACCGTGCACCGAGGGAGATCAAATGGCTCGCATTTAAAAAACATATTCATAATGATGAAACAATCAACATTGATATAGATTTGGTAAAGCAGGAGCTGGGTTAAATGGTGGCCAGATTGGTTTGGTCCCATATTCAGCCACATCACAGACCATTTGAAAAGCAGGCGAGGATGAATCCCACAAGAAAGGGATCGTTTAACCCTCGAAGACCTCATTGCCATTACTGTGTGCATAACCTTCATCTTCTGAGAATTCAGAGGATGCAATGAGTATGTTTCCACGGAGGGAAAGGAACCAGGCGAGGCTATGCTTGTGTCCCAAAAGGCCGGTGAGTAATGTTGTTGGCACCGTACGAGCATACACACAGACTAACGCTACCTCCTTGTGTATACACAAGATGACAAGCCGTTTTTAGGGCCAGGCCAGATAACTCCATCACAATCTCCCCATGCTAACAGGGCAGCATGACAAGAGCGCCATGTATACACACACAGCATCCGACTGGCAGCCTCAGGGCTCCTGTCTCCTTTCCCCTAACTCAATCATGCTCCGGTTTCACTCTCGCCCATCCGAGGCTAACTCGCTTCCTCTCTCGATCCCCTCACACTACCCCCCATCCTAAAAATCCTCAACCCACATCCCACCCATACAGTATCAGTTCATAGTCCAATATCTATGCATGTTAAGAAAAAGGCAAGGCTTATAGAAAAGGCTTTTTAAGATATTTTCTCTCCCAAATGACTGAAAACACGAAAGGAAAAATCTACGTTACCTATACAAGATTTTGTATTTGTTAGTATTATTTGTTAAGTTTAAAATAAAGTGCAAAGACCGTTTTCTTCAGAATAAAGGCCAAGGCCAAGCAGTACACAAGCTTCAGAGACAGCTCGCTAAACACTGCATTTCTCCATTAAGTTAAAACATGATTCTTCCTAAATCAGTCTGACACTGCTATAGGAAAATACATTTGGCAACACACCTTGCACTTCTCCATTTCAGTGTTTAGTGGTATATGTTCCCGTATTGTTGTGCAAGTGCCAACATAATAAAACCATGAAGTCACGTTGAGCTATTTCCAGTACAGCTACAAAAGGTGATTGCCAAGTCTGCAAGGAAATAGTCAAGCTATTTAAAACATATGTCAGTTCCTTGGAATCAAAGAGCAGGAGCATCGTTGGCCTCATTTTCACTCTGATCTACTGGATAACTATTTAACAGGGAAGAATCCATCGCGATGTGTCAAACTCAAGGCCCGGGGCCAAATCGGGCCCTTGGTGGATTTGATTTACTATTAGATCTGGCCCGCCGGTATATTACACGCACACCTTCACTCAATCCTGAGGGTCTCCTCCGCTCAGAGCCTGAGCCCAAACATTGATGACCTTGCACCCGAGATGAGATGCCAAGTATCTGAACTAGCATCTCAGAGCAGCACACTGACTTTCAATGGATGTTTCCTTCTGCACTTTCTCTCTCACGACAACAGGGCATGTTTGCTTTTTTCTTTGAGGGGAATAGTTTTGTTGAAGCCGTTGTTGGCCTGCGGAGAAATGTAATCCTAAGAAATGACTCCGGAAAAGCTGCAGATAGAGCCATAAGAAATGAATGCAACTGATTATTTAATGTTGTTTTTATGGGCAATAATTTAAGCTTTGTTAGTTCCAGGTTTAATATGTGCAATAAGTTCATTTCAATACGTTTTGCAATAAACATTGAACCAGTCCGGCCCTCGACTAGTACCCATTTTGTAATTTTGACCCACTGTGTATTTGAGTTGGACACCCCTGGCTTAGAGGAAGAGATAACCATATCCTCACTGACAGCAGCCACTGTAAACCACGATGCCTAGGAGACGAAAGAGATACAGGCATGTCTTTCAAATCAGGCCAAAACAACCCAGACTCCTTGACCTGAATGTGTTGGCGTCCATTCCCACAGAAGTCTTCCTCTCAGCCCTTTCATCACTTTTAATGGGCCCTATGATGAAAGTGAATCGCGATCTTAAAACATGAAATACTTGAAAGATAGATGGATGCAAGTTTAGGCAAGCTGTCTCTAAATTGACAAAAGACCAATTCAGAAGTGAAGATTTCCTGAAAATGAGTAGTCAAGCAGTGAACATTATGTCCACATTATGTCCACATTTTGTTTCATAATTGTGTGTTATAACAACAAATACCACACATTTAACCTTTTCAAATGGGCCGATTGTTCAAATGTCTGAAAGTTGAATTTTTTTTTTTAAAAACATATTTCTTCCTTAATTAACCTTTGTTGTTAATGGTAAATAGAATGAATTGTTGTACAGCATTTACCCATTCACACACATTCACTCAGAGTATGTATGCTGACATACAATGTGCCACCTGCTCAGGGGAACTAACGTTCACACCCCGTTGGCCAGTATTTGCCCAAGGACACATCGAGATGTTAACGGCATGTTCTGTGGATGGAACCACCGACTATCCTCTGCTTCCTTAGCCACAGCTGCCCTGTTAATGTGCTGGTCTTGCAATGCCCTCTGTGGTAACCACCTCGTGATGACCTCTGATGTCATCGTGGTGCCAAAAACTCCCCGCTACAGTAAGCGTCTTCAGGAGCAAATGGTGCCTTGATGACACACCTACACACATATAGTAAGTTCCAATAGTCCTTTGTGTTCAGAAAAGATCACTGGAGGCACTCTGTGGAGGTTAACTCAAGCTGAACTAGGCCACAAGTGGAGGGGGGGGGGGGGATCCTTGTCAGGCCTGTTTGGCTATGTGAAGCTGAACATGTGCGGGGTCCACCCTGTTCGACGCGGCTCTGTTCTCTGTTAGCCGAGACTTCACACATTCACTCTTAGAAACAGTGACAATGCCATGTTGTTTACAGCATTGTTGTACTGCACGTGTTGACGGGTTAATGACTTGCAGACGCAGTGTCGGGTTTGTTTCTACTAGATGAGGAACTAACAGGGTGAGGGTGTTAAACACAGGACATGTTTTGAGGGTCAAGTATGTTGTGTTGTCAGACTTGGTGCAAGAAGCCAGGCGCTGAATACCAGGTTCAATGTGGGATACGAGCATGTGTGCATCTGGCTCTGGTGCAGGAATACACTTTTTCTAAGTCACCTGTAAGTATTGTGTCATATAGTTTGTGCTTGCTGCAGTCAATGCAAGCACACATGCTGAACAACTTAACAGATCTAAACTGTTCATCTAGTTTCCTCACTTTTTGGTTTGGTTACATTTGATCTGTTAACAAAACAGCAGAGGTGAACAAATAAAAGGCAAGGCAATAACAATGTTGAGACACTGAGTGGACGCAACACACTTATTGCTGACCTACGCTCAGGCTGATGTTGACTTAAGTTAGCTATGTACTGATATAGGTATACTTAAGGTGATTTTGAAAAGCTCTGTGCATGATTTTTGATTTAAAGGTTAAATAAAGATGACATGTCATGAAGCCTGAGAACATTTTTGGGGGATTTGGGGAAAATAATTATTCTCACCATGGGCTTAGAGCAGTGTTTCTCAAACTTGTTCATACCAAGGACCACTTAACCAATAAAAAAACATTCGCGGACCACCTAACTCCACAAATATCCCAAAACACATCGTTTTTCTAGAACAGATTATAAATCGCCTGGAAATGGTACAAACAAGTGGCAACATGTGTGACGAAGGTGTTGCCCTGGGCTTTATCATGCAATAGAAAGTGAAACTTAAGCTCGTTCCATTGCGGAGATATTCCCGCGAGAGTGCGGAAAACTTAAATTGATTTATTTCAAATGTGAAATGTTACCAATATACGCACGGACCACTAGGGGGCGCTCACGGACCACACTTTGAGAAGCACTGGCTTAGAGACTACGAACCGATCGCAGTAAGATTGGGTTTCAAACTGCGGGCTATGGAGAGGAAAACAAGGGCACTGCCCAAACACTCACAGGGACAATGAAGTGCAGCATTGAAGTGTACTCAAGGGTTTCTGACCTGTAAATAATGATGGCTTCACCATCGAACTCATAACTACAACTGGAAAGCACACAATATATTCAACTTGGCGATTCATAATTAAAAAGTTCCTGACTACCAAACACATATGGAATCACATCAGCCAAATACAATGTACAATGTACCAAGTTGGTGATCTTAAAACTGGCTTTTTCCATGTCATTGAATAAGAAAAAACACCGATGTTAATGTTAACCGATACACGCAGAATGTTCTGGAGTAATATTCATTTGGAGTGGGATATTTGTAGCATAAACAGAAGGTGATTAAATAGGCGTGTTTTCAAGAGTAAAGCACGTGCAGTGACACTTTCTGTAATGGGCATCTCGTGCAGTTGACCATGTCTGCCGGGCTGCAGGGGGAGGAGTTTAGGAGCTGCTCGCGACTCGACGGGTAAACATTAATTTCATGGCCAGTTGGACTCAGGTTATGTCTCTTCTAATTGGCTAAGTGACATCTTCATCCAATGGCCTGCTCTCCCTCAGTCACCCATAATTCTTCTGCACATCCTCTCCCTCCATGTCCAGCCATTGGTTTCTTACCCTCGACGCCCACTACCATGATGAATGTACCCAAGCTCCATTCAATTAAGGCCAAAGTAAGAGGACGCAGGAACAATGGAAACTGGCCTCAGCAGTGTAGTGCAGACCCTCGGCATTCTTCGCAACAATTTAGTCTAATTAGCATCAACTCCTGCTCCATCCATCATACTCCTCAAGAAACATAAACAAACTGTCGGCTCTAGCGTAACAAACAGATCGCCCAGCTACTTAGCGCAAATTATTCTTACATGAAACGCAGCTTCTCAGGCAACCTTCCTCCCCCCTTCAGGCCATCTGGGGGAATGGAGAGCTATTAAAATTGAAGACATATGTTTCAGTCAAGTTCAACTCTCCAGAGTGCCACGGTGGACAGAGTGACAGTTTCCTCTGCTGGTTTCGCTCTGACAGGGCGTGGTGACCAGGATCAGTGTGTGTAAAGCTGTATATGCATGTGGCATCTGTGTGTGTTTGTATAAGATGTCTTTTAAAGGACGACCCCATGTTTATGTCAAGTAATAGATGAATCTTTGAAATAGTTTTCTGACCAAAGATGGTGAGGAGTTGGACTGTACTATAATATGCATGTCCGTTAACATGTGGAATCATCAGCTAAGAATAATGTTTCAAAACCACAGACATATTGATTACATGTTTTTAACAGAATAATATTCTTAACTTCAGATTTTGGCCACTTTATGATGTCATAACGATGTTTTTGGCTTGTATAACCATTAGCCAATCACCAACCAAGGTAACCCCCCCCCCTTATCACCTGAATCTCCTCCTAGAGCACCACTGTGTTCTTTTTAACTAAATGTCTCTCAGAGGGGCGTGGGGAGGGGCTCCTTATTTTCATCTAAAGGAACAGACAGAGAATCAGCACTTAGGAAACAGGGCTGAAACAGAGGGGATTATGGGTAATGCTGCAATGATCTGTTTGGTGTTTGGAGCCAAACACTTCGGAGGCATGTTCTGTATATATCTGAGAGCTATAATACATTGATGAAGAACAGTATAATAGGGGACCTTTAAATAGAAACAATCATTATGAAGGAGCTTATTGAGAATTGTAATGGCCTGGCATTCATTGTAGAAACCAGGAACAGGAATGGAATGGCCTGGCCTGTCACTGTAAATAGAGTTTTGTAAACGGTACCCTGTACATTATGTTGTACGTCATCCTTATTGTTGTTCTGTTGTTTTTATGTTACATGTGTAACTAATGTCCTGCAGGTCACCCTTGAAGGGGCTTCACCTGGTTAAATAAAGGCTACAAACAGACTAAACGAGAAAGTAAAACAATCAACACTTAATAAAAAAAAGCCTAAAATGTGATCAAAATCCGTTTTTTACAGGCTGTCCGACCCAGCCACTCAGGAACTGACTGCGGGAGCAACATTTAAAAACATTCTTTCTGCTCTGAAAATCCCCATTCAGGACTGTGGCCGCATTAAAATACAGTTGAGCACATTCTTCCCACACTTATCTTGGTGCTTGTAATCAGTTATGAGGCCTCTATGATAAACAGCTGTAAATAAATCAGCTAATGCATTCAGAATAAAAGTATCTTGTACGCATCACAACAGGGCATCAAAGAAGCCACAGTGCTGCTGATTGGTGTACATTGGAAGTTATACTGCAAGTCTTTTTAAAGTGACCATGTGCTGCACTGGACCTCCACCAACTCTCCAATTCAGAAACAACGTTCACTTTAAAATGTTCCATTTTGCTTTTTGATGTTCTGCAGTGTGTGAAATGCTCGGCTAATTATCTAGGAAGTTTGGCGGGCGAGGCTTGTTGTTTTAAGAGAGCTGATGGCGAGCCTCACTCATCCCAGGAAAGGAGGAACTGTGCAAACTCACAATGACGGATAAACCAGACCCCCGCCTCTCTGTGAGCAGCTAAAATGTTCAGAAAATAACTAAATTGAGCTAAACTAAATTCCAACACCAGAGTTCATTTTTCTTTCCTCATTTAACACACCACAGTAGGGGGGGGTCTCGGAGCTGAGAGGGGCTCTGACAGGCTGACTGCAGAGGAGCCAAGGTGAGCTCTGAGGGTTATTCTAATCAAGCTAATTCCCTCCAAACCTCAAAATGGTATCCTCCAGTGTTTGCTCATTAGAGATTCTTGACCGGAGGCCAAGACTGATTCTCATAGAATCAGAATGCTTCTTCTTCTTCTCTTTTCTTTTAAAGGTCCACACTACATGAACTTCCTGAAGGGTGGGAGATGTATATGTCTTTTAAAGGACGACCCCATGTTTATGTCAAGTAATAGATGAATCTTTGAAATAGTTTTCTGCCCAAAAATGGTGAGGAGTTGGACTGTACTATAATGTGCATGTCCGTTAACATGTGGAATCATCAGCTTAGAATAATGTTTCAAAACCACAGACATATTGATTACATGTTTTTAACAGAATAATATTCTTAACTTAGTGTGACACTTTATGATGTCATAACGATTTTTTTGGCTTGTGTAACCATTAGCCAATCACCAACCAAGGTAACCCCCCCCCCCACCTTATCACCTGACTCTCCTCCTAGAGCACTATTGTGCAGAGGTGTGGACTCGAGTCACATGACTTGGACTCGAGTCACTAATTTGATGACTTGAGACTCGACTTGACAACATTGACAATGATAGTGGGTCCCGTACAACATGTTGTACACAGTGGAAATAAACATTCTGGTTACCTCAACATCAGGGATCTTATACATTAAACTCCTTCTGAATCAAACCGTCACGGTCGCCTTACCTTATTGTTCCCTCTTAAAATAGAAAAACACACGTTACTTTACCAGCAGAGAGAAAATTGATTACTAAATTATTAATGTGACTAATAAAGAGCAATTTGATTATTAAGTATTATTCTGTTGATCAATGTCATTACATTTGGTGAAAAACACATAATGACTTGTTTATGACTCGTTTTGTCAAAGTTTAGGACTTGGACTTGACTTGAACTTGCCCAACCTGACTCGAGACTCGACTTGGACTTGAGCGCAAAGACTTGAGACTTGACTCTGACTTGCAAAACAATGACTTGGTCCCACCTCTGCTATTGTGTTCTTTTTAACCAAATCTCTCTCAGAGGAGCGTGGGGAGGGGCTCCTTATTTTCATCTAAAGTAACAGACAGAGAATCAGCACTTTGGAAACAGGGCTGAAACAGAGGGGATTATGGGTAATGCTGCAATGATCTGTTTGGTGTTTGGAGCACTTCAGAGGCATGTTCTGTGTATATCTGAGAGCTGTGATACATTGATGAAGAACAGTATAATAGAGGACCTTTAAGTAGAAACAATCATTATGAAGGAGCTTATTGAGAATTGTAATTGCCTGGCATTCATTGTAGAAACCAGGAACAGGAATGGAATGGTACCTGTCACTTAGGGGTGTAACGGTACACGTACCCGTACCGAAATTATTCGGTACGGGCCCTTCGGTTCGGTACAGGTGTGTACCGAAGTGTACCGAACGAATATAACGTTAAACGTAAACAATTGAGAACGTGAACAACTTCTTGGAAGTAATCTCAGGTGCTGCGTCGCAGCATTCAGAGTAATTTGCTCCCATTGTCTTCAACGCGTCATAGAGCGAGCAAGTCATTTCATTGGATGAGAGGGCATGCTATGAGAGCTGGTCAGAGGGATGCGTTCAAATGTAGTCAGTAATTTGAGGAACTGTCAAATTAATGGCGAACGCAGATAAAGTTGAGCTCGAAAATCCTCCAGCATCATTGAAGTCTCCGGTTTGGGAACATTTTGGTTTCGCAGTTACGTACAAGGATGACGGACAAAGACAGGTGGACCGAACCAAAGCTGTTTGTCGGCATTGTTCAACTAACATTGGTTACGCGGCTGGCAATACATCAAACTTGCACACTCTTGAAAAGGCATCACCCGAACGTGAATATTACCGGTACCAAAAGAAAAAAGACTGAAGTGCAAACCCAACTCCCACTAGCATTTAGCCTCCACCACTCGCAAAAAGTTCAGACCGAGCCAAAGCCAAACGCCAAATATCCTTATGTTGCCATGTTAGCAAAGCGCTACCTGGCTGTATCTGCTACCTCTGTCCCTAGCGAGAGGGTGTTCTCCACAGCAGGAGACATTGTTAGTGCCAGCAGATCTGCCCTTTCGGCAAGCAATGTGGACAAGTTCATCTTTCTTTAAAAAAACATGAAAATACAATGACAAGCAAGTCCTAATGTCAAACTGGCTGCTTAGGTGCTAGTACAGTTCAAATACAGATTATTTCAGTTCATCGAAATGCTGCACCTTAATGTTTATTTTATTATATGTTGTATTTATTTGAGTGAATACATTATTCACAGTTTAATAATAATAAAAAAATATATATATATATATATGTTTTGTTTTGTGAAAAAAATTCTGCTGTACCGAACCGAACCGTGACCAAAAAACCAAGGTAGGTACTGAACCGAAATGTTTGTGAACCGTTACACCCCTACTGTCACTGTAAATAGAGTTTTGTAAACTGTACCTTGTACATTATGTTGTATATCATCCTTATTGCTAGGGATGTCCCGATCACCTTTTTTTGCTCCCGATCCGATTCCGATCATTTGATTTTGACAATCTGCCGATACCGATTTTTCCCGATCCGATCTTTATGCAATGCATTAAGAAAAAAAAAAGGTAACCGATAACGGCTGGTCATCCAACGCGATGAATTCAGCTATCTTGGCTGTTATTGTGTTGGCCTTTTCACTGTTCTGGGGCAGTTTCTCTTTCCTCTTAAAAGTCTCTGAAAGTGTCGGTTGCTTCAGTGCCGTTACCCGAGTGGCCGCTGTGTACTCGTCGTGTTGTTGTTGGTGTTTGTTTCTCAGGTGGCGTATTAGATTGGTCGTGTTGAACGTAGCTCTGTTCTTTCCACCACGCGGAACCTCTGCCTTGCAAACATTGCATCTGGCTGTTACACTGCCTTCGCTTTCAATTTTATAATACTTCCAAACTGCTGCCAAACATTTTCTCTGTCCCGACTCCCGAGTCACCAGCTGAACGTAGCCTCTCGTTAGCTTACTGCTACTATCAGACACTGCGCCCACTCTGTTGCCAGATTTCAGAGGAATAAGCAACCAGGTCTGAAAACAAGCCCAAAGAAAGCAACACATACATGATGTTGTGTAATTTTAAACCAAAACTAAGTCCTCAGGATGACTTTAAGACGTGAACATGGTCTTTTTTGTTTTGTAACATTAAATTAAAAAAAAAAAATTATAAAAAAAAAAACAATAATCCCGATCCCCGATTTTTTTCTCCCGATCCCCGATTTTTTGAAAATCACGTGATCGGCTCCGATCCCCGATTACGTGACATCGGGACATCTCTACTTATTGCTGTTCTGTTGTTTTTATGTTACATGTGTAACTAATGTCCTGCAGGTCACCCTTGAAGGGGCTTCACCTGGTTAAATAAAGGCTACAAACAGACTAAACGAGAAAGTAAAACAATCAACACTTAATAAAAAAAAGCCTAAAATGTGATCAAAATCCGTTTTTTACAGGCTGTCCGACCCAGCCACTCAGGAACTGACTGCGGGAGCAACATTTAAAAACATTCTTTCTGCTCTGAAAATCCCCATTCAGGACTGTGGCCGCATTAAAATACAGTTGAGCACATTCTTCCCACACTTATCTTGGTGCTTGTAATCAGTTATGAGGCCTCTATGATAAACAGCTGTAAATAAATCAGCTAATGCATTCAGAATAAAAGTATCTTGTACGCATCACAACAGGGCATCAAAGAAGCCACAGTGCTGCTGATTGGTGTACATTGGAAGTTATACTGCAAGTCTTTTTAAAGTGACCATGTGCTGCACTGGACCTCCACCAACTCTCCAATTCAGAAACAACATTCACTTTAAAATGTTCCATTTTGCTTTTTGATGTTCTGCAGTGTGTGAAATGCTCGGCTAATTATCTAGGAAGTTTGGCGGGCGAGGCTTGTTGTTTTAAGAGAGCTGATGGCGAGCCTCACTCATCCCAGTGAAGGAGGAACTGTGCAAACTCACAATGACGGATAAACCAGACCCCCGCCTCTCTGTGAGCAGCTAAAATGTTCAGAAAATAACTAAATTGAGCTAAACTAAATTCCAACACCAGAGTTCATTTTTCTTTCCTCATTTAACACACCACAGTAGGGGGGGGTCTCGGAGCTGAGAGGGGCTCTGACAGGCTGACTGCAGAGGAGCCAAGGTGAGCTCTGAGGGTTATTCTAATCAAGCTAATTCCCTCCAAACCTCAAAATGGTATCCTCCAGTGTTTGCTCATTAGAGATTCTTGACCGGAGGCCAAGACTGATTCTCATAGAATCAGAATGCTTCTTCTTCTTCTCTTTTCTTTTAAAGGTCCACACTACATGAACTTCCTGAAGGGTGGGAGCCGACTCAGAATGACTAATACATGGACAACATTTATCAGCTCACTGCACAGAAGAAGAAATGGCGTTCTGAAAGTCCATTTCCACTCTGGCTTTCCCACAAAGCTACATTTTTCATGTAGGGGTTTTAATGCAGAGCTTTCTGCCCGTGTGCTTCCTGATCGGCTTCACTTACAAGCCGTTTCGCTTCTGACCTGCTCTCTGCTCTGAACTATCAGTGCTGTGACTCTCAGGGTGATCCTCAGATCAAATGCATGGATAAGAAGATAGGCCTGTCCTCTTTTGACACCCCAAATCTTTCCGCTCTCTTTTTCTTTCTCCCCACCCAGGTCCTCTGCACTCACTGGCATCCTACAAATCTGAACCAAGACTGCATATTTTAACTATTGGCTAATAAAACAATGATTTTTGTCAAAAGATAATTTGGTCAATAAATTATCTTTCAGACTAAAACACCTAAACTATCATTGGAGGCTTCACAAATTAAGCGGATAGTATCATTTTATAAAATCAAGTCTGGTGATTTTCGAATGGATTAACGGAAATATTGTTTATTTTTTTGTCTGTTTTCTGAATTTCTACTGGATTTGATAAAAACATTATATTAAAAGGTTTTTTTCACAACTTTTTTGGGTTCAATCTTTAAAGCAACTTTAGCCCGAATAGAAAATATCAATTTTAACCCTTTAAATGCCATTTTGAATACATGAAACCGCTGTTTTTTTCCATGATGAAAACAGAGAAAATTAGTTATTTTCCAAAAAATACATATCTGGGGACTGGCTCTTTTTTTATCACAGTCTTGGATATGTCAAAGATTAGCAACAACATTGATTTTGGTTGATTATTAGTTTTTGCACAAAATCAGATTGAACAAAAAAGTTACAAATTAGTCATTCGGGACAAAAATGTCCACTTCCAAAAACCCGCTCTAAAATCTAAAACAGATTAATATTTTTTAAAACTTTTTGGGGTTAAATCTTTCAATCAACTTCAGTCCTGATCAAAAATACCAAATGTTAACTTATGTTCAGGATTTTAGCCCTTGAACTGCCAGTTTGAAAACACGAATTTGCATTTTCTATGAAAAACATTCACAAAAAGGCAGTTATTTTCCATATAATGAATGTTGGGGGGGGGTCGGCTTTTTTTTTTTAACACAGTCTTGGATATGTCAAAGATTAGCAACAACATTGATTTTGGTGGATTATTAGTTTTTGCACAGAATCAGATTAAACAAAAAAGTCACACATTAGCCACTCGTGTCCCATCCACTCCCATTATAACCACATCTTTAGATCTGTGTGTGCGTGTGCGTGTGCGTGTGCGTGTGCGTGTGCGTGTGTGTGTGTGTGTGTGTGTGTGTGTGTGTGGATTTACAGTGTGTGTGTGTACAGAGACAACAATATACAGTAGATTTGGTTTACAGCAAGTCGCAGTTTTCGCCTCATATCTTTCTTTTCTTTCTCTCTCTCTTTTTCTCTCACTCCCTCATTCCCAAACTCACACACACTCTTACATATTAAACCTCCTTATACCTTGTATGCGTGTGAGTGATTGTGTGTGAGAATGAGACAGGAGTAAGTGTGCTCTCATGAAGTTTTGTTTTTCATTTGTGCCGTTGCATGTGTCTTTGAGGTAATCAGATGTATGATCTTGACCCAGCATGACCTCGATGTTTTGGATTGTTTGAACTTCAAAGTCCTTCGATAATGTCAAACAGACATACACAGCGATACATACACTAGTTGAAGTAAATAAAAACACCTGGCTGCAAAGCTTCAAATATGTGTAGTTTGGCTGGATGGTCATTTCATTCCTGTGATACGCAACAAGCAGTACGATGAAGAGGAGCTTCTCTGTGGGACAAGAGGTCTCATGCAGCCCCTAACTTCAGCGGCAGGACTCATCCTCTGAAGCAGAAACACCCTGAGAAGGAGAATCTGGTGTGGATCTGCCTGAACTGTGCTTGAAAGGAGTCAGCACAAGGATAAAACACTTTTTCGCCAAACATGAGAAGGAGAATCTGGCATCCTGCGTGTTCCTGCAAAGCTTCTTCGGGATTTTTTGAATTGAGAAAACAGCTAAAAGTACCCTTCACAACTTCCCAAAGTGACCTCTTCACATATCTTGTTTCATCCAACCAGTAGTTCTAAACCAGGGGGGTCAAACTCAATTTCATTGCGGGCCACATCAGCATTATGGTTGCACTCAAAGGGCCGGTTGTAACTTTAAGACTATATAAAAATACATATATGAATATTTAATATATATCAAATAATGTATTATATTACATTATTGCCTCTGCATTGGATTATTATCGGATAGGGTAATAACTTCATAATTAACTACGTCTGAAAGCAGAAGTCTAGGGCCAATAATTGCAAGTCTCTTCAGTGAGAATGTCACAAAATGATTTAAAAAGAAAAGTCAAAATAAAAAAAATTAAGTGACATTTTGAAAGAAGTTACATTTAAAAAAAGAAAAGTCAAATTCTGAGATGCATTGTGGGACATGTAGTTTATTGGCAACGTGCTTCTGTAAAGTAGCATGTAACCGCATAATAAACATATCATATTTTTTGCAAGCTCTTGTGGGGCCACATGAAATGAAGTCGCGGGCCGGATTTGGCCCCCGGGCCTTGAGTTTGACACCCCTGTTCTAAACCAACATATATTCAGTTTGATTCATGTTAAAATAATTGCTGTGTGATTAGAAAAATGCGCAGTGAAGGCATACCTTAAAAAATCAATTTGTATTATTATTTTATAATCAACGGATTTTTGATTGTGAAGAGATAGGTTTTTTTTGTTGGTAGAGTGATGTCGCCTTGTCACCTGAGCCATCATCACAATGAATACAATTCTGAAATGTTACTGTGTCAAACTGACACTTCTGCAGTTATTACACCTTTTCTCCTAAATGTTAACTAAATTAAACTCAGAATTTATTTTGGGACTGGCAGCGAGTTTTCCTTAGGGTTAAAGAAAAATGACTCATAGTTTGAATGGTATGGAACATTATGCGGGAAAGCCCTCAAGTTGCCAAAATAAAATCAAACCACAAGAACCCATATTTCTTTTTACATCCATCTCTTCACGGGGTTGTATTTGTTTGGTATACTGCCATCGTATTACATGCAATAAGCTGTCAGTAGTAAGTGGGTTGAGTATGTTTATAGGTCCACACAAACATTTTCAAGCCGCAAAAAATAACATTTGAGGCTTCATCTACCTACAACCGCCATCCTCCCTGATCCATTATATTTCAGTGTGATGAAGCCGACTTAAAGATTTCATGCACACCACGCATGCCAAAGCGTCTACAGTAAATCACTCCCCCTGCTGACGGTGGTGGAAGATCTGCTGCATTTCAGGTGCTGCTCATCTGGCAGAAGTTCCAGAGGCCTGCCTCCGAGAAAGAAAACAAGCGCTGCTTCCACATGCGCGGCTCCCTGCGAGCCAGCCAGCGGCCTCCGGGAGGCTGTCCAGCCGCTGCGGCCCTCGGACCAGGATGTTTGGGTTAGAAAATGACTTTCCTACTCCCTCAGCTCCTTTCTCTAATTGCCTTAAGGGTAATTACCTTGTCTCCTTTCCACTTAAGAAAAACCAAGAGCTGTAGTGGTCTGTATCCAGTAGAGTGCAAAGTTTGCTAAAATTAGCATGAGTAATATTTTTATAATCATCATTAGAGTTAAAATAATAAATGTATTAAATTGTGTGGGTGATGTAAATATCAATGAACTAATAAAATAAAGTACACCGACATCTCGCGGTCTAACAACTGATGAACTTCTCAAATGACTGGGCGAGTACAATTAAAGAATCCTACAGAAAATGTTCGACTAACAAAACATTTCCTCAACTAATCACAAAAAAAACAACATCTGCAAAAACGCAAAGACCTGTGCATGATCACTCAAGACGTTTCCTTCATGGAAACAAAACACCATCAATTTAAGGTAAATTCGGAATATGATGGGGGGGCCGTAATGGCAGAGGCCTGAGTGTCATTCTGCCTTCCCCGGCTGGGGACTGATGGATTGGTGCAGAGTGCAGATTCTCCCCTGGGTGTGATAGATCAGCCTGCAACGCTCCAAGTACCATTATGAAACACACCCGAGAGTACTGCAATTCAGGAACACCAATGGAGCTCTCAAAATATTTCTTCTTGTGCGGTATAGGCAAAGACGCAGGGAACTTTTGGGACTGATAATTCCCCTCTAACCGTTACATACCATACCTGAAAAACACAAATGTAGACCGAATACAAATACACGTCACCTGCTCCCTCGGATACGGACCAGACGACAGGGATTAGTGTGCGGTGACTTGAAAAGACACTCTGCTACGGTTATTATTGGATTCGTGTTCTCCGTTTGAAGACGTTAACATCAATGCTTCACTATGGAAACAGCTGGCTGTCTGTGTGTTCCTGCAAAGCTTCTTGGGGATTCTACGAATGGAGAAAGCATCTGTCGGAGCCTCTTATTACAGAGCCGCCCAGCTGAGCGCTCGCCCTGTCAACCCGCTGATAACTTAACCCTCCTGCGCCCCGACTCTCCGCCTGTATCTGCTTCGAATGCCGGAGTCGCCGCGCCGGCGCCCTGTGTGGTCTCCGTTCTACTGAACGCATCTCAGTGTGGACTCTTGTTTTAAAGCTCACACAGGCCATAGAAAATACAGACCGTGTCATATCTGAGTCATGATTTGGATCTCGATGTGGGATGAAACAATCTCAAGAATCAGTGTGCTGAAGGAAAGTTTGGACGGCTTTCAGAACAAATACGCGTCTCGTACTGGTCGAAGGAACATTTCCAATGATACCTGCAGCAAACTAAACACAGATGTGAGGGGATTATATCATATTTTGAGAGCTCTCGGTTAAGTGAAATCATTGTTGCATACATGAGAGAGGGTAAGCAAAGTTATTCATCTTTATAATACCTTCAAATCCACGAACTTCACTAAGCTGTGCTACTAAAAGTGCCGCTGGAATCAAGTACAAACTCTTAGTTCAATACGTGAGACAGATTTAAAAAGAACCATTACGGCTTTCTTTTGCCCTCTAGTCACAATGTCTGAGTCATCATATCCATACTTGGATCGGATCGTCCTCACGGGGCAAAACACTTTTATCCTCATTAAATAGCTGTGCAGAAAATGAGATTCAGAACATATTGCATCATGCTCAGGATTGAAGAGATGAACATTAACGGTACGTCCACACAGCAGCTTTTCGAAAATCTTGGAGCTGGGCGTGTCTGACAGCTTGGGGATTTTTTGCGAGCAACGCGACCAACAACCAATCACGTGAATGTCCCGCCCCCGACATACAAAGCAAAAAACCCCGGGGATTTTATGTGAGTAATATATATATATATATAAACTCCCCAAACAGGCGAAAACCTACCAGTTTCCCCCACTGTCTCTGCCACCTCCCTCCATGCCTGGTTGCTCCGGTTTGTATCCCGTTAATAGTTCTGGTCGTAAAGAACCGGGTGATTTGCTACCGTAATTTCTCGTTTGGAATATGAGGAAATGAACTGCGGTCTGGCTCTCCCTGCTTACACGCGGTTTGATTGGCTAGCGCTTCTACTGTCAGATTTGCATAAACGTGATTTGATTGGCTGACGCTTCTACTGTCAGATTTGCATAAACGTGTTTGATTGGCTGACGCTTCCAGCTCAGCTTCAAAAGTTGAACATTGCTCAACTTTTGAATCCTGGAGATCCTGGACATCCTGGAAATCTTCGCTTCGCTCCCCCACAATGCAGTTCGGCGAAAAGCGAGGCAAAGTGACGTCATCCCCATTCAAAGTCAATGGGCAGAGAAGCGTTGGAAGATTCTTCTGAAGCTGCTGTGTGGACGTACCGTGACACACTAACACTTTTGTCTTCAACCTGTCAGCGTCTCTCATCTCCATCTCATTTGAAGCAAACCTAACCCGGTGCCTCTCGCTGTTCTTCATTGGCTCTTTCCAGACGGTGACACTTGTGTCTGCTTTGATGTCACTGCAGAACTCTTTGATTTCAAAACGATAATGAAATGGTAAACACATTCCTAACGTGACCTTTCATTCAGTTGTGTCTCTGATTATAACATGTTTCCTCGTCCTCTGCCAGGATCCTTTCCTTAAAGTATGTCATCCTTCAACGACTCAAGATCAGGAATAATACAAAGTGTCTATACATTTGAGCTTCCCTAATTAAAGCCTTGCCCCGGGACATGCTCTCCCGTGGCCACCGGGCACGAGATATTTCCTCTGAAAGGACACAAATTGGCCCGTGAGCACAACAAATTAAATTATGATTACTGCACTGCCCAAGCGCTGTTCATCTTGATATAGTTAAGCCGAAGTGGGCAGGCCGGTCTCAGCTACAGATCCACACAAGGGGAGAACAAATTACAGTCTGTGGCCGGCGCTTACTGTATGGACCTGTGTTATAAGTTCCCAGCTCATCCAGAGGATCACACACACACACACACACACACACACACACACACACACACACACACACACACACACACACACACACACACACACACACACACACACACACACACACACACACACACACACACACACACACACACACACACACACACACACACACACACACACACACACACACACACACACACACACACAGTTTTTAGTTTGTCGGGTTTTGTTTTTTTGACAGTACTTATTATGTTTATTTATATGTCCACGCTTGCAGCGGGAGAACAGAGGGTTTGTAATTACTGTATCTGAATCGCGTATCATATTCTGTTGACATGAGGTTTTCTTTGGCCTTGACTTTTTTTTTTTTTTTTTAAGATTTCCCAAAACAAAACAAAAAACTATTAAACAAAAGATCAAAAACCGGTGAGCCTGAAAAACCCGCATTAGGAAGGCAGGCAGCGGTTACTTCCACCGCAATGCAGCAGGCCCACATGTCTGACCTGCACAAACTGTGGCTCTGAGCTACAGGGCAGGAGGTTAAATGCCCAATTCGAGACTTTTCAACACACATGTCAGTGTTCATGAGGAACAAGGTGGTAGAGGATAAACAGAGAGCATGTTGCGGCTCTTGAGTAGCCATGTTGACATTTTTAACAATCCGATTTGTTCCCGCTTTCTGCAATTCATTTTTTTTTTTTTTTAAACGTCACATAAAAGATTCACTAAAATGGCCGCATGAAATATTAAGTCTGATGGGATGACAAACAGTAGCTTGTAACAGGACGACCTTGTTCCCATTGCAACTTAATTAGAAGCTTCAAGACAGAGCTGGGGTCAAAAATACACACTGAAAACATAATCCAGACGCATGAAGAACACACACACACTCACTCACGCTATATATAATATCTATTTCCTTGGATGCATTCCAACACACGCAATTATATCCAATTTCCAGGCATAAAATGTGTCATCCGGATGCACACAGGCAAAACAAACCAACACATACACTTTGTGGCATTAAAACATAGCCAAAGCACGCACATGCACACAAAGCCATTTTATTTTCGCACGAATACATACCCAGACCCAGGTAGAAGTACACATGCACAACGTCCATTCTAACAGCGGGAAACTGTTCTTACATGGTCACCTTTACGCTTCTTTACTAATTAGTCAAAGTGCTTAATTAATCATAGCTGGAATTCCCTCCCAGTTTTATTATTGTTGACATGTACGCCTTCGCTTTTCACTTTGGCCGCAATGGAATTTGCAAGAGTAATCTCGGTGTTTACTTTACATCTGTCTTCCTCCCTTTTTTACCATGCTTTTTCTGAACACACACAGTGGCTTTTAATGCTGACTTGATCGGCGGAGAAGACCTTTGTGATCCTCTTGTTTGCAGAATTTAAATCGTGCAAAGACGAGATGAAATACTTTCAAAAAAGCAGCTCTCCTGTGCTTCCTGCAGCGAGCACTGTGCCCTGGTTTTAATAATGGGTAACTCTAAATAGAAGGCAATGATCCAGAGAAAGCCTCCCATGGAGAGCAATCATAATTATCTGACTAAATCCGCTCTTACAATAACAGTATAATTATTATTATTATTCCAGGATGATATGTATGATAAATGTCCTGTTTGTGCTGCCATGCGTGACCATGATATTCAACAAGGTATAGTTTCCTATGCCTGACCGGCTAAAAGAAACTGTAAATTACTGATAATATTAATGCACTAAACCAAAAGGAAAAATCTTACTGACTGTGACCTGTAACAATAAACATATTGAGTGCCCATCGTTCTTTAAAAAAAAACGAAAATGCTATTTAAAAATAGATGAACTTGGTTATCCATTAGCGTGATTGGAACAGCAATGGGACCAACGACTGTAACATTATGCAACGATAAGTCATCTCTCCTCAATAGCATAAAAAAAGATTTTATCCCAAATGTAGTTATTTTTCCACAATATTTTTTTTTAAATATTTATTTTTTTGTAAATCCATGTGACATATGTAATGGGCAACTAGTGTGAAAACTACTGTTTGATGGTGGAAAAATATTTGTGGCCCAATTAGTACCAATTAAAATCAACGATTTATTGAACATTTGTAAGCCGTTTAGCTTTTTATTGACATTTGCTATAATTATGGATGTAGTCTCGTTACGATATAATGCCATTATGTTATTAATGATGCAGAAGTGCAAACGCATTACAACCCAGAGGACTCCCTGACTAACAACAGCTGATTCAGAAGTCACTGCCGTGCGCTCGGCCTCTCTTGGCTCGCAGCGCGCGCATGACCGTGCAGCTCGAGCAAAAACAATCCGGTAATTGCGCGTTCCGTCTTGGCTGGACTCGGGGGTAGTTTCTACGAAAGAAAAGAGGATTCCCCCTCCTCAAAAAGAACTGGGCCTCTCCGGTCCCCTGACCCCTCCTCCTCTGAACCCACTTACTAAATCTTGTCATTAAGATAATGTCGAGCGCGATACTGAGGCTCATACATCACAGGCTCCCTGAACTGGGACACACTTGTATTTCTGTCCAGACGTATCTATGAATAGAACTGAGGAAACCTGCATTCAAGCTCTCTCTCTCTGAAAAACATCATCACTGCATTTAAATTCCACAGTTCTTTTGTCTGTCAGGTATGGTATCATTTTTACACCTAACAGAATATTTCGGCAATGCCTCATTTGTATTTTTGGATTCAGTTGTCTCTGTTAGTTCCAACATTTGACAAAGACATATCTCAGTCGGAGGCAGATGTATTTTCACTGGAAATGGATGGCTCTTGTCAAATAAAGATGATTCACACATGCAGCCTAAAGCCTGTTAGAGGCCTCACCTGCAGCCACAGCTGAAACTCAACGATTCTCAGGCATGCTTTTTATTTTGCAGCTGGTATTACATCAGATACAATGTGGATTTATACATAAATCACATCATAATATGCAGTCTTGATGTCTCAGTTAAGAGTTTATTTTTTATACGTATTTTTAGGTATACTTTGTGGATGTTACACGAGGGCTTTAACAGCCACTGCGGATTTTTCAGGCAGCCTTCAGAGACTTCTTGTCTGGATGACTGAGAATCTTCGTGGGCATGTGTGTCAAAGCGATGAGCTACGCTGATTGGAGTGCAGGAAGTCAGACGAATGGCATACGAGCAGACTTTTTCGGTCTCTAAATAAAAGATAACAGTAATGATGCCGTGAGATGTGTTATAATGTGTTGAAGACACAATGAATGTGGTAAAAGAAATACTAAATTCCCTTCTGAAATGTAATGAAGAAGTATAGCAAAAATAAAAATATGTAATATTGTGAATACGCAATACTTGGGAATAAATGTAGTTACTTTCCACCACCATTTAGTGTACATTTGCTTTAAGCAACATGTGGCATTTTTACCTCGGATGTTATAGTTCATGGATTTGCTTTTATACATAGCGATTTGAGCCCCCTGCAAAAGGTCCACTCTCCTAAAAAAGACCTTCATTTGACCTATGATGAATAACTCAGCCCTACGTCCCTCGTTTATTAAGTTCACCTTTTTAACCAAAGCAAAAAGTATCCATTCTTTGATGATTTCCGTGGCCGCTAACCTTTTGGGTCTTTAAATAAAAAAATTGGACGCCAGAAATTAGCAGTGCATTAATTAGCCTACCGTTAGACATAATGCCTGTTTGCATTCAACCAATTTCTAATGACATCGTGATCATTCACATTTCCAGAGGACGGTAATTATTGGTGGAGACAATAAATCTTTAGTGTTTGTTTTAGGAATGCGGGTGTATTGTAATTTCTCCAAATGAAATGAGGGGTAACTTTCATTATAATATACACCATCGCCTGCAGCATGCCATTTATTCTTAAAGACACATTGGAAGAAATGAGCTCAAATTAATGACTGAGATCACATCTATTAAGAAATTATAAGAAGTCAAACTTCAAAATATTGTATGCCGTTTCCTCTCGTGTTTACAGGCTTGTCAAAAATGCTGCCTCGATGCCAAATCCCGGCGTTGTTCTGAAACTGACACAGAGAAGCATTGAGAACAAAAGACAGATGTGTCCGGTTAAGTAGCCATCCTTCAGCACCATCATGGCTCGTTTTAAACAAGCCATCCACGACCCTAATGCATGGACATCCGTCTGTCAAATGTGGAACAAAAAAAATGTAAATGGCTGCAATTTTATGCGAGCCAAAGCACACGTTAAATATGAAGGACATGAGCCACGGCATGTCCTCTCAGACGGGAAACAAAAAAGATGGGAGGCAGAGGGAGCTGATTTAGAGGCCAAGAAGCAACCCATCCAGAATCAGCATTACTTCAAACATGAGGTCATCTAAACATCTGTCTACAACATGTCCAGCAGGAGATCAATCAAAGCCCCGATGAAACATGTACAATTGTTTCTGGAAATAAATATTAGGCCTAATTCGGCTGTGATTGTTGCAGCCACTTGGGATTGCTAACTGCAGTCACTGTCAGCCTTACAACTACACACGCATATGCACAGACTATTTATTTGATTCCCCTATCCTCCCTTCTTCCTCTCCTTCATTTAGGCTAAGTGGCTTTAGTTGTTCTTCTTTCCCCGACTGATTTCAGGTCCACTGTTTAAAAGCAGTTGGATGGGGAGAGCTGCAGTGAGAGCAAGGCTCTGACAGCGGGGGGTGGGGGCTGCAGTAATCACACGCCGGCCGTCTGTCTCAAGTCGTCACAGTCCATTTGCTGGAGACGGATCGATTTACTCATGGAGTTTTAAAAAAAAAAAAAGCACCTACTAAGGAAATAACAAAGGCCTCAGAGAAAACATTACAGCAGCGAGCATGTAACTAGATAGATTTGCATTTTCGACTTTTAAAATGTGGTGCACTGTGTATTAATCAAGATGACATTGTTATTTCAATTATGTTTTATGCCCCTATCTTTTACACTGCTTTTTTTCAGATAAGAAAATACATTTTATTGAGTTATTTCTTTTAAATGGTTGCAAACTCCCGATTGTATAGAGCACAAATACATCACCTTTAAAGTAAGACTGAAACCTAACCACTGAAGATGCAACATCCCTTTACGATGCATGGAGATATAGTATGCAACTACTACCCCCTTGCGGACAAAAGGAGAACTGATGGTATGAAGACTTATTGAAACACACTGTTCAAAGGCCAACACATACTGTATGCAATAAATTAGTATGTTAATTAAACATGTATGTTTTTCTCAATTAAATTATACATTTGTTGGGCTATTTGTTTTGTTTTTTAAATGACGATTCCCTGAAGCCTAAATTATGAAATATTTATTTTTAGATAGCAAATAATTTTAACCTAAATAATATTTAGTTTAATACTTTATTAAAAATGTTATCTCCAACATCTTTTGCCTGTGATATATTAAGATAAAACAGTGTCTAATTGTGATCTTTCAGGAGGTGTAGGGAAGTCAAAACTTGCAACCTCTTAACTTCTAAAATTGTCTAATTTTAATATATTTACACAGCCAAAAAAAGCACTTCAGATTTCCAATATTTAATAGAGCAAATAAAAAAACTATTGGGAATATAAATGCATATTTGTGCCGAAGAGCTCCATTATTTTCATCCTCATCCAGCCTACTATACATCTTGTGATCCCCTCGTACCAATCGCCATAATCAAAGCAAGTTTTTCTGTTTCTATATAAGGCTATAAAACATGTTCACACAAAAATGAATCATAATCATATTGTATACACAAGGCATTCAACATATAGGTCAAAAGAACAGCTCTGTTGTGCCAGCTTGTACATCAGAAAGCCACACGGTGCACTAAATGTAGCTTGTCCCATTCATTCCATTTCCTTTATTGGCTTTATGACTCCCACGTGACGCTGTCTCTGTCCTTGTGAACAATGAATCAGGAGAATATCAAATCCCTGGATGGGAGGTAGTGTGAAAGACTGAGGTCATTCTGCTCAGCGCTAAAACCTGTCCCATCACTCCTGGTGAGGACAGAAGAGAGGCCCTGAGCCTCTGGCTGGGGGTGACAGGAGGACAGCAGGGTGTCAGACCCCGGGGGCTCATGACAGCTACACAGGGAGGGCCAAGCAACAAGTACATACGACACCTAACTTCTCATAAAAACAGCTGAGACAAGTCGCACCCAGATAGCTTCATCATTAGTTGGTGGCATGAAAAGAAGTGTTCATTGCCAACATGTTTTCATACAACTGCCAAACTGGTCCTGGTCCTGTATACTAATGATGATAAACCAGCCATCTTTGCAGAGCTCCAAACATAAAATATGAAAGCTAAATAAATCCAAGAATAAAAAGAAAGACTCCGTTGTTACTGCTGAGAGCTCATGTTAGTTCCTTCTTTACTAATCCATTGTATGTAAGCAAAGTAAGAGTGAATGAGGTCAATATCAGACACCTGAAACATACTGCAAAAGCTGGTCAGAGATGCTCTGACATTGTGATCCGGTTGTTTCAAGCAGTAAAAGAACTACGCCGTAACTTGAACAGAAGAGAGAAGTCTGAGTGGTGACCAGCACTGTATAATAATAGGTGTAAATATTGAATCGATTTTGTTTAAGAGCAAACCGCTCATTGAAGTGATGCAGGAGCTCTAGCAACCTCCATCAGTAGCAGCAGGAACTGCAACCATGACCTCGAGAACATCCGTTACTCGGTGACAGCAGACAAAAAGCTGTCACAAAGGAAGAGAGAGCAGATTGTAATAGAACTGCAGCAGGGCCATGATTCCTCAACTATTGCACACTACTGGGAGGCAAGACCTACCCCAGCCAAAGTCCTTCAGTTCAATACATATTGTGATTAGATTTGTACAGCTAACAGTTATTTATAACATACAGAACAGGATGTTGACAAATGTGGTGTTGATCATTTACATTTTCTCAAATAAAACGGTTTCTTGATGTGAAGTCTTACAGCATGAACTACTAGATCATTGATTAAAGCAGAATCAGTGAAATTGCATGAATTGGCTACAAGGTTTAAAAAATAAGTCCAGAGGAAAAAGACAAGCCTGGCATGGCAGCGAAATGGATAGATGTTTGCAGACAAGCTACAGCAATCTTCCATTGACCGTCACAGGGACAGAGACGCTGTAGGCCAGGGGTTCTCAAAGTTTTGACGAGTGAGGGCCAATTGAGGTACCCAATATTGGATTGAGGGCCGCCCAAGAAAAACGGAACACAAAATAATTCCAAAACAAATCCTTTCTTTATTGTACTAACCAATTACCGCAACTCGCGAGATGCCTAGTTGCCATGCAACCAGTAGTCTAGCAAACTTTCCACAAGCTGTCATTCATAATTTAGGAATGACAACCCAGGGGGCGCAGTTTTACCATTCTTAAATTCCATTCTAATTCTTACTAGATACAACGATGGAGGATTAAAGTATAACGCATGCATTTCAGCGTGTCACATTAACTATCGCGGGCCGCCAGAAACATTTCCGAGGGCCGCCATTGGCCCGCGGGCCGCACTTTGAGAACCCCTGCTGTAGGCTATACATGCGAGGTGACTCTCTACTTGTTACATTATTGGTATCCGCAGTGGGAAGTGATGCTTGGAAAATGAGATCTGGTAAATGGTGTGAAAGGTGTTGACGCTGTTTGAGGTCGATTGAGAAACAGAGAAGTGTGTTGGGCTTCCCAAACAGAAAAGTGTTGTTAAATGGAGGGAAGACAGAACAGAGTTGGTCACAAGCCGAGTTGGGAAAGAGACTTCTTAAGCATCTGCTGAGTCACTTTTACTTAGTCATGTAATCTGCAATTGTACTCTTTGAAATGCAGAATGTAACACTGACAATACTCTTCGGGTGAAGAAGACCAATTGGGACATTCAAACCATCATCTCTAAAGTAAACACTTACATTTATACTTCGAACACTTGCAACACACGTATTATATGAATGTCTGAATCCTAAGCTAAAGTTCACTAAAGAGTTTGGACACTTTGGAGAAACTATTTCAAAACGCCCATGAGTGTGGATGTACTCAGTGAGTGAGCACAGCAACAACACTGGGGAATAGAAACATGAGGAAATAGTTCTGTGCTCTTTATTGTTTCCAGCTGTCCGCTTGCTCGGCTGGAGAAGAGAAGTTGATACGATAAAGAGACCGTCTATCCTGATCATGAAGCATTCACAGTCTAACTTGTTCTTATAACTCTATGGTGTTACTTACGCTTTACCAAGAAAGTTAAAAGGAGCATATCAGATTTCCACTCATTGAATATGTAATCCAATGCTTCATGCTTGGCTACAACACTGGCACACCACTCCACAAACACAAAGCCACTATGAATGGATGAAGGAGGGGCAGAGTATGCAAGTTTGAGATATTGAACAATTAAGTGTATGAAATCACAATTTAATTCAATATTAAAGTTGAATCAGATATACAGTACAGTGCACTAAATGTCACAGTAAATAAATAAAATGATATATGTGAATGCATCACCTTCACATCACAAATACACACGCAGGCCTGGACTGCTGTACACGCACATGAAACAGCTGATCTGCAACACCTCTATCAACACAATGTTATATGACGTGCTGCTGTGAGCTCAAAGATTTTACAAATGTAAAATGATTAACTACCAACCTTGACTTTGGTGTTGCCCTTACATAACAGATTTTGTGAAGCAATGCAACCGACAATTAACACGAGACCAACGAGGTGGAGCAGACAGAATGACACAAAATACCTGCATATTACAACTCATTGAGATACGTAGGTGATTCAGAATAATGGCTTGGGTGTGTACTGTTCGGCAGGCTATTATTATCTCATAATGATTGTGTCATTATCAGTTAGGCTGGAATGAACAAGTGTTTAGTAAGTTCAGGTGGTAAATAGAATGGGACACATGAAGGTCATAGTCTTCATGGAGGCTCAAATCTGGCACGGCAGGCATAACTTGATTGAAGAAGTTATATTTTAAGAAAAACATTCATTTTTAGAATGCTATTCCTACCAGTATAGAAGTGTTTCAGCTTTAGTCAGTTTAACTAATGTTAAAGATCAACAGTCGTGTTTTCATAATATGTATTCATGTAGAAATACTTTTTGTATGCAATATATGCATACCCTAAGACAACATATATGAATTACAAATGTGCTATATTTTATGAAATACATGCATTGCACACGGTCCCTGTGTTTGCTCATATCCGACACCCAATCACGTGACTTCCAAGATTTTCGTTTTGAAAGCCAGCCTACTCAGTATTACATATTATTAAACTTAGAGTGGAGAGTTTTTAAATGTTTCCTCCTCCCCCGCATCTCTTATCAAGGGTATATTATTATCAGGATGTCCACCAGCTGTCTGTCTCTACGTCGTTCAAATGAACTTGTGCTTCCGCAAACCCGAGCGTGCAACGTGTCTGCTGTGTGACGCAATATCAACTCAGTGCTGACTGTGAACGGATGAGGGTTTTTTTTGTAGGTTAAAAGAGGGAAAGTAAAGCAAATAAGCGAGAGGATTGACTCCTGCTCACTTCCTGGTTAGACAATCTGTACAACAACTCTGTATGTTATACCGTGATGTGTTTTGTAGTTAAAAGGGTGATATATACGTTTCAAAAAAGGAAGCCTCAGATGGCCAATACTGTATGTTGTAGTGCCGAGAGATATGGAGTCAGAGGCGGTGCAAGGAAGGTGCAAGAATAGCAATTTATTTACAAGCTGCAAAGGACATGTTGTCGGGTCGCAGCCCGGGTCGACAAGAGAGAGAGCTAAGAGGGCACACCTATTTATAGGTAACCCATAACATGTCCGTGTGGGAACAATAACCGCAACTGTAGTTCCAAGTATGAATTATGTCCCAGTGGTTAAATAGGTGGTCACCACAATGTTTACATTACATAGGTTTTAAGCTATATTCACGCCCGATATATTTTAAAAAAAACAAAGAAGCACAAAAAGGCTCTAATGCGAGTAAAATCAACCATGAAGATTACAAATTCAGAACAGCAAGTAGTTTTCGCAAGTATTTTAGATTCAAATCAGCCAAACTATTTAAGTGCAAGTGCATTAGCTTCAAGTTAGCCAAAAGTGTAAAGTGCTAGTGCATTAGCTTCAAGTTAGCCAAAAGTCTTAAGTGCTGAAGCACTACCTTCAAATAAACCAAACAATTTTGAGTACTACAACATTAGAGCAGTTGCGTCATCATTAAAACATTTCACAAGTCCCATATTCTTCCAAATACAAGACTCAAATTAGTGGAAATCTCTAAACCAACAGAGGTGTAAGTCTGTTATCTCATTACAATTAGCGTTAGCATAGCAATGTCAGTTACACAGCCGTTTGAAAACCGTTAGGGAAGAATATTGATAATACAAACTCACCAGGTCGAGGAGAACATTTTGGTGTCTTGTGAAGAGGAAACACACGATGTCAGACAGGAGTAGAGTCACAAAACACTTCATTAATCCCAATAGGCTACATGTATTGTGTATATTTTTCGACAACTAGAGGCAACTGTTGCTTTGACTGCAGGGCAAAAAATAAAAGCTTATAAATACTTGTTAAGTAGCCTATTGCAAAAATCTACAAACATAGAATATAAGAAAAATCCAACAAAATATGAGAATGATTTCATCTTGGGAAGAGGGCTTGAATTAATAAAAAATTGGTCACTAAAAATATGAAGGAATACTACAACATACAACAAATATGTACAGGAAACTTAAACATAGAATAGAAGAGACAGACAATAAAAACATATACAAATACTATGAAAAGGTACACAATATTTCGAGGTTTATTAGAGGGTAACAGGTTGCAGAGAACGCCTAGCCCGGCCGGGGAGTGTGGAACGTAGTCACTGACCCACTCCTCTGACAAATTCAGGTTCCAATGGGGACCTTTCTCCCTGTGTGCCTCTCCACCTCTGTTTCCTACTTCTTACTTGCTACCCTTTTCCCTCAACCTATCCTAAGGGAGTGCATGTATGTAGACACGTTAGTTTAGCTGCTATAGGCTTGGACTGTTGAGGGGCACCTTACTCCGTCTTTCTGTCTGTCTGTCTGTACCTGTGTACTCTCATGTTCCGATTAACCCAGCTTCCCCAAATCTCTTTTTTGTGTCCACATCTACGCCGGGATCCTGAGTCGAGGCTAATCCTGTTGCTGTGGTCGTGTGTCCTGGATCCTCTATCCTGAGCACTGGATCTGAGTCCTGGACTTGGAGTCGTGGCTGAACCTGTCTCTGCGGCCCTGCCAGACTCTCACCACACTACTTCCCTGATGGCTCCCACAGGATTGTTGACATCCTCGTGGATTCATCTTCTTATTATAGACACATGCATTTCCAAACATTTGGACTACCTATGTTGTAAATGTATTATCTTTTCGATTTACACACGGCATCTATTGCACGTCTGTCCGTCCTGGGAGAGGGATCCCTCCTCTGTTGCTCTCCCTGAGGTTTCTCCCATTTCTCCCTTTAAACTGTGGGTTTTCTCTGGAAGTGTTTCCTTGTACGATGTGAGGGTCTAAGGACAGAGGGTGTCGTATTGTCATACTGATATTCTGTACACACTGAAGTCTACTGAGACAAATGTAACATTTGTGATATTGGGCTATATAAATAAACATTGATTGATTGATTGATTGATTGATTGATTGATTGATTGATTGATTGATTGATTGATTGATTGATTGATTAAATATCTGAATTATAAAAGATAAGCAGCGCAGTTTTAGAAATAGTTTAGGCAGAAAATTAAAACTTCTCCAATAATTGAGCAAAGGTTCAATATGACAAAGAATATGCAATGTAAAGAGAGACACAGTCCCAAAGACGTGCATTACTGTAACATAGGCAGAAATAATTGTATCTAATTTCTAATACCACCAATATAACAAGTAACTATAGCTGTTAGATAAGTGAATTGAGTAAAAAGTACAAAATGTGCCTCTGATAGTGGAGTAGAATTATAAAGCCAAATGTTATTGTACAGTACAATGTGTGTTGTGCATGTGGTGATAATTCAAGTTTCAATGGTTTATTGTCATAACATAGACACAACTATGGTGTAATTATGTAATGTATGAACAATGTAGATAGCCGGTTCCTCAACAGTGCAATTTACAAGACATCAACAAATACAAATAAATTAGTGCAAGCTCAGGTGTTAAATAGTCTTATGGCCTGTGGGTTGAAACTGTCCCTGAGTCTGGTAGTTGTTGTAATACTATGTATATTGTAATTTAACCTTTCAAAACAATGTTGTACAGAATAATTATAATATTTTTCCCCTTTGAATAATAAATATAAAGATGTGTTGAAATGGAAACACAATTATAGGAGGCTAAAGGTTCCCTTAATGTGTCCTTAAGTACAGTATAATAAAAATAGATGCTATAAGTCACATTGCACAATATATTGTCATACCTTTGCATCTTACAATCTATTTATCAAAAGAGTTATCATTACAATGAACAGCATTTAATTTAATTGTACTCTCTGTTCTTGTTTATCTTACTTGATTCACATGTGTATAGACTCCTGCATTTACTTGGTCACCTCCAACATTCTCTGCATTATTAGCTTATTGTAGTTATTTATTTTCCTGACAAGTATATAGTTTACTTGCACATTGGTCTTGCAACAAAATCTGCACTATAATATTCTAATTTATCTTCTCTTTTTGCAACAAAAAAATTCTCATGACAATAAAGCCTTTTAATCCTTGAACTGTACGCATGCGCAGACTGATTGCCCTTCCCTTTGGCTCTTCCGGGAACACTGTCGTTTTGCAGAGTGTGAACTATCTTACTCTCACGTATATCCTCTTTGATCCAGGTGACTCAAATCATTTATTCGGTTAATGATTACGCGTGTGTGATTAAAACCCGAAACGTTTCTGTACCTCTGGTCTCTTGGGAAGGTGAACGTGTCGCCACAGCATACATTTGATTATTCGGGAGCACTGTTGCTATGCTAGATACATTTAGCAGCGTGCAAACTACCTAAACTATTACATAATCAATCGTTGTAAGAAGCAGAAATAAAACGTGCAGACTTACCTGCGGATCCTCCCGCTATAATCTGATGAGACGCTTCACGGAGCAAACTCTGCGGCTTCTTGGTTGTCATTGTTAACGTTTCCTACCAAAACAAACAAACCCGTTATTGAGCCAGTTATCTCTGCTTGTATCGTGAGTTAGTACATCGTGTTATATCGCTGTTACAGCATGCTTCACACGACCTACCCGTGTTTCCTGCTCTTATGAGGCGGCTGTGTTGTGTCTTGACTCTCTGAAGTTGTGCTCTTGCAGCCCACGCTGGAGAAAGCGCAGCAGTGATATCTCTCCGAGGCTCTCAGGCTAGGCTAGGCTAGTATGGAATCAATTACCAAGCAAAAAATAAACTGCTGCATCACATTCACCTCCCATCGCCTCAAGTAATTTTGAAAAGTGTAAATAAACAATGAATAAAACCCCAACTGACACTTTCTAGATCAATATCGTACAAAAAAGTCAATGAGCAGAAAAGCATTTTTTATTAAAGTGTCCGTTTATCTTTTACAGTGGCAACCTTACTCCAATGTTTACTTTGCACATTATTTAATGTAATTCATCAGTTTCTTTTGGGGACTTTTTTCCAATTTGTTTGCAAGGGTCTAAGGTCAGAGGCCGTTAGATGCTGTATGTGTTATTTAATTTCTGATATTGGGCTATATACAAAACATTTGAATGATTAATATAGGAATCTGAATTAGCCAATTAGGTTTACATGTACAAGGAATTAGCTTTGGTGTAAAATGGTGAATGCATAAACACACTAAGAGAAATTAAGATGTAAAATATAGAGCAAATATAGCATTAAAATACGTTTGCAAGAACAATATAAATACAAAAAGGAAATGTAGAATAAATTACACAATGCAAATGACACATTATTGTTTAAAATATATATAAATAATGTAGGTGATATTCAAACAGTGTGCAGGTTATAGCTAACAGTTTACAGTATATCGGTGTAAAAGGGGAGTTAACTTTTCCTGTTTCAGCAAGTTCCACATCAGATGAAACGTGCTTCCGTTAAAACACGAGACTCCACCCACAATCTTTCTTTTGAGAATCACGCAGTGCACCATGTGAACTGTGTCTCTCATAAGGGTTATTTAATTATGGAAGGATATTTTTTTATGAATCTGTTTATTTGTTAGTTTAGAAAATGTCATAGCCCAACATGGTGAAATTGAGAAACGAGTGAGAAGTAGCTAGCAAACAGTATTATTTATTTTTTTAAGAAATTGAACCAGGAACAATCTTTAAATCTGTATATAATGTTGACTTTTTCTTGCCAGATTAACTAAATAATCATTGTTAAAATCACTATGGTAAATAAACTAATCAATGATTTATAATGAGGCTGTGGTCAGCTCGACTTCAGCCCAATCCTTTTAGAGCCAATCGTGCAGGAGCTAATTCAGTTGTTGACCCAGAAGATGGATTGTGTCCCTTTTGAGAAAAGAGTGTAAATAATGCAAAGCAACAACTAGTGTCAACATGCAATGTATACAACATTGATAGACAATAGAGATCTGATAGCACGTGTTAAACAAAATGAGAAATGACACGCGTCTGACTTATCTGACTGCTATTCACCCTTGAATAAAATGTCTATAAATGGCTCCCAGTGTCGGCAGGTCTGCATAAGCTGCAGGCCTCCTAACATAAACCACATATCACGGTCTCCCTTCTCAACCCATGTTATGTAATGTGAATATTATGTTTTACATTGCTGATACTGATACTCAATGTTGTGTTGGATCAGACAGGAAGGAAGCATGAATGTCACCTTATAGATTTACAGATTGTCTATACAAGTATAAATCACACCTTTACACAAAGCACTCTTCTCTACATACACATATCACATCACTCACTTGTTATGTAACAGAGATGTTTCAGTCGATTTTTGAGTTGTTTATAGTTAACAGTAGAAAGGAATTGAATAAAGGGATAAGTAAAGAGGTCCTTCACCTGCAATAAGGCATTTAAGACAGATTTTATTTAAGAGCTTTAACATGATCATGTTGGCAAATCAGTCCTAAGATTATAAAGACATCATGCCATCACTAAGTCAATTATTATAGTCAATCTCCAGAAATGTAATTGATATGAAATAATGTAATTGTTTTAATTTTCAAATAAAAATGCCAAATCTACTGACCCTTGTCTCTCACAGAAAGTGTTTCTGTTTAACTGAAGAGACTCAAACTGCAGGGACTATATTGTCCATATTGAAGTCAGGTCCAGCCCAGATACTTAAAGCACATTTCAAAGAACACGTCGACCAAAGAACTTTACAAAGAAAATTAATATGACACATTCATTATACAAACACAGACATTATAAAGAAAATGAAAAGTTAAATAAAAAAGCAGAAAATCGTGAAAATATATAAATAGAAAGATATAAATAAAACAATGAAAAAAATTGAATAAAAAATAAAACACTAGTTTTGGTCATAAGTCTTCATGGTGATAGTTCGAGGCTAAAGAGAAGAAATAGAAATAGAAAATCATAACACTGTTGTGTCTCGTCAAATGTGTTAGTTTGTTTATGTATTTTGTCTGTCATTTCCTGTTTTATTTTGTATTTACCTCTTGTCTTTCATTTCAGGCCCTGTTTCTTCCTCCCCTTGTGTGTTTTCCCACCATCATCAGTGTCTGCCCCGCCCCTGATTGTTTCCACCTGTTTCCACCTGTTCCCACTCACCTCATGTTTAAATAGTCCTGTCTCCCCCTGTCCTGTGTCAGTTCGTCTTGTTTGTTTCCCTGGATGGTCGTGCCAGGCTTCAGCCAAGAGAGGATCGTTTCCAGTCTAGTCAGGTTTTGTTATTTTTTGCAGACTTAAAGGTGGGGTAGGTAAGTTTCAGAAACCGGCTCGAGATACACTTTTTGTTATATTCCATGGAATGCTCTTAACATCCCGATAGCAATGAATATCTGAAGTGCTTTGACAAAAAATCCATAAAAAAAATTTCATCCGTAGAAGCCGTAATACTGTAAAAAGTACAACAGGACGGCCTACCTGCCTGTCAGCCTTCCATCGGGGCACAAACTTATCTCGTGCCCTCATTGGTCATGTGCGCGTTCGTGTGTGTTGGAGGAGGGGCTCTGTAAGGAAGTGGCAGATTTTCTCCGGTTGTGTAATTTCAAATTCTAGCGATCTCGAGCCGGTTTCTCAAATGTACCTACCCCACCTTTAAATTAATCTTAAATTCTCTTTTTGTTACGCTTTTTGTTTAATCCAGTACCTACTCTGTTAAGAGGGATTTTCTGTTTGCTTGAAATTAAAAGGACATTTTTTGCTACATTCAAGACTGTCTGGGTCGTGCATTTGGGTTCTCCAGATGCACGACCTTAATTCTACTATACTTAATTGTGTTAAAAGTGACTCCTACAAAGTTGGTAATGTTGTGAAAAGTGACACAGTGGGAATCACAGCTAAAGAGGTTTATCGAGCAATTGCACAGCTAGCTGATAACAAAGCATGCGGCTCTGACCGAATCACTGCAGAGCACCTTCAACTGGCAAGCCCGAAGGTTGCAGTTCTTCTTGCCATTTGTTTTACCGGCCTCATGACTCATGGTATGTTGCCAGACTCCATGTTGACTGTTACCTTGGTGCCTGTCATTAAGGACAGAGCGGGCAAGGTAGGGAGCTTGGATAACTAGACCAATTGCTCTAGCCAGTGTGTTATCCAAAGTCCTGGAAAGAATTTGGTTAGATAGACTATGTTCTTATTTATGTACCTCAGATAACCAGTTTGGCTTCGAGGCTAAGCATGGTACTGAGCTATGCATCTATGCTTTGAAGGAAATGGTAGAAACATATAGAAGACAGAATTCCACTGTTCTGATTGGTTCATTGATGCCTCTAAGGCTTTTGACCGAGTTAACATCATAAACTGTTTTTAAAATTGAGACAAAGAGGTGTGCCTAACAGTATAATTAGGATCCTGGCTTATTGGTATGCCAACCAGAGCATGCGGATCAAATGGGGGAATGCAGTCTCGGCACCATTTGGTGTTGGTAATGGAGTCCGCCAGGGGGGGCTCCTCTCACCGAGCCTTTTTAATATCTATATGGATGATCTATCGGATGATTTAAGTGTCTGTAAAACAGGGTGTGTGATTGTAAACCATCTTATGTATGCCGATGATCTGGCAATTGTTTCTCCTAGCAACACATCCTCACTACCAGGTCGGCCAAGGGGGGGGCCTTAGCGTCAATTTTCAGCTTTCCGGGATGTCCATGTGCTTCTATGGACGCTCATGGAAGCACGGCATTCGTTTGTGTCGACTGCCCTTAAAGGCAATGTGAGCGTCCATTCTCATTGGATAGCGGAGAATTGTACACCCGGAAGTAAGTACTCCTCTTACTGACGATTGATTTTACAGTGATATCTGCACTACTCATCGACTAAAAAACACCAGATTATCCTTGTTAATTACACAACATTGATTGGTTTAAATTGTGTGCAATGCTTTTGTATTTTTCCCCTTCGATTCGGAGAAACAAATCTTTTTTCGGAGTAAAGGATGGCAGAAGACACTACACTACCCAGAATCCCCAGCTATCATTTCTCCCTGCAGAAAAAGAAAACATGGCCGAACTTCGTTTTATTCTGGGTGTAAAATGCCTATTTTAAAGTTAGTTTGGCCATTAAAATGCGTTTTGATGTCATTTGATGCGAGAAATATGAGTTGTTATTTCAGATTATGTGTGCAGTGGATGTACATGATCTTTAGTTTGCTAGTTATTACGAAGATTACTTCAGGAAATTGCGTCCAACGTTTTCATTGTTACCAAGGTGGTTGCTAGGGACGCTGCTATCAATATTATTTCTGTTATGTTGTGTAACTGTTTAATGGTGTTATCTTTATTGCTACCCCCTTCCCCGTCAATGTATAGTGTTGGTCCACAGCGCAAACATATTAGTTTAACAAAATCCGCATCTAAAGATAGCCTACGTTATTTTCCCCTGTGCAATTCCAGTCTCACATGTCAGAGCACATCGTCATTAACAAATACCGGAAACAGACCGAAAACATTTTTAAAAAATAAAATAATACCTTATTCCGAGTGTGCTTGCTTTTCTCTTTGAAAGTCATCACATAACGGCATTGTAATACACGGTTCGGCTGCATTAAATATTACATATCTGCCGTAGTTCTGTATTTATAGCCCTGATGAGAAGACAAACATGAGGAACTGAAAACGTGACGTGGATCATAAATATATCAGCCATTAAACAACATCTTACATTTCTTTTCACACAATACGTCTCCTTGCCGTATCAACACTAATTCGGCTCACTTTTATATTTGATCCAATTGGTAGATAGGCTGTATTTACACCATAAAGGTGCACAGATGATATAAAGAGACACCTGGTGGTTAAAGCATGTTATTGAATTTCATTATTAGATATTAATAGGATCCCTATAAAGTATATTCATTACTCGTTATTCTCTACTAATAGTTAATTAAAGACTGTATATAATGACTATTTTGCACATCCCGTTCAAGATTTCAAGATGTTCTAAGGTTTATTGACATATCATATAGGCCTACACAACTATGGTGTAGTTCTGCACTGAATGAAAAACTTGGGTTGCAGGTTCCTCAACAGTGCATTACAAGACATTATCAATATGTGTGCATACCTCCAGCAATGTTAACTATGTTGAAGCACTTATTTTAACTGATATTATACATAATGTATTATACTCTTATGATGTATGCAGATATTTCATCTCCGGCCTTGTCAGGTATTGAACAATCAATAAATAAAGAACACAGAATTGTTAAATATAAAACACAGAATTTGTGTGATTATACTAAATGATTTTCAAATAAACACCACTGCATATTTAACTGTTACACATGCTGATGTAATGCAAATGTTCCAACTTGGGATCAATAAAGTATATCTTATCTTAAGCTGATCGATGGCTACTGCCATATTTGCAAAATGTGCCTCTGAACCTTGACAAGTGCATGTTTCAGGCTTATCAATTAATGTAATGTAATGTTATCAATTAACAACAGGAGGGGTCACAAACATAAGTCCAGCTGTTAAATAAAGCTCTTCTGACCTTAGCTGGCGTGTGGGTATATATATTAATACTGCCCATTATGGGCACCAGCAATTTTCACCCATTTATTAATTATATGTTTTAAATGTGAATGTTTCCTGTCCCCTAAACCTCCAGGGATGTACACAGTTTAATACTGGCAACTTCTTATTATGGGAAATACGAAAACGTCTTTTAAAACTACAACTCCCAGTAGAGACGTGCCATAGAGAACATGTTGCGAAACAGAATAGCCAGCATGTGTAGTTCTGGGTACGGGGTGGGGGAGGGGGGGGACGCGGTGGACCCGTTCAAATCCAGTTTTGAACAGTCTGCCGTGGTTCCATCCCATTTCAAGTGCTGTTCGAGGCTCGGTAACCCTCGGAGCACACTCTCCAATCACAGAGCTTGAGGACTATCACGGGGTTTGTCAAACAGAGCACATGGTGTAGTCCAAACGATAGCTGGGGATTCTGGGTAGTGTAGTGTCTTGATTGCCTTTAAGGGCAGTTGACACAAACGAATGCCGTGCTTCCATGAGCGTCCATAGAAGCACATGGACATCCCGGAAAGCTGAAAATTGACGCTAAGGCCCCCCCCCCTTGCGTTGAAAATGGACGCTAAGGCCCCCCCCCCTTGCGTTGAAAATGGACGCTAAGGCCCCCCCCCCTTGCGTTGGAAAAAGCCGGCAGGGGACTTGACATAACGTCAACATAGGCCGACCTGGGAGTGAGGATGTGTTGCTCCTAGCAGTGCTGGTTTTCAACAGTTGCTAAATGTTTGTTCTGATTACGGAGTCAAATTTGACGTTAAATACAATGCTAAGAAGAGCGCTGTAATGATCTGCAGAGCAACAGGGGATAAGAACAACATACCGGTCAGGACAGGTGCTGTCTGTTTGCTGTAGCACTAAGTACCTGCTGTCTGTTTGCTGTAACACTAAGTACCTGCTGTCTGTTTGCTGTAACACTAGTATCTGGGACACATCGTCACAGATGAAATGGCTGATGATGATGATGACATGTATAGACAGCGGCGTGTCTTATATACACAAGCCAACATGTTGGCTAGAAAATTCTCTTGGTGTTCAGATGAGGTTAAGGTGAACCTCTTGAGAGCTTATTGCACTCCTCTCTCTACTGCCCCCTTGTGGGTCAAGTATAAGAAGGCGAGCCTCCGGAAGCTCCAGGTTGCATATAATGACTGTTTGCTATACTGCTTAGAAAACCAAGGTGGTGAAGTGCAAGTGAAATGTTCTGTAATGCACGAGGCAACACGTTCCATGCTCTTTTGAGAACTCTGATGTACAAGTTCATCTGTCGATTGAATGTTTCTCATTATGCTGCTTTCAAATCCGTGTTTCAGTGCTGTACGATACCAGTCACCTCTGTGGAAACATTGAACTGCCTTTTTTTAATTTATATTTGAGTGTTGTATGTTTTGTAATAATGGACCAAGAGTCTATTTAAATAAAGATGATGATGATGAAAGGTCGTGACAAACACAAGGCTTTTCATGATTTAAAATACGTTTTAAAAGTTCTCGCATACATCCCTTGTCTAATAAATAAAATCATGCCGCTTTCTTAATTCATAAAACCTGCATTATGTCCATCTGTCCAGCAACACTGGCATATTTTACATTAAATTAAATTTGATTTAGACTCTTACAAAACGTGTGGCCTCAGCCATAATGCACCATGGAAAAATTATTTTCTTTTTTGATGAGCAATGAAAGCAAGCAGACATTCAGCAGTGAGGCTTATAACAAGCATTTCATTTTGTGTCAGAGCTGCTTTGGAACAACAAGAGCTCAGACGAGCTATAAAACGTGAGATTTACTGCATATATTTGGCAGGAAAATGCCATTACCACTTTGACCCCCTCGGATAAGAAAAAGCAGAACAGCTTCCACAGCAAGAAAAAAACCTGGACTGCAGTAAAATAGCAGAGTGGAGGCTGAGCAACACAGGGTTTATGGAAGTGTTGGATGAGAGCGTTTTTAGTAACATAGAAACAGTGTTGTTCTTTTCCAAGAGAGTCGTGCGTTTCTGATTAGATTATACTTTAGTATCAGAATGAGTTTATTGAGGGACAGACAAAGAGTGCTTTCTTAAGAATTTCAAGTGTTGACGTGCCTTACAAATGCTTTTTGTTGTTTCTGAAAAGCATGCTCACCCCCCCGAAATAATAACAGCACAATGATCAGTTTTACTTTTACCAAATAAAAACACTTTGTCAAGTTTGAGTTTTCATTGCTTCATTTGGAACATCAGCAAGGATAAGTATTTAAGGCGAAAACAAAGGAAACAGACTTTAACACAATATTACAATCGCTGAGGAAAAAAGGTTGAGGACTCTTTATGTTCCTGCTAAAGTGAAGAACGACTGGCTTCATACAGGAGTAAAATATAATGATTCATAACATCAAAACACTTCAGAACAAAGGCGCTGGATGCACATTTTTAAACGACAGTTAAAGACACATCGTTTTAAATGAGCTTCTTATTAGCAACACATTACTTTTAAATGGTCTTTTTATATTGTTTTATTTAACATGTTTTGACCTCTAAACAATTATTATTTATTTTACGATTGTATTAGCAAGATTCCCTTTTAAGTTGGTGTTTTAATCATTTGACCTTTATTCATCGTATTAACTATTTTATTTGTATTATTATTGTCTTATTTGGGTTTTGTTTGTATTGTTTTATTTAATAGGTATTTTTATTTATTGATTTTGTCTTCCTTTATTTTACCGAGAGGGATCACCATTTTATTTTGTATTATTATACCTTTTACTGCTGTGTCTCTTAAAGTGTTAAACTGTTGTATCGTGTTTTTAGTTTTTTGCTGCATGTAAAACTGGTTGTGTTTTTAAGTTGATGCGTGCCTGATGCATCACATCAGTCCAGTTCTGAAGTCTGTATACTGGCTTCCTGTCTACCAAAGAATAGATTTGAAAGTACTATTGCTGGTTTTTACGGAACAAATTATATTAATTAACGATCTCCTGCAAAAGTATGAACCATCCAGGAGTCTCAGGTCCTCTGGGACGGGTCTGCTCTCTGTTACAACGTTACATTACACTTCACTTGTTAGACGCTTTTATCCAAAGCGACTTACAGACTCAATACTGTGGACAATCACCACAGGAGCACTTTGGGGTGAAGTGTCTTGCCTCAGACATGCTGACTGCAGTGGGGTTTGAACCTGTGACCCCATGATCCGAACTCAAACGCACACCCCACTGCGCCACACGCCTTACAGGAGTCGGGACTGAACATGGAGAAGCAGTTTTTAGTTTTCATGCCCCGACCATCTGGAACTCCCTGAATCCTGCAGGTCCGCTGCAACTGTTAATACTTTTAAATCCAGATTAAAAACGTATATTTTTGACGCAGCCTTTGGATGAGTTGTTCAAATTCAAACTGCAGTATGGCTTTTATCCATGTATTTCATACCTGTTGGGTTTATTTGATTATCTTTGCTTTTTAAATGCCTGTTTTTAATAATGTGCATCCACTGTGTTTATTCTTAAATGTCTTATTTTATTTTGCAAAGCACTTTGGGTGGCCGTGCTGAAAGGTGCTGTATAAATAAACTTTCCTTGCCTTCTTGAAGCACGTTGAGCTGCACCTGATGCATGAAAAGTGCTATACAGATTATTATTATTTAACATGTTATAAAATACAAATATACTCTATTCAGTGCTTCTCAAAGTGTGGTCCGCGGACCACTGGTGGTCCATGAGCGCCCCCTAGTGGTCCGTGAGTATATTGGTAACATTTCACATTTGAAATAAATACATTTATTTAAGTTTTTCTCGTACTCGCGGGAATACCTCCGCAATGGAGCGAGGTTAAGTTTAACTTTTGATTGCATGATGTAGCCCAGATAAACACCTTCATCACACATGTGGTCACGTGTTTGTACCATTTTCAGGCGATTTGTAAAGGTGTACATTTGTTAGGTGGTCCGCGAGTGTTTTTTTATTGGCTAAGTGGTCCTTGGTATGAAAAAGTTTGAGAAACACTGCTCTATATACATACACTTTATATAATATACAATATATACATACAGTAAAGTATACATTATACTGATTATGCAGTATTAATGATTTTAAACTAACTTTAATTAAAAATGTCAAAATTAAATACAATTTGTCATGCTCAACAGTGGAACATAGTTTATTTTATTGAACAATAATTTAAATATTAAATGACATTTTGCATTAGTTAACTTCTGAATCACAGAATGGTATTATTTGAAACAGATAAATAACCATGATATTGATTTAAATAAAGCCTGTCTAACATGTGAGGTGTCAATAGGCGCTTTCACACCGGAGTACTTTTCCCAGTAACGTTTATATATACAAACTATGGTGGCAGTATACGCCGTGAAGTTGTCTTCTGTCAGTAAACCCAAAGCAGAAGAAGAAGTGAAGTCAGCGGCTTCATTTGCCTAATCTCCCTTAGTATTGCAAAGTACTTGGTGTGAAAGCGCCTAATGGCTCTGTACTGTAGGTGAAGGTATACTGAAGATCCCTTTCAGTTGTAATGTGTTTATGTATGCACTTTCCTTCCACACTGAAGTAAAAAACATGTTCAATTAAGACACAAGTACAAGCAGGGTAAAATACCTAAATGAAAACAATCAATCATATTGTACCGTTTATTTTTTTCCCACACACTCAGACATAAAGACACCATCTTTCAAACATTGTGACACATCGCAGTACAGACAGTCACAAACATACTCTGCTCTTAAATTACTCGACATAAAGGAAGCTGAACCTTTCCCAAAATATTCATGTGACAAAAACATGTGTACCCTACTAAGCAAAAGCCAAAAACATGTTTGAAATAAAAATAAATAACTAATATGGACATGAGCAAGAAAGTGGTTTGATCCAAAACAGTTCAAGTCATTCAAATAATTTGGTAGCTCTATTATTTTATGTATTTGTTTTCTCCTTTTGTGTTGATTATTAAAACGCTGAGGGACCTGATTATGAATATGCTGTATGTGTAATGAGAGGACCGTCAGAGAAGTAACACACACACAGGTTTCATTAAACTCACAGTACGTCACTGTGTGCCTCAGTCACATTATTATAGTACTGCAGCAGCAGCAGCAGATCACACACTTTACTGTTGCTTGGACTGCTCCGGGCTACATATTAGGTTTTGGTTCAAAACAAATGATAATAGGATTAAAAAAAGGTGTCTTACATTTTCTTTGTGGGGTTTTTAGTCGACTTTATAAGCAAATAGTCGTTTTATTGATTAGTTTACCTACGGAAAATAATCTGTAACTATTCAAACAATTGATTTATCGTTTAAGTGTTTTTTTTAGTTAAACAAATAAAGCGATTGTAGCAGCTCAAATGCTAATATTCGGAAAGATTAAAATTCATATCTTTGGTTTTCAGAAAAACACAATATTTGAACACATTTCAGATTCTTTACAGACCAAATAATGAATCGATGAGTTGAGACAAAAATCAGATTAGTCCATCATTCAAATATGTTTGTTTAATGTCTTACTTTAATTCATATTAGATACGGTTTGTATCAAATTAAGATGCTAAAAAGTGTCATACTGTATGACATATCAATCCCTTTCTGAATGCACAGTACCTCCTGAATGATTTCAACTCTGGTTCATCGTCAAGTATGAGTTAATAATCCTGGTACAGCGACACGGTGACACAGAACACAAGCAGCTCTCAGCTCATGACAGGAAGAGCCTGAAAGCACCACTGTCAAAGTAAGGGCGACTAACAGATCACACTGCGGGTGGAAAGCTGTCCTCCAAGCCGCTTCGGTATTATTCCAACAAGGAATTCAAACCGTACATCTAAATAAAGCAGAGTTGAAACACTCTTTTGTTGTAGAAATAAATAGTCTAACAAGACTTTTTCAGACATTTCTAAATCTTTATCAAAAAAGGAAAGAATAATCTCCTAGAACTTGTTCTGTAAAAACTCTGACATGAAACCCGATGCACTTAACTAAAGGTAATGTTGCCGAGCCTCCCTGTAGTTTAACAGTCTTGCTGTTTGCATATTTCACAGTAGTGTGGGGCCCTTGGTGGTGTAGTTCATGGCGGGGAAGTGGCGGCTGTCTACGTCCCAGTGGCCGAGGGGCTGCTGGGCGGCCGACGGGGGGCCGGGGGTCCAGTGGTTGATGTAGCTGGCCATGAGCAGAGTGAGCTCCAGAATCTGAGAGCGGAGCACAAACAGCTCGGATTAATGGATTTAACATTACGAGATGATGTTTCGTTGGATCGCAGGGAGCCGGAGGGCCCAGCGTGGAAACCTAAATAACCTGAGACATCAAACTGTCGTGCGATCAAGCGTGGCGTCACTCTCATTAGCTTTTCCCACCGCTGTAACATGAGCTCCGCTGAGATCCTGCACCTTAACGACAGACATGACCTGCTAGCGCTCCACAGGTGAGTATGAGTTAGTCTCCCTTATCTTCACAGATCCTTTACACGACTTCAACGACTTCAACATTTCATACATCGACCCACGCTCCTTCACGCCTCAGCGCTAATGGTTTACTTCAGTGGCCCTTAACCTCGTTCCTCTGCAGTCTCATCGGATGAACTCAAGCCCCCCTCCATCAACACGTCATTCAAACTGGATGCCATTCAACACCATCAACCATGGCAAAGTGGATAATGTTATACTATTTTTACATTCAAATTGTTTAGTGTTTAGGTTTGTCTAGGTGAGATCTGTACCACTAGGGGCAGAAGCTAATGGTTTCAACTGTTTATCTATCACTTTAACCAACTATTTCAAATGTGTATCCATTACTGGAGCTAACTATTTCAACAACCTATCAATAACTACATGCAACATATTTCAACTCTTTATCCATTACATTTAGATAGATCTTCTTCATTTAGCCCATTCATACTGTATATCCGTCACTGATAGCTATCATTTAAACTTGTATCTATTACTTTTGATAAAGTCAACCTTTTAAAAAATATTTTTGAGCAAATAATTTTTTATCAATTTCTTAGCCAACTATTTAAACACTTAGCCAACCATTTCAACTCTTATACATTACCTTAAGCTAAATATTTCAATTGTTTATGAGTATCTTTTATCTAATTATTAAACTATTTATCCTTTCAGTTAAAGTGGACCTATCATGCTATATTTGAAACATATATTGTAGGGATAAATATAAAGTATATAAATATAGTTTTTTTTTCAAAATGCCAAACAGATTCTGCATTTTAGCCATGCCTCATTTCGCTCCATTTGCTCTTTCCAGCCCTGTTTTTGCAGGGGGCTGATTCTGTGAGCTGCAGCTGACCACGCCCCCCTTCAGGAGAGGGGAGTTGGCAGTTGCTTTGGCGTTAGGGCAGGGATATCTAGATACTTTCCAAGGTTTGACATAATGAATTGTGTTACTTTTAAAGCAAGCAACGATGTTTTCAAATCTGTACTCAAAAAGCTCCTCAAAAACACTATCGAAGCAGTTCCTGCCGTTGCTACGTTAGTTCAAACAGTAACAACGGACTATTTTTCTTAGCGGATGCATGTAAATTTAAATCAATACATACAACTATTTTCTAAATCCATAAAAGCATTTCAATTAATATTGGGAGTCGTTACTTTGTTGAGAATGTGGCCATGTAATGAGCGGGATAATGTGCAGCGACGCGGTCATTATGGGGAAAAGAACCCCGACATACTGATTAGGAGCCCGACGCGATGCGGAGGGATCTAGATCGGCATGAAGGTGTTATTTATTTATTTATATTATCCCTTACATATGATTATAAAGAGTCATTATTCATTTGTTTTAAAGCAGGAGGCGCAAACGCTTGCCTCGGGGAGGGAGAAAAAGAGCCACGGCGGAGAATAAACAGAAGGGCAACCATGGCAACCATGCAAGGGAAGTCTTCTTCGCTGCTTCTGTGGCAGACTACAGCGCCACTTACAGGCCTGGCATATGTACTACAGCGTCTCCAGCGCTTTCGAGCGGCAATGGCCGGGCGTGGCCCAACCTCTCATTCCCCTGATAGGTGGAGAGTTGGCCAATAGCCGTAGCACCACCGTCCTGACGTCAGGACAGTGTTCAAATCTGGATCAGTCTGTATCAGATCCGTTGCAGCCCCTTTTTTTAGAGATTTGGGTATGGAGGAAAAGAGAGAGGATTGTGTTTTCTGACACTTGGTGAGTTCCCTGGAACACCGGGGACACATATTCATGTATAGACGTACAAAAGTGCATCTTGCATGATAGGTCCCCTTTAAGCTAACTATGTCAGCCCTGTGAATACCTTTTAATTTAACTGCTGAGATCATCTTTATAAAAGGGACAAGCTCTCGTGCAGAGGCTAAGCAGACATCGATCATTCTGAAGGTACGTGCAGATGTCCTCCTGATGCTTACCTTTGGTTTGGCCATCACAAAGACCAGCTTCTCCACGCTCTTCTTCCCGACTCCAGGCTCCCTCTGCTGGCTCGTGACCACCATGAAATCGTCACGGAAACCTCCGAATGTGATCACAGCCTGGTAGGAGTATGTGATCAGCGTGTGCTGAAGAGTGGACACATGGCCAGTGTTAAATGAGCAGGGATACTAAACAGGGAGCACGTTCGAAATGTTATGGCTGATCCCAAAATAGAGCGTGGATTTCTTTTGGGAAATTGTTTTGGATTTCTGCCTTTTTTTAAGGGCTAACTCAGCGTGAAGGAGCGTGGCATAGAGTTCAGTGTTGGGTTTTTTCCCTCTGATTTTAACGAAGGTGCATGAGCCAGCTGCCGACCAAACATGAAATGGATCTGCATGGCCTGCTGCAAATGACAGAGCGTTAATGTTGTTAACATGTTCAAACTGCTGTTTTTTAGGGTAACATGTTTTAAATCAGAAGCCGGGGATTTTATCTTCCTGTGGATTTGTGGTGTCTGAACCACCACAGAATAAAAAACCTCCAGACCGGTCGGCCACAAAGCTCTTGTGACCCGGCCAGCTGAGTTATAAAGACAAGTTTTCCTTCTTAGCTGAACTGAAACAAATGTAAACTCTAAAGTGTTTCACGTAACAACACAGGACGGAGATAGTGTTGATATAGTCACCATTGTGTAGTCCAGCACACACAGTCCGTCTTCATTGACTGCCAGCCACACCTGGCTCTGCTCGACAGGAGAGGGGGGGACCGGCTGTGGACAGGGAAACAAAGAGAGCACATGTGACCAATCCATGGTGGTAAACCCTACAGCTTCATCTCTAGAGCCTCTTCAAGGTCTCACACTGGTCCAACCTGTGCTGGAAACCTTGTGGGTAGCTGTGTTAGGGGTCAAGAGAAGTGAGAGGTGAATTTCTGACTTTTTTTGGAGAGTCAGATTTCAAACGAAAGTAACAGACAAACGCCTGCATTAAGACAAACGTGACATTAAAGAATAAACAAGAAGATAAGTCTATTTTAGTTTCTTACCTTGGCGCTGAAGAGTTTGGCTCCAAAAAGGGGCCACTTCCGAGCCACAGTTAGATATATTCTCACACACTCAGGTGCACTGCACCCACGTAGCATGGACCACTTAGTGGCCAGACGTTCAGTCAGATCTCTGAAAGGACAAAAATAATATGTTGATTTTTTTTACATTACATGTCGCTTGTTAGACGCTTTTATCCAAAGCGACTTACATACTCAACACTGTGGACAATCCCCACAGGAGCAATTTGGGGTGAAGTGTCTTGCCCAGGGACACAACGACATGCTGACTGCAGTGGGGTTTGAACCTGATCCGAACACATTACATTGCATTTTTTGCACCAACGCACAACCCACTGCACCACATGCCTTTTAAAGATGAATGTTTGCTTTATTGAATAAAACAGTGGACGATAAATAAGGCAGAGAGAGAGGATGATATTCAGCAGAGGGCCGTGAGTTGGTTTTAAACCCAGGCGCTGCTGCAAAGCCTCAATACATGAAGCTCCTCCCGAACCAGCTCAGCTACCATGATACCAAGTAGAGCAGTGTTTCTCAAACTTTTTCATACCAAGGACCACTTAACCAATAAAAAAACACTCGCGGACCACCTAACTCCACAAATATCCCAAAACACATAGTTTTTTACAAATCGCCTGAAAATGCTACAAACAAGTGGCCACACGTGTGATGAAGGTGTTTATCTGGGCTATATCATGCAATTGAAAGTGAAACTTAAGCTCGCTCCATTGCGGAGATATTCCGGCGAGAGTGCGGAAAACTTACATTTATTTATTTATTTCAAATGTGAAAAGTTACCAATATACGAACGGACCACTAGGGGGCACTCACGGACCACCAGTGGACCACACTTTGAGAAGCACTGAAGTAGAGGGATATTTGATTAGGTTTCAATCTTATTTGTAGCAATCGCGAGCATCCAGCAGCTTGAGTTCATTTGAGTTTGATTAATTTGTGAAAAGATGAAATCGAGCACAGAACACATAGTGAAATGTAGACCCTGTCTCCAACCCATCATGGTATTAAGAGCAGTGTTGGGGTCTAGTGCTAAACTCACGCACCCCTTCAAAAGTTTGTATTAATGTCCTCACGACAAAATGCCACCGCTATATTCCTCAGACTTTTGTCGCAAGAGGATATTGCAAAATACATCAAACAAACCTTTATCAGGAGGACATTTGGTTCCAGACACAAAACCAACATTATTATTTCAGCAGTGTTTGTTTTACCTGAGCTGCTCTGAGCTGCAGTCCTGTTTGTAGCGTTTGGGGTAGAATCGCTCCAAGGCCTGCAGGAGGACCAGCTGGGACTTGGGCTGAGGACACGCGGCAGGAGAGGAGGCAGCGGGTTTCTCCAGGTCACTGTGCTCAACCTGGAGGGAGACAAATCAGAAAGATATTTTAACACAAAGAAAATTCCGTATGCATTCCAAGGGTTTCATAGAAGTCTTTATAGTCCCTCGACATGTTGCTTACAGACCTGTGCCATGAGGGCGGCCACCTCCAGAGCCAGCTCTTTGTTCACAGGGAAGTGGCCTTGCTGCACTTCATCGTTCACCTGGTACGCCAGCAGGAGGCGCTCTCGCTCCGTCTCTCCTTTCACCTGACCTCTGAAACACAACCTGTGCATGCGCAAAGGAAGACAACATGTCAAGAAGCGTGTCTTCCTGGAAGAGGCTGAAATGATACACTCTTCACTTCATTGAAAAGTTAAGGAAACTAATCCCAACATTTCAAATGAATCAAAAGGCAGAACACATCTCACATCAGCATCTTTTGTTTGCCTTTTATTTAGACAAATGAGTGTTAATAATAAAAGATGCCGAGGTATTGTGTTTTAACAAGACGACGCAAAATGAAATCCTACCTGCTTTTATATGTGAGACGCACAATCCGTGTCCCCTCGTTTTTCCCAGGATGCAACTCCTTCAGGGCCTGCTCCCACTTTGATATGACATCACAGATCTGGCCAAATGGAAACAAGTCATACTCCAGTCAGACAGTGACATCACTATGTAACACTAACGCTTCTATTGGCTAGCGCTCCAACACAATGTACGTGTTAGGCTACGGGGCGGGACATCTTTAAGAGGTTGACCAATCACAACAGAGCCGGCCAGCTAACCAATCAGAGCAGACTGGGCTCTGGTTTCAGACAGAGGGTGAAAAGAGGCAGTATGAGACAAATAAAGAGCTTTTTGAACATTAAAGCATGGAGAGGCACAACATACTGATATCAGCCTGAAAAGGAGCTTAATAAGGCCCCTTTAAAGTCTGAGTATTGAAGTTGCAGCCATTAAAAACACGAGTAAATAATGTAGATTACTGTAAAAGTTGCACAATGGTGTTACAGTCTCTATTGTGTGCTGGCCTGGTCTCTTTGGGCTGGTTCAACACAATGGAATAGTTTTAGTAACCAGAATGAAAATGAAGTGAAAGCACCACTTTTATTGTGATTGAGTGGAATTAAATTACAGTGTGAGGCTTTGGTATGCTGCAGTTTACCAATGGTTTGGACAGCCTTCATTTGTGAAAATAGTTTTTAAAATCCCTCTGTTGTTCCTCTACAATGTTAAGAAACATGAGACGGATGATGGAAGCCCTGCTCAGTGCGCCTCAGTGATACCTTGGCAGACGGCAGCAGGCAGTGCTCCAGGTCCTTCCCCGATGGATCGTCAGTGAGGAGAGCAAAGCCCGACAGCTGAGGCTTCCTCACACAGATCCTCTGGTTCAGCGTGTGGAGGAACTCTTCCACTGTGGTGGAGCCGTCGAAACCCACCACCTACATGAGAGAGAAAGACATGTCTGATTGATGAGATGAACCAGAGCCAGACTCAATGTTCCTGCAAGTGCAGCAGTGGATTAGACTTGCGGATGTCTTGTTTACTGCAGCTGTAAGAAGGAGTTGAGACGCCATGAGAGTTGTGTTGTTTCAGGTACTGGTGAGACGATAAAATATGATCCAGGACATCCAGGCTCAGTAATCGATCCATGAGTTTGGAGCCAAGGCACTTATGCGTCAGGACTTTGTCAACTCTGTAAAAGTTACTATGACAGGAGGAATGATTTTATTGTCTGATTCCCAGGTGACGTTGCATTCCAGCAAAACCGTTTTGTTGCAGGACATAAAAATAAACATCTGCTACATTCGAGCCCTTTTCGAACAAGTTCACATTAAGCCCATCAATGCCAGGGAAACGTTCTGTGTTTTTGTTTTGGCGCCTGGGGCAAGTTCTCCTGCACTAGCCCATTTGTACCTGAAGGTGAGCTTGTTACATCGACCACACCCCCTCTAGATTGTTCTCTTCAAACTTTACCGTGCAATTTTCTATAATCGGATCATTCCTCTGAACCCCAAGTTTCTTTTTCATCTTGAGCATCGCTCTAGATCAGTGGTTCTCAAATGGGGGTATGCGGACCCCTAGGGGTACGTTGGAGTACTGCAGGGGGTACGTGAGATTTATTTTATGTTAATGAAAAAAACAACATAAGTAATGCATTTAAACAAACTACTAATAGTACATGAACTACTTTATTTAAAGGTTTACAGAAACTCTGGATAATAAAATGTGGAAAGTAAACGGGGTGCTCTCTTTTCCTCTCCCTCTCCTGACAGCCCGTCAGTCTCGTGCAGCTCGCTGAACCTGTAATAAGTGACCCGACAGTAAAGAATACATATATTTATATCTAGTTTAGCTAGCTCCAGAGTACATAAACTAGTTAAGTGTGTTAGGCCTAACTCAGAGTATTTAATTTTGCTCCACTCAACGGTCCGTCACAGCGGGCGGAGCTGTGATCATGCAGAGCTGCGTGTTCTCCGTCAGCAGCAGCTGATCTGATCTCTCTCTCGCGTCCGGTTAGACTTCACTCGCGTTTATGTCCAAATCTATCAGATCTAGCTAGTTCTAGCTAATGATATGACTGCCTGCTTATCAAAGGACCTAAACAATAAGCGTTGCTTGGCAACGGCGTGTGGCCGCAAAGTATAGCGCAGCATTTTGCATATGTTTATATGAGGGGTCAAAATCCCATGCTAATAAAGTGCTCATATTTCTTTCTCTTCATTCCCCACGCCCCAAAATAAATAAATAAATATACCAATTTTAGGAAAAGTAATAACTGCAGTTGCCTCCCTGTCAGAATGACAAAGGTCCTCAGTGAAGCTCAAGCCCATGTTTCACTACGTTGTACAACTTATTAAAAAGATCAGTTCAATGCAACTAATGTCGTCTTAGTGTTATTGCTTGATGTTAAAATTGGTTTGCCATGAATTTAGTGATGGATTTTAAACATTTTAAATGTAGCATTTAAGTGTTTCTCAGTTACAATGTTGTTGTTTTAATAAATCAGACACTGATGGTGCAGCGCTGTGCTGTACCTCTTTATATAGGCTTTTTTTCCCTAACCATTGTTTTTGCGCTGATCAGGGGGTACGTGGCTGAATCTTTTTTTCAAAGGGGGAACATTATTGAAAAAAGTTTGAGAACCACTGCTCAGATAACTGATGCTGTGTCTCGATGGTCAATCCTACACGGTAATGTCTCTCACTACCAGAGGGGGGAGACAAATATACCAAACTCCAGCCTTTAATATGGTAGTACCATCAACATGCGTTCACATCTGCAGGTATAACATGACGCTGTTACTTGTAGGATAAGATACACATCAATCCTCTCCCTTAAGGATATCTGCTGTCCAAAGTGCGTGAGTTGAAGGGATATTAGACGAGGTGATTTGCTTCTGAAGAATAGAAAATGTAAGTGGTGTCTTTAAGATATAAACAAGAAAAAAAGACAAGGTAGCTACAACTTTGGTAAGACATGTGTTGTGCTTTACCTGGTAGGTGTTGTTCATGAAGTGCACTGGGATGCTGAACGGCAGTGAGTGGTGGTAGGGGTTTCTCAGCAGGATGGAGACGATCTCCATTCGGGAAGGTTTGGCCTCCCTCTCTCCGTTCTGCAGTGTCCGCTCCACAGACCTCTGACAGTACACGGCATACTTCCCCACCTCACTCCTGTGGGGGGGGAAAGGGGATAGAGATGT